>NW_026000000.1:10923470-10999087 GCF_001458135.2 Marmota marmota marmota | reverse complement strand
TATATGTGTGTGTGTGTGTGTGTGTGTGTGTGTATATATATATATATATATATATATATATATATATATATATATATATATATTTTCATTCACCTATCAGTGAAATAAACATGGGAGTCATGCAGCATGCTTCAAGGAGCTGCGGGGTGGTGCCTTTGAGAGTCATGTTCTGGGGTGTCCAGAGAAGGGGGATTTTTAGGGAGATTCAAAGAGCTGAGCAGAGTTGAGTGAGATAGAACAAGAGGGTGATTGTCATTCCCAGAAGCTGCCCCATCCCATCTGCCAGTGCAAGTGGCTGCTGGGATCTCATCATCAAATGCACACCAGCAACACACTGGGTTTCAAAAACCTGGTATGAAGAGAAGAATGCCACCTATCCCACTAATTAGTTTTATGCAGTCTACATGCTAAAATCATAATATTTTGGATATATTAGGTTAAGTAAGTTATATTATTAAGTAATTTTATCAGTTTCTTTATATTGTTTTTTAAATGGAGCCGCTAGAAATTTTGGAATTACGTATGTGGTATTCCAGTTTCAATCAGATAACACTAGTTTGGGCTCTTCTTAAAGCTCCAGGATTATAATTTAATATGCAAAATAAAACACACATGCACACACACACATACACATGCACACATGTCCATGTGAGCACACAAGTACACACATCACATAGTAGGGAGTTTCAGGTGACTCTAGAAGCTGGAAGATAAGTCTGTAGAAGTTGTCCTTTGAAATTGTGATACACACAAAAAAATAACACAGACTTCTTCAGTTGCCCTTGGCAACCCTGTGCTAATAGTAAGTTTCCATTTTGTGTGTGTGTGTGTGGGTGTGGATGTGTTTGGGTTCTTGGACCCTTCATCTCTGCTTTAACCTCAAATCCAGCATGGACTGTTTTCCACTTTCTCAATGTCACCATAGATTCAGGGTGTGAAATGTGTTGGGGAAAACCAAACAGGCACCAACATTTTAGAAATAAGAAATCATTTCCCTCAGACTTTGGGAGTTAACATGATGGAGCTTTCCTGTATTCCAGCTGCAACATTGGCTCTGGCAGGCTGGCTGTTCTCTGATATAATGTAAAACATAACTCAGTGGTCATTTCAATGTGTAAAAAGTTCAGCAGTATTGTTAGAACTATCATCATAAATCAGAAACAACTTTCTTTAGGGACTCTATTGCCACTTGATTTAGTATTTCCTGGCACCTTGCCTATCACAGAATGAAGCCACAATTGCTTCCTACAAAAAGTGTTATCTGAAAAATTATCTCACCAGAAACCTATAGAAAGCTTTGCAGCTTGCAGCCTTTAATAATCTAGGGCTGATCTTTGTACTGAGAATAAATTTGACAATGAGACCTATTGTTAAATTGAATAATATATTTCATGAAACAACTTCCAAGTAAAAATGGGGTTTTTTACATACCATTTGTTCCAAAGTTGGAAAAATAAAATTCAGCAAAATATTTATACTGTGAAATATGAGAAATTATCCTAAGCAAATTTCACACTGACATATTCCACTGTTATACAAATAAGGAAAATGTGAATGGGCTGTAAAAGTAGGGAAGGATGACAGCCACATGATCCAGGCATTTTTTTTAGATTAGTTCTATGGGGATGAATAGTTCCTCACACATAAAGGAGAACTAATGTTCCTGGGAAGTGCTGGAGGAAAGTCTAGCAGAATCCCTCCAAAACTCCTAGTTTTGCCTGACATATGTGCTGTGGGAGAGAGAGATGCAGAGGGATAGGGAGAGCAGTCAGAAACTCAGTAGATGGGAATTCTGCAAATCACAAACCCTTAGTGGCACTAATCCCCAGCTGACACTTGTCATGAATATGGGGCCAGCCAGGAACAGGAGTGAAACCAATCAGTGCTCTGTCAAAAAAAAAAAAAAAGAATATTTCCAGGAAATTCTTGATGCTCCCAAACTGAGAAAAGAAAGTCAAGCAGAGATGCAGAGCTCACATAGGCCCATCTGAGACTGGCTCGCCTCCTGTCTCCTCAGAGAGCTGAAGCAGCAGAGTGAAACTGCAGTAAATCTCAGCCCCTCCCCTGGGGTATGAATGATTCAGGCTAGGATCTCCACAACTGGTTCTGGAAACATTACACTCTCTTTGTCATATTGGGCCACAGAGAAAAACCACCAGGCAAGTGAAAAGATAGTGCAGTTCAAAAGAGAGGGACATTCTGAGGAATTAGAGCAAATATTTTCTTATGAAATATAGTTTCATATAGGAGACGGGAAGTTTTGAGAACACTTTGGATGTATGTTTCCAACTAACTTCGAGCAGACATTTCTTCTATGCAATTGAAGTAGAAAAAACCAAACAGGTTAGGGAAGGTGGCAAGGAGAGTTTTTAAAAAATGTTCATTTCAAAAATCTAAATGGAGAAAGTAAAGAGTAAAATGGATCTTTTGGAAGAAGATTAGATGGAGCAGAAGTCAACTTTGATATCACAGAGGAGAAGGATAAAGTTAATGGGTGGAAAATCTGTAAAAACCAGGGACAAGAAATATATTTAATTTACAAATATTTGGAATTTCAGGAAAAGAACAACAACAACACAACAAAAAGTGGTGTTATTATTAAATAACTGTTGGGGGAAACTTTCCTGAACTAAAGAAAGACTCAAGTTTTCTGAATAGCAGACAAAACTAACAAAAAGTTTCTTAATACCTAGACTTATTCTTATAACTTATTTTTATTTCAAGTGTAAAAAACAAACAAACAAACAAATTCATCGAAGATCCAAGCAGACAAAACTTGGCTCTAACTTCAACTTTGAAACATGAAGAAGACAATTATCAATGTCTGCAAAATTAGAAGGAAGGGATTGGGTGGGGCAGCTAGACAGATAAAAGGTGGGAATACTGGGCAATATTAGGGCATCCTGTTATTAAGTCTTTTGCAGTTCATCTAAAGTTAAAATTTAAGTGTCTGTCCTACATTCTATTTCTTTAGAAAAAAAAAACAGAAAAAAAGCTAACCTATATTTCATTTGAGTCATGCTAAGCTAGCCAAATTACTTACTACCATTATTGAAAACTGGAAATTCAGCGACTCAGACAGAAGACAGGAAGTAAAATCAGAGTATAGGTGGGCATAGTGGCATATGCCTTTATTCTCAGTGACTCAAAATGTTGAGACAGGAGGATTACAGGTTTGTGACACCTCAGGAAATTAGGCCCTAAGCAACTGAGCTAGACCCTGTCTCAAAATAAAAAAATATATATATATTAAAAAAGGGCTGGGGATGTGGCTCAATGGTATAGTGCCCCTGCGTTCTATCCTTGGTAACAACAACAACAACAACAAAAGCAGAGTACAGTCTTCATAGTGCATAGAATAATAAACTGACATTGCTTTATTTTTGACAATGAAAATAATATAAAATAGGTTTGAAGTCATGTTTATTAAATGTCACTACTAATAAAATAAAAAAAAGAATAGGTAGAATTTCCAAAACTACAGGGGGGAAAAATAACCTCAATATAAAAATGTCTGTTAAAAAGAAACATAAAACAAATTAGCAGAAATGAAACTAAGCATGTAAGTCACGCTTAGTTAACAAAATGCTTGGGATGAACTCTCATTTTCAATCAGAGACTCTTATATTAGGTTAAATAATAAAATCTAAGTATCACATTAGTGTATGTTATGTTGCTATGACCAAAATACCTGACAAGAACAACTTAGAGGAGAAATGTTTATTTGGATCTCAGACCATAGATGGCCAACTCCTTTGGTCTGGGCCTGAGGTGAGGCAGCACATCACGGGGGAAGGGCCCAGTGGAGGAAGCTGCTCAGCTCTCAGAGGGGTCAGGAAGCAGAGCGATGGGGACAGAAATGACCATAGGGCAGATATACCCTTCCAGGGCATAGCCCCAGTGACAAAGACATGGTGGAACCCAAGGCCAAAATAATCAATGTGATAACAGGGTTTAATTTATTCTAGTGAAAGGAAAAAAAATCCACAATGAAAATTTAAGTTTTGCATTTTCTATTGTGAATATAAAAGTTTCAAATACAAATAAAAGTTTTAGTCACAGAAAAAGAAAATGAGAGAAGAGCTATTGTCATAGGCAGTGGTGACATATTTGTGCCGTGTTAGATTATGTGGACACAATTCAGTAAGCATGTCATGTATTTGTATTGCAAAACATGTATAACTTTCCCAAACATACTTAAGGTATTAAAGTACAAGCTGACCATAAGGAACGTTTTAGCAAATCCCCAAACTAGAATTAAAACTCCCACCAGCGCCCAGGTTTTGGTTATATTGTAGAACATCCAGTGCTATTTAGAGACCCTCAGGATGATGACTGTTTTCATAAGACACTGACCGACAGCCCCTGCAGCACACCAGGAGGAGGTTAGGGAAGACCATCACCTTGTATTAAAAAGAAAAGAGAAGAAACCTGGCTTTGGTCGGTTGTAAATATAATCATCTCCCCACCCTAAAGCTTTGGCTATTTGTCCAGCTGGCAATTATTGAGGCTTCAGCAAATAATGAGACCAAAATCTAACAGTGTCTCGGACTAAACAGTTTTCATTTTCAACAGAATAGCAACTTCCATGGACTCTCATGCTCCCTTTGATTTCAGATATATCTATGTGATTCTGGGAACTGCTGTCATGGAAAGAAAGTGATTTTCCCTTGAAGGGCATGTTTTAGAAGGAGCGATCTTCAAGTGAAGCCAAATGGCTCTGAAAATATCCAGGTAGGCATGTTTCTTTTTAAGACCACTGCTGGACCACATGGTAATTAATGATTTATATAGTGAGTCTTCTCTGAACAAACAAACCCTGAGGATCTGAACTACTGAACATGCTGGCTCATTGCAAATTAGATTAGGTTTTCATATGACTTTTCTTTTTGCACATGGTAGTGCATCTATGAGGAAAAACCACTGACTCTCAGCAAGGCAGCCAGCAAGTGAAGTCAAATGAAAAGAGCACATGCCTCTCCTTGACAGAAGTAATTTGTGCTTAAAGACCAGGTCGCACGATACAAGGATAATAAGTTCTTTTAAATAAGTAGATAGTTGAGAAAAAGCATGGAACTGTTGTTCCCTTCAACATGCCACCCAGGCTCCACACCAATTACTGACTCTTCAGTGACTTTGTCCATGTTTGTATGGAGCTGATATCCCTGGATCTCCTCATCCAGATTAGCAGAATCTGACTAAGAAGAATGGGGCTGAAAATCTCTTCAGCTGTCAGGTCCCTGCAGTTGTCCAAGCCCCACTCTCCTGCCTGATCACCCTGCCATTACAGCATGAGTTCAGTTCATGCTCTCCCCAGCTGAGAAGCATACATCTATTTACATACATACATAATCTCATTGTGAGATCTTTTTAATTTAAACACTTACATCAGTTATTTACAACTGCATGATTTCATTCCACACAGTGGTGAAATTTTTTTCTCCAAATATGGACTCATTGGGTGGTCATAAATACAGCGTCTGGGTGGAGGAAATGGAGTGTCCTTCCCCCGGGGTTATTCCAGGGGAAGCCTGGAAGGAAGCAGAGCCTTGCTATTTCAGGAAAGCTGATGGATGCTTCGGGCTCCAAGGCTGTAGCGCAGGGCTGAGAGCTGGGCGGCAGCTGTCCTGGATCTCATAGCTCTAATGGAGGGGAGCTGCCAGATTTTCATTGTTTAAACACTTAACTAAATTAGCTATGAAAAGAAGGATGGGAGGAGCCCTGGTTAGTGGGGGAATTCAGGCCTTCTGGCTTCACACACTTCACACACACACACACACACACACACACACACACACACACACACTGATTTTCCCAACAGTCTGCCAGGAGGACCTGGCAAGAGATTGTGTGCCACTTATAGCAAGATTAAAAACAACAACAATAATAATGAAAGTGACTGCTTTAGAAAGCTGTGCCTGACAGTGGCAGGTCAGGGCTCTAGGACTCTGGGTCCATTGGCTGGGCTGAGAGTTGGTGTCAGGTGCTAGGTGAGCATGCTACCACTTGAGCCACATCCCCAGCCCCGAGGGTTAGGTTTTAACATATGAATTTTTGTGGAACATGGACACTCAGTTCATAGCACCTGGCTGCCAGCCCTGGTGCCAGCCCTGTGCCCTGTGCCTTTTCCAAGGCCCACATCACCTGTCACACTCATCCCACTTTGAACCCACCCTGAGCTCACTGATGGTTTGCTGTCCCATTGGGACATCACTTTCTCACTTTTCCCTGCATCAGGCTCTTCCACACCTCAGATTCCTAGGGTTAAAACACAGCTATTGTTACATCATCTCACTGACCTCTTCTCTGTCTTGGTTCTCCCAACTCGCCTGGTTCTCTTTGTTGTCATGGTGACCTTGTTGAGTATGTATTTCATCACACCAAACTCAGCATCCTTTGCCGGACTCCCAACTGTTCAAGTTTGCAGCCTGCGGCCCATCCTCACTGCCCTGACTCCATCACTCTCTCTCCACACTCACCCTTCCTCCCCCCACCTCTCATTGCTTCCCTAGCACTGATCCCTGCAAGCTGCTCACTCAGTGCCCTGGTTCTCTTTCTTCCCTCTCTGCCTGGCTCTGTGCTTTAGAGGCTTTGTGCTCTCCTGGTGTCTTGGTCCATTTGGGCTGCTTATAACAAAGTACCATAGATTAAGTGGTTTATAAACAGCAGGGGACCACAAAGAGCCCTTTCACCCTCTTCCCACCATGTGAGGATGCAGGAAGTTACACTCTATGAACCAGGAAGTGAACCCACCCCAGACACCAAATTTCCTGTGGCCTTGATCTTGGACTTCCCAGCCTCCACAACTGTAAGAAATCCATGCTGTTTCTAAGCCACTTAATCTATGGTACTTTGTTATAAGCACAAATGGACCAAGACACCAGGAGAGCACAAAGCCTCTAAAGGACTTGCTAAGGTCTGGATATTTATGTGCCCTCGAAAATTCTTCTGGAAACTTAATCCCCAATACCACTTTTTCAAGTTCCAGGATAAGAGACTCCACCTTAAAATGCTACAGTGCTTCTGCCACTTTGGAAAATTAATTGCTTTGTCTTGTAAAGTTTGTTGGCCATTCTCCTACAGAAAAATATCCTGGATTGAGTTCTAGTACTGCCCCACACTTGCTGGTAACTCTGGTTAGATAGTCCCCGACTGTGTCAGAATCTCAGGGTAAAGTAGGGACAATAGTGGCTAATTTGGGGCCATGAATTGAATTGTGTCCCCCCAATGCATATGATGAAGCCCTAATACCCAGAGTGGTGGTATTTGGAGATGGACTTTGAGAGGTGATTAGGTTCAGGTGAGGGGTGTGGGTTATGGGATCATCATGATGGAATTAGGGTACCCTCAAGAGGAGGCACCAGAGGGCTTTCTTATTTCCTCTGTCATGTGAAAACACAGAAGGTGGCTGCAAACCAAGGGCAGAGGCTTTTCAGGATCCAAACCTGCTGAAATCTTGACCTTTGATTTCCAGCCTCCAGAATTGAGAGAAAATTTTCTCTTGTTTAAGCAAACTAGCTTGGGTATTTTGTTATGGTAGCCAGAGCAAATAAAGACATAAGACACTTATTGTGAAGTTAAATATAATTATAAATGTTGTACACTCTAGTACAATCAACTGCCAACATACAATAAGAACTGATATCTAATGATACTCCAAGTTATTGTTTTTCTCATTATTTTAGGTAATTGCAACTTTTTTCTTTCTCACATTGATAGCCCTTTGAAGATAGTACTTATATCTTAGTAATTTTTCTATAACCCAGAACTAGCCTAGAGTTTGGAACATAATATTTGCCTAGTGAATATGTGCTACATAAATAAACTTACTTTTAATACAACATACTATTCGTTACAGGAAGATCAACAACATAATGAAGTAGAGGAGAGGTAATAAAAATAATGAGCAATTATTAATTGCTTTCTTTGGGCTAGATACTTTACATGTGGTACCGACTTCTCATGGTTAACTCTTGGAGGAAGAAACTACTAACTCCATTTTGTAGATGGAAATATTGAGGCTTAGCACTATGACAAACTGATTAAAAACCTTAGCCTGTATTTAACCCCTTCCCTGACTCAGAGCTTCTCACACCAAATCCTGTATTCCTCACCACCAAGTTTCCAGGCACTGGAGCAGATGCTGTAGCATCCAGTCTCAGAGGTGTGGTGAGAATGGTCCCCAACACTAGGCCACTTCCTGATCTGATGGCAACACCCCATTTAGCCCTTTAACCTGGAGCTCTGGAGAAGCCAGGTTCCTTAGCCTAGATTCTAATCAATAGCCTCACACTTCATGCACATCCACCCTGAGTGTGACCGCTTAGGGAGCATCTGTTCTGGAGACGGCCACCCCCATGGGCGCCTCTGCTTCCTGTGCCCTTGAGGCACTGATTTATGACATGCAGCAGAGGAGGATCCAGCTGCCTGTGATTTGATAATCATCAGTATCATTTTGGTTGCAGTTAAAGTAAAGATTAAGTGGAGCTCTTAGTATGATTCAGGAGTGTCACTCCTTTGAAGGTAAAAATGTATTATGATGGGCTGGGGTTGTGGCTCAGTGGAGAGCGCTTGCCTAACTGGGTTCCCTCCTCAGCGCCACATAAAAATGAATAAAAAATAAAATAAATGTCTATCAACAACTAAAATAATTTTAAAAATGCCCTAGGACTAACTTATAGTAATCTCCTCTAGGTAATACATAGAAAAATGACATTTGACTGGGAAGACATCATAAATATCAATTACTTTGTATGTGTTTACTGGGCTTGAATTTACTTGACTATTTAAATATAGAATTAACATTTAAGTCATACATTGCAGATTTGTATTATCTTCATTAATACCAGTAGGCCCATTTATTTCTGCTTGCTTTGAAGCCACAGAGCTCAACACCAGAGGTCTCCATGCAATTTTAACTATCATTGTCTTATTGAATGTATTTCCAATGTCTTTCTTAGGTATGACACTTTAGTTAAATGGTCTGGAGTTAACCAGAATAAAAAAGAAGGGGAAAAAACATAAGAAATTATTTCAAATGAAATTAAACTTATTTAAAAAAATTTAAATTTACTTTCAAAACATTCTTCTTTGATGTTTGTTATGGTTTGGATCTGGAATGTCTCCAAAAGTCATGTGTTGAAAGCATGGTGCCCAATGCAGCAAGGTTTAGAGGTAGGGCTTTTAGGCAATGATTGAATTAAAGGTGCTCAGATGCCATCAGTGGATTAGTCTATCGATAGCTGAAAGAACTACTGGGAAATGGAACCTAGTTGGAGGAAGTAGGTTGCTGTGTGGCGGCATCGTGCAAGGGTTTATCTTTTTCCTCTGACATACTTTTCTGCCATGTTTCTGCCTTTGAGTCAACCAACCATGAACTGAATCCTCTGAAACCATGAACCATATCAATCTGTCCTGCTTAAATTGTTTCTGTCAGATATTTTGGTCACAGATCTGACTAATAGTGTTTCAGTAACAAAACAATTTTGCACTTACAGTTCCCAATTTACATGTTCTATTTTTATACAAAGCCTTCTTCTCCCCTTTCAGTGAAACACAAATTTGGATGCATTTGTTAAGGTCATAGTCTCCTGAAGGGTGAGCACAAAGTCAAAAAGCAAGGGTTGATTAACTTTTTCATAAAAGGCCATAATTATTATAGTCTTGCAGCCTTATGCTAGTCAAAGCTATTGTTGTAGTGCAAAAAGCATCCATAAACAATACATAAAAGAATAAGCTGGGCCTTTTTCCAATAAAACTTAATTTGCAAAAATAAGGCAGCAATCAGACTGGGCCCTCAGGTCTAAGTTTGCCAACTCCTATTTTAAAAAGTCAAATAGATGTCACTTCAGGCCTTGTCTGCCACCTAATACATTCTGTGAGTGTGGGCTATGAGTCTCTGTAAAATGGGCATTAAAACATATACTTTGAAGAATCACCAAGGTTTAAATGAAGTGTTTCATTTCCAAAGACTAATTAAATGTATGCCCTAAAATGAAGAAGAAAGAGAACATGACCCACACTGCAAATGTCACCAATGCAAGAATTTTCTGGCATGTGTGAGGCTGAATTATAAATAATTCCTACTTCATGGCTGTTCTTTGGCATTTTAACTTTAGTTTCTTGAAAAGATTAAAGAAGAAATGACTGCATCATATTTATTTACTGCAACATATTTTCTCCAATAAGATCTGGGCAAAATAAGTGCTCAGCTACTCTTATCTTCACCTGTCTTTCAGTTGCTATTTGATGCATAGATATGTAACCTTCTTCTCCCAATATAATAGAGCTCATGGCAAGCCCTGATTTTATTATTATAAGAAGCATCCACAAAATTACCCACTATTAATTACTTACTATGTGCTTGGCAGTGCTCTAGGCAACCAGGAATGTGGTAAGATGCAAGACACCCATGTTCCTAATCTCCTGGATCTTTCCCCTCTAGTGAGGGAACTAGATTAAAAAACATGGTAACAGAAATACTGTACAATTTGAGAAAGTAATGAAGTATTTTGATGAAGATAAAGTGTCTTGATCTGAGAATAATCAAGGAGAGGTGTATTTTAGAGGTCATGCAGAGCTAAAAAACAAACACTCATATGGGAGGAGCCGTGTGATGAGGCAGGAGAAAGGAAGTACAAAGTTCTTGTCTGGAAAGTAGACATTTTGCAAAGAATGTGCTGTGTGCAGAAAATGCCCACGGGTGGAACACGCTGTGTATTCAGAGTACACATGTGGCATGTGGGGCCTCAGCAAGAAGTCTGGAGGTGCATGAGAGAGTGGGCAGAAGATTGGGCCAAGTGGGGGCTGAGGAGTTTGTCAAGTCCCTGCTGGATCATTCTCAGTATAATGAGGAGCCATTGGGAATTTTGAGCTAGGGAGTCAGGAAGCTTGGAAGATTTTCCACCCCAAAACTTGTCTTTCCACCAGAACCACTTCTCTTTCCCTACCTGTCACTCCTCTGGAGGAGCCTCTCTTGGGATCACTGATGCTACCCTTGTGGCAAATCTAGTGGGCTTCTTTCTCAATTTATTGAAAAAAATATATAAATTTCACCTTTTTTTTTTGGTATTCTGTGCTATTGAGTTTTGATGCATAGAGATATAACCTTCCTCTCTCAATCTAATGGAGCTTATGGTAAGCCCTGATTTTATCATTATAAGAAGCATCCTCAAAATTACCCACTTTTTTTCCCGATCCCTTCCTGTCTGGCTGGCTGTTCCTCTTCATGCCCTTTAGCCTTTTGTTAAAGTGTTGGATTTCTCAGCATTTCATCCCAGCACCTTCTCCTCTCAATCTATGTTTTTCCCTAGGAATGCTCATGTGCCCCAGCTCTAGTTGCTGGTCCCCTTGTAGAGACACCTACCAGGTTCACAGGAGTGCTAACTTGCTTCACTCTAGTGATGTTGCCTCTGTCATCCCAGCTCCTCAGCCTGCTCCTCTCTTGTATCATGCAAATTTACAAATTTATTTGCTTTTTGTCTCTATACCCCAATTAATTTCCACACGAACAGGGGATTTTTACCTGTCAGTTTCCATTTATAGCATCTAGAACACTGCTTGGCACAGCGTGAAGACTTAACAATCATTTCTTGAATAATTGACTAGTAGTGGCAACCTGGTGCTCATTGGACACCTCACTTGGATGTTTCTGACACTTCAAAGGTGGGGCAGTTCTCATGTCTAACTTCCCTTTAGGATCAAGAAGATGACGAGGGCTCAGGCAGTATTGTTCTTGTCTTAGTCCATTTGTGTGAATGTAACAGAACACTGGCGACTGGGTAATTCACAGAGAATGGAAATTTATTTCCCCTAGTTCTGAAGCCTGAGAAGTCCAAGATCAAGACCAGCAGCTGTGGTTGTTTGGTGAAGGCTGCACTCTCCAAAAGGGAGGAAGGCTGTGCCCTCACATAGTGGAAGGTGAAAGGGCCAGACACTTAATGTTTGTGAAGCCTCTTTTATAAGGACCTTATTCCTACTCCTGAGGGAGGAGTCCTCATGGCCCAGTTATCTTGAGAAGACCTCACTTCTTAGTATTAGCACATTGGCAACTCCTGAATTCTGGAGGGGACACATTCAAACCACAGCAGTTTCTAAAGCTGGGTTTGGTCTGAGAAGAGTGGTACAGGGAACTGAGACTGAGTCCCACTAGTTTGTGCCTTAGAGATGGGTGGCATCTGGCTGGGAAAGGCCTGGAATGTGAACCGGATGTTATGCTGGGGCCTGTCTCCCCTTTTGACCCAGAGTGAGACACTGGAGTACCCTCATAGGAACAGTGAATTAAAAAGACTGAGAAATCATTTAGATTCAGGAAAGACATTGGCAAGTGATTGTATTTTACCTTTTCATCATATGCTTTTTCCTCAAGCCAAGGGAGGGAGCTTTAAGTAGAATAATCAGAGATCTTGAATTTGAATGAATCTTCTACCGTCTATGGCCCTAAAGTCATATCTATGCCTGGCTACCTCAGGGATGTCCTAAAGTTCAGGACTGTGTCAGGACAAAAGGTATACAAGTGGGTCCCTTCCATCACAGGAGATCAGACTGGAGACACCTTTAAGGAATTTTGGCTTGGTGGGCCAACTCCAAGGGCTGTGGTGCCCAATAGGGGGTCTTTGTAGGGTATACAAAGCCTAGCAGCTACACTGGCCAAGGGGCCCGAGAGAGAGTCTTCCTGATCTGGGTTTAGACCCTAGGGAGAAACAACATCAGATGATGATAGACCACTAAGTAAGACCTCAGCTGTCTTCTCCTTTTCTTTCTTTCCTCCCTAAATGTGGAGGGGTGAAAAACCTGACTAACAAAGCAAGGAGGGTGGAGTGGAAGAATCACTCAAGGCATCCATGGTGGCCTCAGCGCCAGAACTGAGCTGAGGATAAGATTTCCCTTCAGTATGTGCTTACTCTACTGATCGAGAAGAGACTGTTATAGATAAATCATAGTGATCAGAGAACTTTATTATATGAGATAACCTGAGAAACACTAAAACTTCCTATAGGCACAGATTAGGAAGAACAGTTGGGAGGTTGTCTTAGTCTGTTTCTGCTGCTATAACTGAGACTGGGTAATTAAATTAAGGAACAGGTACTTATTTCTTACAATTCTGGAGGCTGAAGGCTGGAAGTCCAAGATCAAGGTGCTACCAGGTTGAGTTTGGTGGGGGTACAGCCTCTACTTCCATGATGATATTTTGTGGCTATATCCTCTGTTGCAGACAAATCCCATGACCTCATAAAGCAGAATAAATGGAAGGGCAGAGGGCCTAGTTACTCTTAAGTCTTTATTAAAAGGGTATACATACTACTCATGAGGGATACTTCCTAAGGGCCTCAACTCTATACTATCATATGCAGCTCCCATATACAGTTTTTTTTTTTTTGAGAGGGGCATAGACATTCAAACAGCAGAGGTAAATCCTGATGCTTTGGGATCAAATTGAAGTCTGACACTTTCTATCCATCTGACTGAGGTGAAGGGGCAGGGAATATAAAGACTTGTGGTAGAAGGGCTTGAGGATGTGGGCAGAAGCTTGGGGAGGAGTAGGGGAAATGGATCCTGGAGCAGGGAGGGGATTACAACAGTATGGAAAGGTGTTATGAGCTAAATTGCTTTTCCAAATTTCTATGTTGAATCCTTAACCCTGGTACTTGAAAATGTGACTGTATATCCAGTCAGAATGGCAGCTATTATGAAGACAAACAACAACAAGTGTTGGCGAGGATGTGGGGAAAAAGGCACACTCATACATTGCTGGTGGGACTGCAAATTGGTCTAGCCATTATGGAAAGCAGTATGGAGATTCCTTGGAAATCTGGGAATGGAACCACCATTTGACCCAGCTATCCTTCTCCTGGGTCTATACCCAAAGAACTTAAAAAAAGCATATTACAGGGACACAGCTACATCAATGTTTACAGCAGCACAATTCACACTAGCTGAACTGTGGAGCCAACCTAGATGCCCTTCAGTGAATGAATGGATAAAAAAAAAATGTAGCATATATTCACAATGGAATATTACTCAGCATTAAAAGAGAATAAAATCATGGCATTTGCAGGTAAATGGATGGCTTTGGAGAAGATAATGCTAAGTGAAGTTAGCCAATTCCCCCAAAACAAATGCTGAATGTTTTCTCTGATATAAGGAGGCTGACTCATAGTGGGGTAGGGAGGGGGAGCATGGGAGGAATAGATGCATTCTAGATAGGGCAGAGGAGTGGGAGGGAAGGGAGGGGCAGGAGATTACCAAGGATGGTGGAATGTGATGGACATCATTATCCAAAGTACATGTATGAAGACACGAACTGGTGTCCACATACTTTATGTACAACCAGAGATATGAAAAATTGTGCTGTATACATGTAATAAGAATTGTAATACATTCCGCTGTCATTTATTTTTTTAAAAAAATCAATAAAAAAAAGAAAATGTGACTTTATTTGGAGATGGGGGCCTATAAAGAGTTGATTAAGTTAAAATGGAGTCATTAGAATGGGCCCAAATCTAATATGACTTATAAGAAGTGGAGATCAGGACACATAGATCCACACATGTGTGTAGACCACATGAGGACACAGGGAGAAGATGTCCTCAGTAAACCAAGGAGATTGAATTTCTGGCCTCTAGAACTGTGAGAAAATGCATTTCTGCTGTTCAGGTTATTCAGTCTGGCACTTTGTCTTTGCAGATCCAGAAGACTGATACAGACAAGGGCGTTTGGAAAGTCACTTCCCTCACCCACTCTCCCAGCTCTACTGAGCTACTGTCGTCTCCTCATATTCTGTGGACTTAGAGAATGAAGATTTAATATGGCTTGCTCCTCTTGGTTGGACCCTTCTTTCCTAACTCAATTTGCCAAGGCCTGTGAGTTTCTGCCTCCTAAATATCACTAGGACTACTGTGACAACATAATTTACTATCAAACCAAGACACTTGTGAAGGGAAAATAATAATTACACAGGACAACAAAGATGTCTTTAAAGACCCAAATTCAGTGCGCTCTGATCACCTCAGTGTTTGGGCAGGAACAGAGTAAACCACGGCCCCAGGCACACCTTCCCTCTGGCAGTGGAAGCTTCCTGAGCTTCATGAATCCATGGAAATGTCTGTTCATTAGTTTGTCCTTTCATTCATTCATTCATTCATTCATGTACCAAAACAATTTATTAAATTTTTACTGAGGACAGGGAGACAAGAGACTCAATTTCTGCATTTAAGAAAGTCAGTGTTTAAAGGGGAAATGAATCAAGTAAAAAGACTAAAGACCGTATTATTTTATTTATATAATTATGAAAATGCATGAAATAAATTGATGAGATTAGGAGTTAGTATTACCATGGGAGATGAGTGCCTTTAAGTGGAGACCCCCTGGGGGCTAGAAATGTTCGTTCTATTCACACTGAACCAGAGGTTTGGCCAAAAGTCCAGCCCGCTCTCATTTCTGGCACGTCCCACCACATTGCTTGAAATATTTTTCCCATCCCTTTCACTTGAGAACCTGACTTCTTCAAGTGCCATATCTCCCAACCAAATGCTTCTAAAGTGTCTGACCAAACTCTTCCAGGACCATACCAGGGTGGAGATGTGAGTGATTTTGAAGCTTCCACAGGTCTGCTCCAGTGTCCATGAGACAATTGATGATGAAGCAGCATGAATGTTCCATGCGGTAGGCCTGAGACTGCCCTAGACTGATTCCCATCTTCTGTCTTTGGACAAGGCTTGTTATCAGTGTTGCCTCACTTTCTCTTACCAAAACATATCCTAATATATGAGCACAGCCAGATTCTGAAGTTGATCTGTGGTCATGACTGCTCTGGGCCCCTGTTGTCACCTGAGATCATGGGTAGAGTTATGTTCCATTGACTTCAGACTTCTTTATATGCTTATAATGCTGGGATCTCTAAACTGTAAAATTGTTGGCCAAAGGAATTAGGTTTTCCATTCTGTTTGTATCCTTCCTCAGAGATTCGATCATTTTGCATGATTATAGTTTTCCCTTTGTAGTTCATCTTGGGCAGTAGGGATGAAGTAAGTGAGCTGACTTCTTCCTGAGTTCCAGTTCCATTGCCAACTGCTGATTTGGGACTTATTAGGCAGGAAAGTAATTTTAAAAGAAAATCTTGTTAGAAGTCTCTGGAACCCCTTAAACATAAAGGTTAAATAAGAGTACAATGAAAGTATAGCATGGAAAGCTATGGGTATGAGGTTGTTCTATAGTGTCCTGAGGTCTCTGGGCTACGCACTTGTGGGCCTTTCATTCGTGGGAAGGTTTTATGGCATTAATCTTAGACAGGTATCAGGGGAAATCATCTATATTTTTGGGGCCACAATTTTCAGAATGCGCAGCATGGCCACAGGATTGGCTTTATGGGCCTGTACTCAGAAAGACCTTGAGGCTGACTTAGTTCTCTGATTGTCATTGTTTTGAAATTCATAATAATTTTTAAACAAGGAGCTTTATTATTAATTTTGTATTGGGCCTTGCAAATTATGTAGTGATTCCTGCATTGCTTTCATCTTAGACCTGTCAGTCTCCAAATCTGGTTCCAGGTAGATATCCTTTGAAAGGAGACTGCTAGGTGGCTTGTCTCCTGAGCTGTCTTGGTTAGGAACTGGGGACACAGACTCAGGTGAAAACTTCTATCCCATAGCTTCTTGAGGGGCTCCAGCCCTCCTAGGCTTCCCTGTGGCCATTTGCTTCTCTGTGAATACTTGGGGTTACCAAGAAGAACATTTCTTTTAATTATGACTTCCAAGATTTTTCCCACTGAACTAAAAAGCAGTATGCTAAGGAGCCACTGGTCTCTTCTTTTTGTGTGTGTGGGGGTGGTTACTGGGGATTGAACTCCGGGGCACTCCACCACTAAGCCACATCCCCAGTCTATTCTGTATTTTACTTAGAGACAGGGTCTCACTGAGTTGCTTAGTGCCTTGCTTTTGCTGAAATTGGCTTTTAACTCACAATCCTCCTGCCTCAGCCTCCCTAGCCACTGGGATTAAAGTCATGCACCACCACACCTGGAACCACTGGTCTCTTCTGAGGTTCAATTATAGCCCCTGGTTCTCAGGCTCCAGTTCTTATTTAGTTTCCCCATGTTAATACCAGTATGTGGCACATCTTGGACCTTGGTTGGCCTTAGTTTCCAAATATTCTGTAGCCGTTTATAATTTCCCGATGATTTTGAAAATTAGCAATTCTATATTTGATTCGAATGATGTTTACAGCACTGTGCCTTTGATGAAGATACAATGCTGTCAGAAGAGTACCATGGTCTCTGACTTTAGAGACTGTGGAATCTGGTGGGAAAGACAATGATGTGTCAAATCAGGTCAAAGCAGGTGGCAGGCTTGGGTGAGAGGAAGCACAGGGTCACATAGGAGAATTTAGAGTGCTTTGTAGACTGTCTGGGCACTAGAGAGTTAACTAGTGTTAAACTAGGGCTAAAAGGGTCTCAAAATAAGTCAAATTTTGGGTTGTGAGCTTGGGCCATGGCCGATCACTTCCAACAGAAAAGGAAGGACTCTGTGAGGCTTGGAGGAGATCCTCTGTGCAAGTTCCACATGGCTTGAATACAGGGTTTGCTGGGCAAATGGGAGGAGATGCATCCTGGGGAACAGGGCTGGTTCCGAACTCTGGACAGATCTTGAAGGGAAGCTATTGAAAGGCTTAAGAAATGATCCAAATTGATCCTCACTCTGGCTGCAGAGTGAAGAGTTGATTCCACCCCAGGCAGGGGTGAGGGAATAGAGGGAGGTAGGACAAGTGGATTCTGGGTTTTGCAAAGTGTGCATTTGCAGTTTACCTATCAGGTAGCTTGATCTGGGGTGGTGGCAGGAGAGTGACAGCTGACAGAAGGTTCCACATTTGTTTAGAACTAGAACTTGGAAACTGAACTTAGGGAGACTGAGAGCAAGAGAGGGGCTGGTGACCTGTTCCCTTCCTGGGACTGTGTGAGGGCCTTGATATCAGGTAGCTCCAGTAGAGCAGGTGTGCATGTGGGGAAGGGGAGCGAGTTCCACATTGAAAAGGAGACATCTAACAGGCAGCCTGGAAGCTGAGACAGGGGCTGAGGTGTGGGAGTAATCATTAGGAAGGTGTGCATTATATCCATTCTGCTCTGGAGTTTGTGGGCCTGAGAGGGAGGGTCCAGTCAGTACCTACAGGTACACCACTCTGTGGATGGGCGATAAAGGAGAGAAGAGTTTCTGGATACTGTCTAAGCTTCTAAGGGAGCTTTCATTTATTCCACTCTTTCTGACATGTCAGCAGATGCCCTTTTCAACTGTTACCTCACATTGCCTGGGCCTTCTTGTCTCAAATGTTTAAACTTTTCTCAGTGTCTTTGGGAGAGGGGGCCTACCTACTCAATGGTTCTGGATACAGAAGTCCCCTCACATTAATTTACCCAGAGTATCAAAGAATAAGATAGCTATTGTGTGCAAGTAGTAATAAGGTTGCTGTACTCATGGTTGGAAGAATCTCTAAAACAGTAGTCATTCAATAAATATTCATCAAACAAATGAATATGTGCTTAGCAATTTTAAATATTTCCAGGGTAAAATTGATTCATCCTTGAATATGATCTGGGTACTCAGTTCCTTCCTCTGGGACTGAGGACAGCTGAATTGGCTCCAGCCATCAGCTTTTCCTGTCTGGAGCTTGCATGTCTCAGAAGGGCTTAGTGTGGTTAATATTTCCCTCTGAGTAACAACCAGGGCCCTAAGGGACAGACACAGCTGCTTTAAATCATAGCACAGACAGGAGAACAAATCACACTTACATTCCTGTGTGATCAACAGGGTGCCTGGCTACTGACCTGAGCCAGGACACTGCTCTGCACCAGACAAATGTTTCTGAAGTAACAGAGTCTTTATTTTATCCAATATAAAAGATTGTGGTAAAATATACATAACACTATCTCCATCATTCTGTAGTATGCAGTTCAGTGGTACTGAGTCCATTCACATTGATGTGCAACCAGCACCATCATCCATCTCCAGAATCGTCCCCCATTAAGATTGTATACCCATCAAATAATTCATCCCATCTTATGCCAGCCCTGATAACCACCATTCTACTTTCCTTCTGTATAAATTTGACTACAGGAAGTACCTCATAGAAGTGAAGTCATACAACATTTGTTCTTTTGTTATAGGCTTATTTCACTTAGCATTATATCCTCATGATGTAGCATGTGTCAGAATTGCCTTCCTTTTTATGGCTGAATGACACTCCATTTGTATGTATATGTTGCATTTTGTTTATCCTTTCATCTGTTGATGGACATTTGGGTTGCTTCCTCATTTTAGTTATTGTGAATAATGTTTCTATGAACATGGATGTACAAATATCTATTGGATACTCTGCCTTCAGTTATTTTGAGTATATACCCAGGAGTGGATTTGCTGCATTATATGATAATTCTGTTTATTTATTTGAGGAAATGCTTTACTGTTTTCCATTGCAGAGGTATAATTTTACATTCTCAACAACAATATACAAGGGGTCCAGTTCCCTCACATCCTTGCTAACTCCTATTATTATCCAATTTTTGATAGTAATTGTTATAACTTATTATTAATAATAATATTAATTAATGATGTGAGGTGCTATCTCATTGTAGTTTTCATTTTCCTGACCATTAGTGATATTGAATATCTTTTCGTGAGCTACTGTTCACCTAAATATCAAGAGTTTCTTTAAGTACTTATCAGAGTGTATAAGAAAGCAAGACTGACAATATGCTGCCCAAATAAAATTCTATTTAGAAAATAAAGATAAAAATAAGTAAAATGTATAAGAATGTAAAAATACCATTACAACACAAATCAAAAGAAACCATAGTGGTTATTTTAACATAAGGCATAGTAGATTTCAGAGCAATAAATTCTATTAGAGGTAAAGATCATTTCAAAATATAGGAATGTTATATCCTCTTGGTAAATTGAACTAATCTACATTTTTGTGCATGTAATAAGAAAATAAATATGCATAAAGTGAAAAGTGGGGGAACTTAAAAGAGAGAGATAGATCTATAGATATAGTTAGATATTTCTACTGCTTTCTCAATAACTGATAGATTATGCAGACAGAAAACCAATAGGATATTGAAATTCTGAATACTACCAACCACTTTGAATTGACACAGAACATTCTTGTTAATGACAGAATTCAGCATTTTCAACACTGACACAATTCTCCTGAAGTGCTCAGGACATTTACTCAGATAATATTCTAGCCACAAATTAAGTGTCTGTAGACTTAAAAACATTCAAGTTATATAAAGTATGTTCTTGATGATGACATATTAAATTAGAAAAAAATAAAGAATACTCTGAAAAATTCTCAAGTATTTGGAAACTGAATAATATACATCTAAATAAAGTATGGTTAAAAAAGAAGCTTAAGATGAAATTATAAAGTACTTTGAACTGAATGAAAAAGAAAACACTACATATCAAAATTAGTGGGAAGCCACTAAAATAAGTACCTAGGGGGATATAATAGCTTTATGATTCTTTTATAGAAAAGAAGGTCTCAAGTCAATGACAACAGTGTCCACAGTTAGAAACTGGGGAAATAAGAACAAATTAAACACAAATTGAGTAAAAGAAAGAAAATAGTACCAGAATAGAAATCAGTGAAATACAATAGATTAAATTCATGAAATCAATAGATGGTTCTTTGAGAATATTAATAAAATTTGTAAACCTTATTTTGAACTGATTAGGAAAGAATAGACAAGTTACCCATCTTAGGAATGAGAGAAATGGCATCATTATAGATTCTTTAGAATCCAGGAACTTGGGAGGCTGAGGCAAGAGAATTGCAAGTTTGAGGTCAGCCTCAGCAACTTAGTGAGGCCCTAAGCAATTTAGCAAGACTCCCGACTCCAAATAAAAAATAATAATAAAAAAACCTCAGTGATTACATGCCCCTGAGTTCTATCCCCGGCTCCTTACCCTCAAGAAAGAATGTTTTGAACAACTTTAAGCCAATAAATCAATAAAAGCTCACTGAAGTAGAAATAGCTCCAAACCCAAAGAAAAATAATTTGTTGTTAAAACCTTCCACAAAGAAAACTCTAGTACCATATAACTTCACAGGCAATTATTTTAAACATTTAAATAAGAAATGATACCAAGCTATAGATATTATTCCAGAAAATTGAAGAAGAGTGGATACTTTCCAATTTATTCTATAAGGCCAAACCTAACACTGATATCAAAATCAAAGACTGCTAGAAAAGAAAGCTACAGATCAGTGTATGAACATAGATACTGTATGAGTATGGCTGCCATAACCAAATTTCACAGATTGTGTTTCTTAAACAACAGACATGATTTTTTTTCACAGTCCTGGAGGTTGGGAGTCTAAGATCCAGGTGACAGCAGGGTTTTAGAGAGGCCTCTCACCATGGCTTGCAGATGACCATCTTTCACTGTGTCCTCACTTGGCTTTTTCTCTGGACTTGCACTACTGGTATCTCTTCCCTCTTCTTGTAAGTACACCAATCCTATTGGATTAAGATTCCACCTTTATGAGTTCATTTAACCCCAATTCCTTCATTTAAGGCCTCTGTATCTAAATATAGTTGGGGTTTAAACATCAACATGTTAATTTTGGAGAGGCACAATTCAGTTCATAACAGGTATAAAAACTCTTAAAAGTTTTTTGGTCTCTCTCTCTCTCCTTTTTTATAATTTTAGCAAATCAAATACAACAACAATATATAAAACATATTATGGCCAAGTAGATTTGTCCCAGGAATGCAAGTTTGATGTAACACTTGAAAATCAATGAATTCAATTCATCATATCAGTAGACCAAACAAACAAACAAAAAAACACTCACACCATCATCTCAAACACACACAAAATATTTGACAAAACCCAACATCTAATCCTGATAGAAACCTCTCAGAACACTTGGAATCCAGAGGAACTTTCCTGACTTGATAAAGGACAGCTAGGGAAAAAGCCTACCGATAACATTCCTATTTAATGCTGAAAGACGTGAGGCTTTCCCACTGTGATCAGACACAGAACAAGGTTGTCTACTTCCACCACTTCTATTTGACACTGTACTGAAAGTTTCTTGTCAAGGAAATTAGGCAATAAAATAAATAAAAGTTATCTAGAGTGGGAGAGAAGAATCACAAATAATTCAGTAGATAACATGATGGTCAAGGTAGGTTTGATGGGGTCTGCAAAGCCTTATGAATACATAATAAGGAATATACTTCAGTAAGAAGGAGGTTTTGAGATCAGAAAGCAGATTCCCCCAATAAAACGAAGTTCAGAGGGGAAAAAAAATTAAAGCAATCCTTTTGGGAATTTTTTAAATGAATAAGATTAGAGATTAAAAAAAATAAGCTTGAAGGAAACCCTAGACAATACTATAAGTTGGCAGATGAGAGGAGGAGATATATTGGGATAAAAAGCATTCTAAAGCTCTTGTATTGTCTGGGAGGAAGTTAAAAATATTAACTTTGAAACTTTGTAGGGTCTAGTGTGCACATTAAAATGTAATGGTAGCTAATAAAAATAATAGAAATGGAAATGTAATACTAAAATAGTAGAGAGCAAGAAGGAAGGTGAATTAAGACTGAATAAAAACAATGGCAAGTAGAAAAAGGGAAATATAGAAATAAAAAATCAGTTGGGAATATAACTCAGGAGTAGAGCACTTGCTTAACAGGCTTGAAGCCCTGGGTGTGAACCTCAGCACAGCAAAACAAGAAAAGAAAGGAAAACAATTAAAAGTGAAAACTCTAATGGCAAAATAGGTAAATATATCAATACTTTAAAAAAGTTAAATCAATTAGTTAAAAAACAACTTTTCTAAATTAGATTTTTAAAAATCTAATTATATTGTATTTACAAGAGGCTAATCTACATCTAAAGCCTAAAATAAAAGTGAAGAGAAAAAATAAGTACATATGAAAATTATTTAAAAACAAAGCAATACTCATATTAGATAAAATTTATTTTTAAATCAGAGAGCACTAATAGGAATAAAAACCTTAATTATTCATTAAAGAAAAGAAAATATTGATCATGAAGGCAAAACAAAATATTTCTCAAAATCAAAGTACATAGCATCAATAGAAAATTGTGAAAACTGATCAAATTTGTTTAAACTGTTGCATTGAAATTGATAAATCTATGATGTAATAGGATATTTTTACACACCTTTGTCATAATTAGTGTGTTAATTGAATAAGCTTAATCTTTCATACAGAGACCTCTGTATGAAATGAAGAGAGAAAAAATAATTTTCAACCACCTAAAAACTGAATAAAAGTGGAAATCTCAGCAAATACTAGTGATTGCAGAATTCCAACCAAGAGAGGGCTGGGGAAGTAGCTCAGTGGTAGAGTGCTTGCCTGGCATGTGCAAGGCTCTGGGTTCAATCCCCAGCACTGGAAGGAAAAAAATAAGTAGAGAAGTGCACCCAAAAAATGACTGCAGCTTTATTAAGGCAAAAGAAAAAGAAGGGGGCTCAAGCAAAAGAAAAAGAAGGGGGCTCAACAGAAATTTGGATGGTAGCAACTAAGATTTGGTGCTTGAGAATAAGTACATCAGTTAGGGTCTTGATCAGAATACCGAAATCACACCATAATTTGGACTAAGAATGTTTAATATAAAGAATTCTTAGATATAAAAGACAGGGTATACAAAGGGTTAAGACAATAACTGTAAAGAATGCCCAAGAGATGAGGAAAAGTACCTGGGAAAACTTGGAAGAGGACCCCTCCCAAAGGCTGGGACCCAGACCTCATTGGAGAGGGTGTGCTTACTGCTGCTGCAGGGCAGAAAGGAGGTGGATGACAAGGTGTCACTGGGCTGGGCCAAGGGAATGAGTTCACTGAAAGATGATGGGCAGGACAGAGTGCAACTGGGCCCCCAGTGGTCACCGTTGCTTGCACATCCCTGATGTCATGCCACACAACAGCAGGGAGAATAAGCCAGCAGAAATATGCTGGCATCAGGAAGAGGGCCACTTCTCCCAGCAGTGTCTCTACAATGTCCTCTACTGACAGTTTAACATGGTGCCCATTGCAGAGGAGAACTGCTTATAGTTTCTTCTTTTGCTGAGGAAGAAATAAAGCATGGACTCCAAACTGACAGGCAACTGGTAAGTGGTGCAGATGGGATTCAGGGATGAAGATATGACCCCTATGGATTTGGGTTTGTTCACAGAGATGGGAACTGTGAGGAAAAGAAGTTTAGAGCAAAGATCAGATAAAGGTCATTTTGAAATTGGTGGGTTTAATAACACTGAAAAACACCCTTCATTGATCATGAAGGCAAAACAAAATATTTCTCAAAATAAAGTACTTAGCATCAAATAGAAAATTGTGGAATTTGATCAAATTTGTTTAAACTGTTGCATTGAAATTGATGAATCTATGATATAATAGGAGACTTGACAACGACAAGTAGGCAGTTAGTTTCTCTGAGCTCTAGTGCCTGGGGTGAGAGCTGGGCTGGTGGGAGAGGGGGTAGGTCTAGGTACCTACATGATGGCAGCCTGAGGTAGATGGAGCACTGATGAAGGAGAGAGAATCCTGGGGGAATCTAGCTTTTTGAAGTTTTGGTAGAAGATTTTGAGCAGAACAGTTAAGATGTTTGGAGATAAAGAGAGGAGAGAGAGTGGGTACTGTGAAATGGGCGAGTTCTATTGAGGTGCACAGTGTCACATCAGAGAAAGGTTGAAAAGGGGTCAAGGGCTTTAGTAACTTGGTGGTCCTTGATGACCTGTGGCTAGAGGATTTTAAGTGGAGTGGTGCAGAAATTGGTGTGATGGAGAGATGGGTGGGAGGTGAGGGAACAGCTGGCGATAATTTATGGATGAGTTTGTCTGTGAATGGGAGGAGAAAGGATGAGAATATCTGGGGGAGGTGAGGGGTTGAGGCATAGTTTTATTGTCACTGCAGAGAAGGAGTTTGTTTATATTGGTGAGGGGTCTGCAAAGAGGGGCACGTGGAAGTTACATATGGTTATCAGTGTAAGCGAAGGAGGAAAAGACGAGGCAGCAAGACTCCTCCAGAAGCTGGCAAAGAATGGCTTCATGTGCTTGCCTTCAAGCTGGGAGGCCTATAAATGTCTTTCAGATATCTTCCAGGAATGAGCCAAGGGACACAGAGGGATTTAGTAAAAGATGCTAGAAGATAATTCTGTTCCAAGGTCACATGGAAGTGCATAGTGTGTGTGTGTGTGTGTGTGTGTGTGTGTGTCTGTAATAGTTGCCAGAGCTAAGGTTTTTAAACTGAAGTCACTTCTAAATGGTGAGTGTGGATGTGGGGGTAGGGATAGAATCAGAAGGTGGAAGACTAAACATTTAACAGGATCTTTTGTTCTGAGTTGTGAGCAATAGAACATCATGATCCAAGTCTGACTTTCTTTCTCCTACTTTTATTTCCATCCATGATGAGGCTTCCAACAGGCCACTATATCTTTAGCACTGGCCACCCATCTTTTTTTAAATCTTTTTTTTTATTAGTTACACATGACAGTATAATGATCTTGACAATTCATACATTTGAATCAAATGGGGTATAATTTCTCATTTTCCATCTTATTTCACGTATAAAATATATAATCCCCATTCTCTGCTTTCCAGAATGCCTCACTGCTGAAAGTAGCTTCCTTGGGTTCCCAGTTTCCTCTGGCTAGCAGGTGCATTTGCTTTGCATTTATAATTTTGTCGACTTCTTTCCCACTTTATCAGCCTGTTAGTGTTTTCCTTCCCCTAACTTGTTCTCAGATGTGACCAAGCCTGGTCTTCTACCAGGAGGGTTTTCTCACGGTTGTTGGAACCTTAAGAAGATTGTGCTCCCTTCTTCTGGGCTTCACATCCCACTGCAGTATGGGAGACCGGATAGTGCCTCCTTCCTTAGAAGAATCTTAGGATGCGCGAAGATGTTGTGTTTGCAAAGTGCTCTTCAGGTTAAAGATGTGGCATTGATTGAGTTCAGAATTAATAAGGTACTGGGGGCTCCATTTATATTACAGCTAGAATTTTGCATTGTGATGGACAAAAATCACTGTCAGAAGTGCCTTGGGGTCATGTCCTTTGCATTTTGTTTTGTAGGAATATGTCAGCTTGAGCAGAGCAGCTGCTGAGGACCTGCTTTCTGGCTATTTCTATGAGGCAAACTGCACTGTTGGACTTCCAGGTGTCCAGGTAAGATTACCCTGTGGCGGGTAAGATTGTTACCATTTCCAAACTCTAATAATTTGTTTCCAGACGAGACTAAAAATGGACTCAGTATAGATGCCAACAGCTCTGCTGCCTGCCCCTCCAGGCCTTAAGACTCTGATCTTTCCCTAACTTTATCTCTCTAATTCCCTTCCGCCACTTGTTCAACAATGCTGCCTTTGCTCAGTCTGAGCATCTGGCCAAATCTTGCATGTTTGTATTCCTCTGATAACATTCAAGGGAATCTGGCAATGCTAATTGGAGTTCATGCTCCATTTAATTAACTGAGTTTCTAGGAAGTGCCAGGGACTTTCCTTGGAGTTGGGGAGCAAAGATGGAGTGGATGTGGCTTCTGCCCTTGACTGGCTTAGAGTGCAATGGAGGAGCTGGTTCATAAGGTGTTGCAGTAAGTGACCGAGGAGAGGCATGCGCACACGTCATTGGGACACAGACAAAAGAGAAATCGATGATATAGAAAAATGAAATTAAAGAGAGTCAGAGATGACAGTCTGGGTCTAGAGGAATGATTAGGAGTTCATCAGGTAGTTGTTTTAAACAACTTTGCAGAGATCCTGCAGGTCAGAGATACTATGTCTTCCTCTGGAAGCTGGGACTATTTGAGAGCAACCCCCTTAGCAGAAGGGCCCTGAACCCGATACCAGGGGCAGGTAGGGACACAGAGTGGTGGTGACCTGGCCATACCCTATAACATCTTCAGGCACTCATGGATTTAAAGAGAACCTCTTATTCTCCTAGAAGTAAGGCTATTGCCTTATGAGGCAGGAGTTGATATTGAAGCTATTTTCAAACTTTGATCCCATCAGCCTCTGGCTCGCACTGTTGGTTTTAACTCTTACAACCAGCTTAACCCAGCAGTGGCAAAGAATACTTTCTTTTGGCTCAGTGCCCCAGAATGTGTGGATTTTGCATAATTAATACAAGATGAGGTCATGACCCTTTCTTGCCAAATGGTGAGTACTTCCTCTTGGGAACCCTTCAGACTGAAACTTCCTGCTCTCTTCCACCCACGGGACCTCTAAGCAAACTCAGAATACAATTTAAAAACCTGTGGCCCTAAGACTGATCCTGAGACACCAGACATCAGGGTTGCCCACCTGGCTGAAGATTGATTCAGTGTAATTTAGTTTTAGCAGCAATTAATTGTTCTATGTTTTTGAAAATCATATTTCTGTGGAAAGACTTTCTATGGAAAGTCTCTAAAAGTACTGGATGGGCACAAGAATATTAGCAGCTTGAGTGCCACCCAGTAGGGCTGTTGGGTGTTGGCATTTAGAGGGTGGCATCCCCTGACTCCTCCCATGTGCCAGTGCTACCACAGTGGGGATAAATAACTGTTCTATAGTTGCAGTAGACGAGAACATGAATTTAACTCCATTCTTTTTTTTTTTATATTTGTAGTTGTTGATGGCCTTTTATTTTTATATATTTGTTTTTATGTGGTGCTGAGGATTGAACCCAGTGCCTCACACGTGCCAGGCACAAGCGCTCCTCCAGTGAACCATGACCCCAGCCCTTAACTCCATTCTTCATGAAAGAAAATTTTTTTCTATTTTTTTCTATCAATATAGACCATCACAAATTTAAGATTTTAAATGAAAAGAAAGAGGAATATCATGTCATAGCAGCAGCTGCCATGGCTTCCCCAACCCATGCACTGCTGGTTCCAGCACCTGCTAGGGCTGGGTTGTGTGGGAGTGTGGGTTTGATGCCAGGGGCTCTGCTTTCCCCAATCTGTGCTGTTCTGGACCCTGACTCTATGAATAATCAGAAGTTCTCATGCAGAGTGAATGGAAATAAATGAAGTTCCAGCTAATCTGGCAGGTTCTGGTTAAGAAGTACTTTGAAGGTACTTTCTTTAGGAATATTTTTCTTTTTTTCAGAAACCACCATGATTTAGCCCTCAGGTACCCAGCAAGGGACCAACTGATTGTCCCCACTACCATCCAAGAGGAGGCCTCAGGCCACCTCTTTCAAGCTGTTCTGTCATAAAAGCACTGGAAGAGTTCTGGACCTTAACTTCTAGTCTAGGAAGATGCCCAAGAACAGCAGCAACTGACCAAAAGTCAGCCAAGGAAGATGCTCTGTCTCAAGAGATGGGCCTGTCTTGTAAGGCAACAGTGAGAAGGACCAAGTAGGGGCTGTACAGCTGCTTTCATGTCCCTGCTCCCCCGTATGTATGCAATGTCCACTGAAGGTCTGGTATGGGGAGGGGATGTGAGTGACCACATTGGCCAGGGTCATGCCCTGTGGGATGAGGAGGACAATGAATTACCCAGACCTCAATGCTTGGAACCATAGTGAATGCTCGACCATGGGAGATTGTTATGGTTTAGATTTGAAGTATCCCCCAAAAGCTCATGTGTGAGACAATGCAAGCAGATTTAGAGGTGAAATGATTGGGTTATGAGAGTCTTAACCTAATCAGTATATAAATACCCTGAATAGGTATTATTAACTGGGTGGTAACTATAGGCAGGTAGGGTGTGGCCCTAGGAGTGTGTCTTTGGGGTATGTATTTTGTCTGCAGTGAGGGGAGCTGTTTTTCGGCTCCATGTCCTGAGCTGCATTCCTCATTACACCCTTCCACCATGATATTCTGCCTTATCTCAGGCCCAGAGCATTGAAGCCAGCCTCTGAAACTGTGAGCCTCCAAATAAACTTTTCCTCCTCTAATTGTTCTTGTCAGGTCTTTTGGTCATAGTGGTGCAAAAGCTGACTAAATCAGAGGTGCAGGGGGGCAGAATCATAGACCGTGATTCTGCCTCCTCAGGAATTGAGTTTGATTTCAGTTGTGGTTTCTTCCCATTTCCTTTGTCCTCAGTAAGGATAGAGAACGGCTGGCTACCTCCCAGAGGAATCGTGCTCATCGTTAGCGATGTCAACCTTAATCTGAAAAGTGCCTTGCAAAAAAGGTACCAGACAAATTGCACATAGTTATTTCCAGCCGCACACATTTACTTCTCTATTTGTCTCCACATCTTGGCTCCTTTTTTTCTGAGATAAGCATAAGTAACCCAGAGAGACACATAAATTATCTGGCTCTTTTATTACTTTGGTTCTCATAATAGGCTACATTGTGTGACCCGAGCATATCTTTTCCAGGAAAATTTATGTTGTGGCAAGAAGAATTCTCCCAACAGAAACAGCCCACACCAGGGGAGGTTTATTAAGAGAGTATTTATGGCTAATCAAGCTGCCACAAACACTCTTTTCACTCTTGGGATGTCATGGAGCAGATGTAGTTGGGGACAATGGGCATATGAGGAAGGAGGCAGATTCAAAGGCAGGAGACCCACTTCAGGCCTGGGGTCTTGGCACCCATGACATGGTAACCATGATGAGGCATTTCCCTTCTCCTAACCAAGTTTTGTCAACAGGAAATAGAGAGGTTGAATTAGATGACCTTCATGCTCTGTAATTTGTGAATCTGAGAATGGAGGAGAAGCTGTTTGTATAGGGATGTGATATGAGTAAAGGATCCCAGGACTTTAAGACTTCAGCCCCCGCCACTCACTAGTCGTAAAGGTGACAGATAGCTTAACCTATTCCAGCAGCCAAATCTGAATGTAAAAATAAATCGCACAACCCAAAGAATCATGTCCTGTGTATGCATGTGTGTGTGAGCTCCCAGCAACTCAGCATCTGTCCCTGATCCACGCTGAGAACACCATTAGGTAAAAGCATACAAAGTGACCTAGCCAGAGGCCATCTGTTAGCAGCAAAGTGCCCATCATTCATCACCTCCCTTAAGTGTGTTTGCTTCCACACTGGGGAGGTGCATGACAGTCTTCCTGCTCAGGGATCCTCTCTCTCTCTCCAGTCTCAAACGCCCCTGACAAATTGAGTTGGAAAGAAATTATTCTCATTCAGGAATGAAACATCCTTCTTGATAAACTTCTTAGCACATAGAGGCAACATTCTGTCCCTGCTACTGAGGTGCTGAGTAAGTCTCAACCTCAGGGAAACCAATTGCAAATGATCTACCTCTCCCACCCCATGCATCTATCTGGAAAAATGACTCCAGTCCTTGTTTTCTCAGTAAGTCTCCCATGTCCAGTGATGGTCTGACTCACAAGTATCATAACAGTTCTGAGCAGACTGGATTGAGTGGCCATTTCAACCAAATGCACAAATAACCATTGACCTCTGGTTGCTGATGGCTTCATCATCATCACCTTGGAGATGCAGTCTATGTGCCTGCCACCCAGGCATACACAGGCTATTGTAGGTAATTGCAAAATTACTTAAGATAGGGTTCAGACTCTAAGTAGGTCTTCTGCTTGAGAAACTTCCTCTTGAACAAGGGAGAAATATCAATAGAAGTTTTAATTGCTGTCAGTTGTAGTAGGTGGTCTTTGGCCTTGTTGAGAGCAAGAATCAGGGAGTCTGCATTGTGGGCTTGCTAGTCTGACACAGGTTCCCACTGCACCATGATCCTTGAACCTTTCTACTCCCATGTCCAAAAAAGGAAGGCAGCAAATGACCTTACCCTAATATTCAAGGAGCAAACATTTGTAAAGATTGTACCTTTTCTTACAGCTACCAGAAATCCAACTGCTCATTTCAACTGGATGCCTAGCAGGTCCTTGCCTACAAAGATCCTCTGTGGACTAGTCCAGTAGTAAGTCCCAAATGTGTTTTCTAATAACACTTTGAAGAGTAGAGTTAGAGGTACTTTTAAGAAAGATTCTGTAGATATTTGAAAGGTTAACAAATGACAAGCAGCTCTGCTCACTAAATTAAGGCAAAATTTCTTAGTATGAAATAAAAATATGAATGATAACATACTAAATAACTGGATGATTGCATCCATTTAGGCATTCATAGCCAGTGGGTGCTCAAATGTTTGATATGGTTCAATCTTGTCCTGTAAGTAATATTGATAATAACAGTAATACTATTAAATAGTTATCATTTACTGAGACTTATCATTGAACAGGTATTATGCAAAACACATTAGGCATGGGACCTACTTGAATATTTCCAATGACTATGAAATAGACACTAATTTCTCTAGAGAGATACAGAGAAGTTAAAAGACTTTTAAGCATCAGAATTGGGATTTGGTTTTTTAAATTTTTTATTTTAGTTGTAGATGGACACAATACCTTTATTTTTATGTGGTGCTGAGGATTGAACCCAGTGCCTCACATGTGCAAGGCAAGTTCTGTACTGCTGAGCCACAACCCCAGTCCCAGAATTAGGATTTGACCCCAGGTTCCTGAGCCCATGATCTGGACTGCTTTGTACCCTGCATTCATTCTTGCAGTCTTGATGCTGTATTAAGCTAGATTCTCTAAAATGCTAGAGGTCTACACTCTCTTTTAATTCAAAATCTCCTTAGGGGTTATTATATAGTGTCATGTCTTTATTTTTAACACACATATAAACATATACAATACTATTCACTAATTTAAAATATGCCTTTAATAATTTGATGTATTCACAGAGTTATGTCATCATTGTTACAATCTATTTTTGGCTTTCCACAAAAAATTCTTGTATCCATTATCAGTTATTCTCAATCATTTCTAACCCCCCAATACTGGATATTACTAATCTTTGTGTTTCCTTGGATTTGCCTCTTTAGTATCCTTTCTATAGATAAATAATAGATAGCATAGACTTTTGTAATTGGTTTCTTTCACTTGGCAGAGTGTTGACAAGGCTCATTTATTTTGTAGCATGGGGCACTGCAGGAACTTCATTCTTTTTTAAATTGTCAAATAACATTCTATTGTATGGATATGCCACATTTTATTTATCTTTTCAAGAGCTGATGTGAATTGAGGTTGTTTTTATATTTTGACTATTATGAGTAGTGCTGCTATGAACATTCATGTACAAGTTTTTGTTTGAACATGTTTTCATTTCTCTTGGATATTTAGCTGGGAGTGGTATTGCTGGATAACATGCTAACTCTATATTTAACTGTTTGAAAAGCTGCCAAAATGTTTTTTAAGGTAGCTGCACTATTTTACATTGCCATCAGCAATATATGAGAGTTCCAGTGTCTCTGCTTCCTTGCCAACTCTTATTGACTGTTGTTTTGACTATAGCTATTCCAGTTGGTGTAAAGCATCATCTCATTTTGGCTTTGATTTGCATTTCCCTAAGGGTAAATTATGTTGAGCACTTTTTCAAGTGTCTATTTTTACACCTTTATTGGAGTTGACATTTTTGAATGGTGTAAAGTGGAGTCCCAGTTCTTTTGCATTGGATATCCAGGTGTCTAAGGATGATGTATCTTGGCCCACAATAATTTTCAATTAAATTGTTGAAAATTAATTAATCATAAATGCAAGGGTCTATTTTTTGAGCCTCATTTCTATTTTATTACTCTTTATATCTGTTTTTATATGAGTAAAACATTGATATAATTACTATAGCTTTGTAAAACTTGAATGAAATCAGAAAGTATGTGTCCTCCAACATTGTTTTTCATTTCCAAGATGATTTTGGCTTTTCTGGGTCATTTACATTTTTTTTAATACAAATTTTAGGATTGACGTCAATTTTTGCAAAAAAAATGTCAGCTAATATTTTGATAGAGACTGCCTTATATTTGTAGATCAATTTGAGAAATATTGCCATATTATGAATATTAAATCTTCCAATCCATAAACATTGTATGTTTCTCAATTTAGTTATGTCATCTATTTGATTTGATGATGTTTTGGTAGTTTTAATCTATGAGATTATATTCTTTCTACAAAATTATTCCCAAATATCTTATTTCTTTTGATGTTATTATAAATAGATTTTTTAAAAGTTCATTTTTTGCATTATTCACTATATATTTTATATTCTGTAATCTTGAATGGCTCATCTAATAGAATAGTGTTTGAGTGTACATTTTTCAGAATTTTCCACATACAAGATGACATCTGCACATGGAAGTATTTTTCCTTATTTCATTCTAATCTGTGTATCTTTTCTTTTTGTGTTCTTTCTTTTTCCCCTTTATTGCCTAGATGAGAACCCAGTACAATATAAAAAAAATGATGAGAGTGCACACCTCTATTTAGTTTCTTGAATTTAACAAAAGCACATTGTTTCTTACTATTAACTGTGAAGTTAGATGTGGGATTTTCATAGATAAAATACATTATATAGAGATAATTTCTATCTAATCCTAGTTTATTGAGTTTTTTTAAAAAAATAATGAAATCAGAATTTTCAGATGTTTTTTCTGTACCTAATAATTATGTGATTTTTTTCTATTTTGTTATTTGGATTGCTGTATGAATCAATTTTCAGATGTTAAATGGACTGTACATTCATGGAATGAATGTCATTTGGTTCTGGTGTTTAATCAGGTGTTTTATTTTGTTGAGGATTTTAATGCCTATATAAAGTGCTATTTGTCTGTATTTTTTTTTTTAATGTTTGATGACCTTGTTTGGTTTTGACATCAAAACCTGGCCTCATAAAATTGTTGAAGTGTTCCATTTTCTTCTATTTGTTTGTTTGTCAAGGATTGGTATTATTGATTCTTCTTTAAGTGTTTGATAGAATTCACCAGTGAAACTATGTGGAACTCTGTGACGTTTTAAGTTACTAATTCAATCTTTTTACTTTTACAGGGCTCTTCTGATTTTCTATTTCTTGTTAGTCTTAGTAGTTTGTGAGTTCCTAGACGTTTGTCCCTTTTGCTTAAGTTATCTAATTTGCTGCCATGACACTGTATACAGAATCCATCTGTAATTTTGTTTAACCCGGTAATATCAGAATGATGTCCTATAATTCTTGATTTTAGTGATTTGAATCTTCTCTATTTTTTATTGGTCAGTTTATCCAATTGTTTGTCAATGTTATTGATCTTTTTCAAAGAATGACTTTGAGTTCCATTTGTTTTTCCCTTTTTTTCTTCTATTTTACTTATTTCTCTTGTTTACTTATTTATTGTTTTTTCATTTCCTCCCTTTGTCTTCTTTGGGCTTAGTATCTTTTAATTTTTCTTCTTTTTCACTTTATAGGCATTTAGATCTGTAAATTTCCCCTACCAAGCACTACTTCAACTGTATCTCATGAGTTTTCCTATGCTTTAATTTTCATTTATTTCAAGTATTTCCAAATTTCCTTGTCATTTCTTCTTTAATATATTGGTTATTTAATAGTATGTTGTATTTCCACATATTTGTGGATTACCCAAATTTCTTTATGTTATTGCTTTCTATTTCCATTTTATTGTGGTCAAAGAAATATTTTGTATATATTTAAACCCCTTTAAGTTTATTGGGTCTTGTTTTGGGGTCTAGTAAATTCTGTGTACTTGAGAAGAGTATGCATTCTGTTATTGTTAGGTGGATTGTTTTATAGAACAAGTCTTAAGAACAAGTCTAGGTGGCTTATCTTATTTTCTAGTCTTCTACATGTTCTTGATCTTCTGCCTGGTTATCCTATTCTTCACTGGAAAATAGGGTATTGAAATCTTTGGCCATTATCACATTATTAATTTCTCTCTCCAGTTTTGATTCATCTGTTGCTAGGTGCCTGTGTTTATAATTGCTATATTATCTTGATGCATTGATCCTTATAACAGAATTTCTCCTTAGCTCCAGTAACTTTTTCTTTGTCCTAAAGCATACTTTCTGACACCAGCATAGCCACTCCAGTTCTGTTATTTTTTCTATTTGCACAATATTTGTATTTTTCAATCTATCCTGAATAGGTGAATCTTACTTTTCTTCCAGTTTTATTTTATTTTTTTTTTTTATTTTTATTTTTTTATAATCTCTGTCATTTGTCTTTTCTGGTTCTCTTGATTCCTTCTTGAAGATTCAAGATATTATCTGGTGTTAACTTCTTTCCAATACATATTTTTTCTCTTTGTCTAAATATTTTCAAATACAATACACTTCTCTATGTTATAGACCCAGCAGCATAATTATATGCATAGTTTTATGCAATTGGTTTTTAATCCTCTGGGAGAAAATATGCAATTATACAATCTTTTAAAATTATCAAATAATTACCTTTACTGGCACTTTTTGTTTTATTGTGTGGACTTGAATTACTGCCTTCATATCACTTGCTTTAATCCTAAAAAATTCTATTAGCATTTCTTGCAAGAAAGAACTTTTAACAATAAATAGTTTGATTTCTTTTACTTGGTAGCTAAAGGATCTTGGTTGACTTTTTAAAAATTAAAGCATTATAGTTATACATAATAGTTGGGTTCATCCCAACAAAATTAAATATGCATGGAATTCAGTTTTAATTTATGATCCACTTTTCCTTCCTCCCCCATTCCCATTTTCCTTCCTCAACTCTTGCTCATTTATTTATTTTTTATTGGTTCTTTTTACTATACATAAAGGTGAAATTCTCTGTAGTATATTTATTTATGCACATAACATGATTTTTTAAAGGACTTATTCTGCATTTCCTCCTCTTTTCTGTCCCTCCACTCTGCCTCTCCAGCTCTTTTCTGACACCAGCATAGCCACTCCAGTTCTTGTATTTTACTTATTTCTCTAGTTTACTTATCTATTTATTGTTTTTTATTTCCTCCCTTTGTCTTCTTTGGGTTTAGTTTCTTTTAATTTTTCTCCAGATCACACTACTGATCTTCCCTTTACCTTTATGATATCCTATCTTTCCCTCCTTCTTTCCTATTTTACTCTAGCTTCCACATATGAGAGAATACATTCAGCCTTTGATTTTCTGACCTTGGCTTATTTCACTAAGCATGATATTCTCCATTTCCATTATTTATCAGCAAATTCAATAATTTCATTCTTCTTTATGGCTGACTAGAACTCCACTGTGACTTTTTTTTTCTTTCTGTAGTTTGAATTCAACCATCTTCTGTCAACTTTTTTGGGTTCTCTTGTGTGTAACGAGTCATTTTGTGTGTGTGTGTGTGTGTGTGTGCTGTGCTCAAGATTTTCTCTTATTTTTACCTCTCAATTGGTTCAGTGAAGTCTGTTGTACCTGAACTGTATAGCATTTTATGTCTGTTTTCTGAGCATGCAGTCTTGGGATGGTGAACAGTCTCCCTGACCACCAGGGATGTTCTGTGATTTATCTGTGCACTCTTTGACTTTTTCTTTCCCTGATCTGCCAGATAAGTGCCTGACTGATCTGCCTTTATTGGCATATCACACAAATAATTTTCTTTAACAATCACCAGCTGTTTATTCTATGGCTTTTGACAATAAATACCTTGGTGTGTAATGCTCCATAGTCTGTTTCAATTAAAGTCTTAGTAGGGGTAAAGATTCACAATTTTTATATCTTCCTTTAATTGCAAGAGGGCTTTTCTTAGTCATCTTTTCCTCTAGTTACCTCTGATAAACTTCTAGCTGGTATATCATCTTGCTTGCTATTACCAGTGTACTGGAGCCATCATCTTCCTCTTATTTGCCACCAAGATCTCTATTTTTAACAATGCCCTTAGGCATGATATTCCCAAACTACACCATAAATCAAGTAAGCTCCCTTAGGGAGAGCTGAGGACCTCTCTGTTCTTAAAACCTGTTTTTCTCTCTGGCTAGAATCTCTGTGCCACTAAACATGAATAATGAATAGGGACAGTGGCCCTCTACTTCTGGAGAGATATTACTGCTCCTTAAATGAGAGAAATTCTCCCCTTGCCTCTCCTGGCATTGAACCTCTGTGCTATAGGTGATTTGGGACAGGGGTATCAAGTTCTAGTATTCTCAGCTTCATGAGGACTTGTTACAGGAAGAAACCCCAGTCCTTGTAGTCATGCCACCCTGGAATACAATTCCTGCAGCAGGTACCTAGGGTGGAGGATGGAATTTGCTGACAACATTCCTGTTCTTGGGTAAAATTATAATCCTATACCAGGATCCTAAGGGAGCCCCCTTTTATTGACCACACCCACCTGGAGTAGAGTTTCATCACACTGAGTTGAGCACAGGGATAGAAGCTGGTTGTGGCTCAAATGCCACAGACTCTGTTTTTATTGAGATTTTGTAGACTTTTTTGAACAAATGTTTATCTACGGTATGCCCCTAGGATAATTCCCAGAGCCTTTAAATAATTGTTTATATAACTTTCTCCAGTTGATTGGTTGTTTTGCTAGGAAGAGGTTTCCCAAGCTTCTCTCAGCACCATTTTTTTTTTTCAATGTCTTCTATTGCTACACCTTTTATACATTGAAGATGGACTGGAATCTTCTTTTTGATCTTTCAAAAATCACAATAACACAGTTCATATTAAATATTATGTTTCTTCCTTTACACAGTAAAAACCCAGTTGTTTCTTTTTATTTTGGCAGTCATTATGTTTATAGTCACCCTCTTTCATGACTTCTAGTTTTCTGCTGAAAGCAGATTGGAATCTTATCAACACTATGGGAAAATTATATTAAATTTTTTTGACTGAATTCCTAGAGACATATACAATGAACCAAGTGTCTACATCATGTCACCCTGTGAAGACCCTTTGTTGGGCCCTGTTTACTTCTTGTACCGATGACCTTGCAGATGGGGAGTGGATACCAGAGAGCTAAAACTTGGTACCTAAGGGACCTCACTAACTACTACAGCTTCAGCAGTGATTATTGGATCAAGCACTGGTTTGTGACTAGTCCAAACTATGATAAAGAGTACCCTGATTCTCATAATCTGTTTGTTGAATTTTCTCTGCATCTGAATATTGTGCTGGAAGACTGCTGTTCTTCAGAACATCTCTACCTGGGAGAAATTTTAACCTTTCCTAGTGTCCTTATTAGAGATTTGCATAAACAGCATGTCTTGACTGGACTCTGATCCTTGATGGCCAACTTTCCTAATGCTCATTGCCAGCTGTCCAATTGTATGAGGCTCTAGATCATATCTGTGCCTGACGATTCTTCTGCTGGGTCTTACCTATCTTCTGTGTTCTACTAGCTCATTGTGATGGTCTCCTACACTCTTCCTATAGCTGGTCTATTGGCCTGTGAACACTCAGCCTCAGTTGAGCAGTACTTTTTAATTTATTTATCTTTATTTACCTAAAACTTGGTACCTAAGAGTACCAGTACCAGATATATTTTTTTCTTTTCATCTTGGCCTTTCCCAGCTTATTCTCCATGGTGTAATCCAGCTGTAGTTAATGGAGACCTGGTGGAAACAATCACAGTGCTTCTCAAACTTCAGCATTCATCAGAATCACCTGGGAAAGTTGTTAATACACAGGTTTCAGGGCTTTCTGATTTAGTGGGTCTAAGGCAGAACCAGAAATTTGAATTTCAAAGAAGTTTCTAGGTGATGCTTAATGCTGCCAATCTGTTCAGGGGTCACACTAGGAACACTGATCTAGAAGGTAATATTGTCAAAATGGTTCTAGTTGTCATCCTTGGAGAGATTGCTAAAGCAGATTTTTAATTTTGTTCCACAGTTTTAAATTTGTATTACTATTTTCATAATTGAAAAAGTAATTAAAACTAACAGAAAGTAACATAAATACCTACTCCAAATGTATGTCCTCAAATTCTCAGTCTCTTGACTGCAGTCCACTGGTCTCTCTTCCTACTTGGCCAAAACATTCTTTTTCTTTTGTCAGGGATGGTGACCAACCTGTTCTCTCTACCTGTGTAGAACCTTCCAGAATGTCACTATCAGTCACATTGAATAACTTTCCTCAGAGGGAATGATCCTAACGCATGCCACTTTCTCCCATCTAAGATTTTATATTGTACAGGTTGAGTGTCTCTTATGAATATCCCTTAATGCTTGAGACTGGTTGTGTTTCAGATTTCAGATTTTGGAATATTTGCATATACATAATAAAATATTTTGGGGATGGGATCCTAGTCTGAACATAATATTCACATATGTTTCATAGCCATTTTATACATGTAGCCTCAAGACAATTTTATATAATATTTTAAATGTTGTATGTGTAACACAATTTCATGGTGTGAAATTTTCCACTTCTTGCATCATGTTGGCACTCAAAAGATTTTGAGTTTTGGAACATTTTGTAGTTCATATTTTCAAATTAGGGATGTTCAAAATGTACTTTTCATAACCAGAGAGAATCTAATTTCTTTGTTTAGTGTGTTTTCTATTCCTGACCTGCTCTTTCTCCTGACCACAGCCACCTAAACATGGAATCGTAATTGCTGAATCCCAAGGGCTTACAACAGTGACTGTCACATAGCAGATGCTCAATAAATGTATACTGAATAGCTAAATAACAGTAAGAACAAAAACGTGATCTAAAAACACAGAACCTGTGTTTAGCATGCTTTTGGTGCATTTAATAAGTTGGAATGAGTCTCTGGGGAGAGGCTGTACTATGGTCACAATGTGCCTCCCAAAGGCTGTGTTAGAAATCTAATACTCAAATACACATGTTGATAGTATTTGGAGGTGAGTCCTTTGTGAGTTCATTATGATTAGATGGGGGTCATGAAGGTGGAGGCCCTCATGAGGGCATTGGTGGCATTTTAAAAAAGAAAGAGAGTCCCTGTCTCGAGGCTTATTAGTGGTAAAGCCAGGTCGCTGGGCTCCACTCAGGTGATCTTTGCATTATTTTATTTTATTGGAATGTACTTATCATTAGTGAACCTTTTGTCCATGCCTGGACCATTGAGGCTGGAAGCATTAGATGGAGGCTGGAGTGTGGGCAGCGAACACAGTATGGAGGACCCTCTCGCCCTCCGAGGTCATTTATTTGGCTGTATATTGTTCATGAATGTTATCTAAGTGCATACAAAGCACATACAAAGCATGGCAAGGACAATTTCAGCCTCATAGTCTGAGGCATTTGCATCCAACATTGTGAGGCTAAGCAGAGGAATTCTGGGCATAGTTAATGCAGACAAGAGACTCTTACTTGAGGATGAGCCCACTGCGCCAAATACAGAGGGAGTCTAGGAGATAGGTACCTCATGGACAAAATTCTGGAAGAGTCAAGGAATTGTCCCCAGGTGTTTGGACCATGAGGAAAAGAAGTCACAGAGATGGCCTGTTGGTCCTCAAAGATGAGACTGCTAGGAACCTCAATGCCACATGAAGGAATAAGACTCTTCATTAAATTCCTCAGAGTGTTGGGGTCATCCAGGGAGCAAACAAGATGGGTCTGTAGATATCTAAATACTCCACACTGCAAGATAGGATCCCATTCACTGTGCCTATGATCCAGGGCCTGGCATTTCTCAGGGCCACCTTGGGCTTCCCACTCTGCAGCTACAGTTGGGCTATGCTCTCTTATAGCCGGGGTCACACTTTATTGGGGCCATGAACCCTGTAGGATCCTTTTTTCTAAGCCTGTGATCAGAAACATGCCATGCCTGGCAGAGCAGGGGGAGAAGTCTTGTTATCTTAGCAGCCCAGTGAGGAAGAGGTGCACTATAAGTCCCTGGATCTGTGCCCTTCATTATGGTCACAAAGACTATGGGGTTTGTATATAAAGAAAGTTAAGATTTCCTGAGATAGGGTGGGGTTTTATAGGGCCCTTATCTGAGGCATCCATGCCACATTCACTCAGGCATCAAATAGTTATCATGTACCCACCATGTGCCTGGGTGCCTGCTTACAAAACAAAACAAAAAACTCAAATCCTGGAAATTAATCTAACCAAATAGGTGGAATATCTCAACTATGAAAACTATAGAACACTGAAGAAAAAAATTAGAAGTTCAGAAGATGCAAAAACCTCCTATGTTCTTGGATTGGCAGAATTAATGAAGTCAAATGGCTATACTACCAAAAGCAATATACACATTCAATGCAATCCCCATAAAAATACCAATGACATTCTTCACAGAAATAGAAAAAAGAGTCCTAAAATTCATTTGGAAGATATGAGAGCCAGAATAGCTAAAGCAATTTTGAGCAAGAAAAGTGATAAAGGAGGAATCATAATACCTGCTCTCAAATTATACTACAGAGCTATAGTAGCAAAAACAGCTTGGTATTAACATTAAAACAGACATTAAAACCAATAGAGCAGACTAGAAGACACAGAGACAAATCCACATACCTATAGAAGTCTGCTATTTGACTAAGGTGTCAAAAATATATCTTGGAGAAAAGACAGTCTTTCACACAAATGGTGCTGGGAAAACTGGATAGCCACACAGAAAAATGAAATTAGACCCCTATCACTCACCCGCACAAAACTCAAATAAAAATAGATCACAGAGTTAGGAATCAGACCAGAAACGTTTTACAATTGCTAGAAGAAAACATATGTCAACACTTCATCATTTAGATGCTGTACCAGCTTCCTTAACAAGATACCCAAAGGACAAGAAATAAAACTAAGTGAGGCACCATCAACTTAAAAAGATTCTGCACAGAACAAGGAAATCATTATGAGAGTGAAGAGAGAACATATAAAATAGAAGAAAATCTTTGCCAGATACTTCTCTGACAAAGGACTAATATCTAGAAAATATAAAGAACTAAAATAACCTCAATACCCAAATCCCAAATAGCTCAATTATTAAATGGGCAAAGGAACTCCACAGAAACTTCACAAAAGAAAAAATACAAATGGCTAACTAATACATGAAAAACTGTTCCTCATCTCTAGCAATTAGAAAAATGCAAATCAAAACTGCACTAAGTTTTCATCTCATTCCAATCAGAATGGCAACTATCAAGAACACAAATAATAATCAATAAAAATGTAGAGAAAAAGATATAATCGTAATTTTTTGGTGGGACTGAAAATTAGTACAACTATTCTGGAAAGCAGTATGGAGAGTTCTTAAAATACTAGGAATGGAACCACCATATAATCCAGATATACCATTTCTCTTCTTTTATTCAACAGATCTAAAATCCGCATACCAGAGTGACACAGCCATTGCAAAGTTTATAGCAGCACAATTCACAATAGCCAAATTATGGAATCAGCCCAGATGCCTGTCAATAGATGAATGTATTAAGAAAATTTAGTATATAAAAACAATGGAGTTTTGCTCAGCCATAAAGAAGAATAAAATAATGGCATTTGCTGGTAAATGGATAAAGATGGAGAAAATTATGCTAAGTGAAATAAGCCAGACTCAGAAAAATCAAATGTCAAATGTTTTCTCTCATATGTAGAAGCTAGAGAAAAATGAAGGAATGAAGGCAGTGAAGGGAAAGGCTTGGATATCATAAAGATACAGGAAAGATCAGTAGAGTAGATATAAGAAAATGAGAGGAAGGGAAAGGGAAAGATAAGTGAAATGAATTTATTATAACAAAATTATGTTATATTCATATATAAAGATACCAAAGGGAATTTCACTTTCATTTATATGTAGAAGAAAAGAAGTTTAACAGAGGAGAGAGATTGAGGGGGCAGGACTTGATGTCATACATTCCTTGGATGTATGACTGTCAAAATGAACACAATTACTATATATAATTATGATGCTCTAATAAAAATATTTTTAAAAGTCAACTTCAGACTTTTGCCAAAGCTTTAGCTTTAGTCTTCCCACCTCACTGTTCTAACATGGTCAAGGAAACAAAATCAGCCTTCAAGTGCTGATGCTCCCAAACACCTTAGCCTTCATCCTTGGGGCCTCAAGTTCTATATTCTAACTCCAAGCTGGTAACTTTCAGGAGGATATGTTCAACCTCAACTCTCTCCTAGACCCTTCTTCTGTCCTCTTATACACTCTAATGATACTTCAAATTCAGTTTGCCTCAAATTCAATATTTCCTCATATCAAAGAAACATGCTCAACTCTGAATTCTATAACCTTGTTATTGGTAGGTGTGCTCACCCAGGTCACTGATTTAAAAGTCTGGGCATTGTCTGTGAATTTCCTATGTGATCCTTCAGATGTAAGAAGTACCTGAGTATCTCTCCATTCTCTCCCATCATCCTCACCTCACTTCCTTTGTTATTGCCACATCATCTTTTTCCTGAAATGTCATTGCTTGACTTTTGATTCCTTGCTATAATATCTCCTTGTCAGTTTACCTTACATCCAGTTGACAGATTGCCTCACACCTGCTCCCATCCTCTCCACTCTTCCCAAGACCACATCAGATTATCACCCATCCAACTCCTGAGAGAAGGGCTGCATTTCTTTAAATGTCTCTGCACATGGCATTCCCCTGCTATATAATTGGCTTTAAGTGGGCAGGCTAAAGGGAAAGTTGACTTTCTCTTTGTGTTTCTGGTGTAACAAAGCCTTATTGGGTGTGAGTAAAACAGCTCATTAATGAAGCCACTTTATAGCATCTTGAGACCACTTGGTAAACAGCTCTGGGATGAAGCTGATGGTGAGGGCAGCAAAACACATAAGAAATAAAGCACTGGGTTTCTCATGGAAACATTAAGTTCCTGAATGACATCTTATCTGAGGCAACTATGTATTCTAGTTACATGAATTTACAAGGACTTTCTGCTACTAGCAGTCAAGATCTGATAGGGACTGTTCAAACCTTCAATGCCTGCGCACACTTTGCTTGGATATAGGGTGAACACATGGTACATATGGATGAAGAGAGCATGTTTAAATGTCCATCATTTGAGCATAATTAGTAACAGCATCCCTCTTACTTTCCAAAGTCCTGAGGTCTAAATACTAGAATATGGGTTCATGCTCCTGGAATTACTTTCCACAGAAAATATTGAAGAACTCCTACTCATCTAGAACCTAATTAAGCATTGTATCCAGCTCACCCAGCCTCCCTCTATTCATCTTTGTTTTCCCAAAGGAAATCCTCACACCCCTTTGTAATAACTGTGGTCATAGTGCTTGACTGATACTGCATAAACTAGACTGCAATAAAATTATTTATAAGTATTTACATTGTGAGTTTAAGAAGAAGTATCACATATGCTCATTAAATGCTTGTTAAAGACACAAATTAATTGTTCAAAGTGTGTTATTTTCATATAGTAGGTTGAGAGTCACTAAGTGACCACTAAAGGGGTCTCAGTGAAGATGACTGAGACAGTGCTGTCAAAGATGTCCCAACATTCTTCTAAAGATGGAATTACCCCCAAGAGTGGCACAACCATGGCCACAGAGACACATGGTGTGTGTCCTGTGGCCAGGTAGTAGCTTAGTCCCTGGGAGAGGCATCGTGCTGTGGTTGCTAGGCCTATGGTTCCCTGTATAGTTCTCAAAGCCCGAGTACAGGGCGTGGAGATTTTGCAGAGAGCTCTCAGAAGTAAGGTACACTCATTAAATGTGTAACTCCATAACATGAACTTGGGACCCCTTTATAGCATTGTCTCTGCACACATAGCCTGCTGGCCCTGCATGCAGGTGCTTCTGATGTCTCAGTATCATTGAGTGTCCATACAATTCTCAACCTGTTTTTTCTCATCCATCTAATTTGGCCTGGAATGTTTCCCTGTCTTTTCTCTCCAGCAAAACTTTAAAAAAAAAACTTGAAAACCCCAGTTTAGATACCTTCTCCTAAGAGGTCCTGCTGTATAGTTTGGATCTGGAATGTCTCCCAAAATCTCACATTGAAGACTTGGTCCCCAGCTGATGGTGATATTGGGAGGTGATAGAGCCTATTTGGAGGAAGTAGGTCACTGGAAGCAGGTCCTTAAAGGGGTTATCTTGTTTCCACTTCTTCTTCCCTCTCTTTTTTTTGTGCTTCTGGTTGTGATGAGGTGAGCAGCTCTGCTCTGCTATGTGTTCCCTGCCATAATGTCTGCCTCAGCATAGGCCCATAGCAATAGAGCCAAGCAACCATAGACGGAGACCTCTGAAGCTGTGAGCCAAAATAAATCTTTCCCTCTTTGCTCAGGTATTTTGTCACAGCAACAGAAAGGTGACTAATATATCTGCCTTCTAGGAACACACAGACTTAAAAAAAATAAAGGTGTGTTTTTTGCTGCTAAAAAGTTTCTACATTGACTATAGATGTTCAAGTACTAGAATGACTGTGTGGGCATGTCTATGTGAACATGTGCATGTGTACACTACCTGAAACTCCCTAGGGAAGAAATACTGACTTGTCCACACTTCCAGAATATTCTTGCTTTATGGTCTATGCTTTGAAATGTTGAATGAGTTGATTGCTTGCCCAAGTGCTGGAGGAGACTGTGGTTGTCAGGAAGATAAATTTCAAAATGATGAAAAATTGTTTTTTTCCCCCCTTCTGGTTTGGCAAATAACTTTCACACTCTAATGAGAAGCTTTAATTGGGACCTTGACTCTGTATTTGGAGGTAACAGGCCTTACTAAAAATGGATTCAAGCAGTTCATAAACTCTCCCTAAACATTAACATATTACAGGGCCTACAAAGGTCACTTAGCTTGGCACAAAAATGAGTATTAAAGATCAAAATAACAATTTCCTGGATTCCTGTGTAGGCTGCTAACTTGTCCCAGTATCCTTGGGCCATGTGTGAACAGCTGTGACATAATCAGTAACTACTGAAAATCAATAGGAACCCTAAGCTCTTTGAGGTTCTCTTGCAAGGAAGACAAAGGAACAAACAGGGTAGGTGAGCACCTAGGAATAATTACTGATAGCAGCCTGCGTTGAGAATTGCTGTTGGCTGGCCTCCCCGAGGGCTTTGCCTGGCAACATTGGTAGCCCTCCTCTGGGCTGCTTTTTGCCTGAAATGGTGGTTGTAGAACTGAGAGAATCAAATTGCATTTGATTTTGGAGTCTATGCTCCTAAACATCTGCTACTATCTCCTTAATTAGAAACAATAGTTGGTTGAGTTTCAAGTTCAGAGAGCTCATTTGAAGCCAACAAAGATGTGTTCTACAGGCTTGGATTTCATGTTCTTCACTCCATGACAGGGACTATAGTTCCCCAGACACAGAACAGCTGGACTCTGGAACAGGCCTGGATGGGGATCAAACCAGCTCTGTTGAGGGAGAGGGTTTGCTGCTTGAGCCCTTGATGCATCACTTTCCTCATTTGTAAAACACAATTGCTCTGAAGGTTGCTATAGTTTTGAATGTGGAGCATCCCTAAAAGAAACATGTGTTAAAGGCTTAGTTCCCAGGGTGGTGCAATTGGGAGGTGATAGGATCTTTAGGGGTGGGACTATATGGGAAATCCTTAGGTCATTGGATGCATGCCTTGAAGGGGATTGGGAGACCCTTACACTTTCATGTCTCTTTTGATTCCTGGCCATGAGGTGAGCAGTCTACTCTGCCATGTGCTCCCATAATAATATGCCACTCTTGCCACAGGTCCTAAGAAATGGAGCCCCTTCAGAACCATGAGCCAAAATAAACCTTTTTTTCTTTATAAGTTAATTGCTTACAAATTTGTTACAGTAGTCTGAAGCCCGACTAATACATGGTTAATTGAGATACTTCATTATATAGAGTTCAGCATGGCCCCTGAAGAAATGAAAAGGGAAGAGAAAGAGGAGGGAGATGGTAGTGCTGAAAGGGCTGGGAAAGGGCTCTGTATGCCTGTCTGAACATGTTCCCAAATCTGTGGTCATATGAGGGTCCTACAAAAAGAAAAGAAAAAATTCTGGAAATAGACTCAGGAATCTGTTGTGTCTTTCTATTGGTTACTCTATCTTTCAGCAGCTCTTAGAACTGGTGCCCAATTGCTACTGGTCTTTTATCTTGTTCCCTCACTGACTGCTTTGCTCACCTCTAGGACTGTGTACTGGCCACAAAGTTGGCTGATAGTATTGACCCTTGAGTCTGGACCCAAATCCTGAGCATGGCAAAGACACAGCTGTGCATGAGCTATCTGCTCCCACCTGCAGCCCAGCTGAGTGTTACCTCCCAACCTGCATCCATAGGGGGTCAGAACACTGAAGCCTCTCATCTGAGTGTCCTGTGGCTCTAGTGGGTTGGGGCCACAAAGCAAGGCCCACCTGTGAGCAAAGTCGCAGGGATGTTTCCTATGAGGGACGAGGCTGGGGGAAATTTCACTGAGCCAGCACATTGACTTAAATACCAGATGGAGAGATTTATGGATTTCCAGAAAAAGTCTCAAAGTTAATGATGCTCAGACACCAATGACCAAGGCTGCAGTGGTAGGTATGGTTCCTTCTTATATCCATAGTTCTGCCACTTTCACAGCTTGAGCCAAGGTGACCAAATTCCTCACATAACCATAACACTCATTCATCATGTGTGTTTATAATATCTGACACACATCAAGGCCATTGACAAAAAGCAGCCTGCTGATGGCCCAGGGTCTTGCCGGTCACACAATGGGAAAGGCTATTGGCCAAACCCCCAGATCCGGGTAATATGTGACTTATCTCAAGAACGCCTGGCTTTGAAAAATATACACAGAGTGACCCACGATGGACCTTTAAAGCCCTGCTGCTGGCCTCCATGCATTCTCTGCCTCATTAAAAATGTTGGTGTTTAAAATTGCAGAGGGATAATTAAATAGGCCTGCAGTTGATTTATGGGAGACAAACAGAACTATGAATGCACAGAAATATTGTGTTGTGGGGGAGGTAATTTATGAAGATAAAACTAAAAGCTGACAGGGGTAAGCCTGACTCAAAGTTGACCATAACAAGTTATATGACTCGACAGCCATCCAAATCCATCTGGGCCAACGGTGTCCAGGTGAGTGTTACATGTTGATATCCTAGCCTATGTTTTGAGTTTAGTGGCTTTGTAATCACAATATCTGAATAAAGAAAAAAAAAAGGGGGGGGAACAAACATGCTCTCACACACACATGCAAATGTGTACCTTTGGAATTTGAAGTGGAATCAAAGGGGGTGGGTGTGATAATGAGGTATGAGTGAGTGGCCTTGACTTTCAACATCCAGCCTTTCCTAGCAGTGTGGCCAATGCTCCTACAAGTTTGTTTATATGGCAAGTTATGGCTTGAAGGTGCGCATGCTGCTCAGGTGTGTCTGGGCCTTCACTCTGGGGGTTCTTTGGAGCTGGTGGGAGGGGAATCATTCTCTCATTGTGTGGAAACTCACAGTAAAACAAAGAAACCGACAATAGGGCTGAAACTGATAGCTGTAGGGAAAATTATCTTGGAAGGCAAAAAACTTTTAGGCATTTGACTTTCCCAGAGCACCACTGGTCCCAGAGTAGATTCGGCAAGTGGTCAGGCATCCTGATGATGGCCCATATCCCTGTGGCTCCTGGATCTGGCAGCAGTCTTTAGCAGGTGAGCATGGGGTTAGTGTTTTGAGGCTGTGGACTGCTGTGCTCTGTCCAGTCCCTCCCTCAGTGGTTAGTTGACACAGAGCACTGACTGATCACCACTTTGAAGGGTTGGTGCTCCTCTGCTTCAAAGGATAGGTCTCTCCACCTTGAGAGCTGGTCCCAGGAAGCCAGCTAGGACTAGGTTCCACCTGGACACCTCCATGTACTTATCCATCACTCACTTTTGGTTGTTTCAATTCTACCCGAGCATATAGGTTTACATTTTGAGAAATGCATCTTTATGTGATTTTGTTATTGTGTGAATATCATAGAGTGCCCCTACACAAACCTTGATGTCAATCACTTGATGTGATCTCTTGATGTAATCACAAGATGTGTGAGGCTGCTGCTGGAGTAACATAGTATACAGTTTTACAGTAAACATTTGTTTACTCTAAAATAATGGCAGAAGTTATGGATATAGTAAATATATAAATCTGTAACACAATTAGTTTCTTATCATCAAGTATGATGTACTACATGTAATCACATATACTCACATAGACAGCTGGCAGTGCAGTAGGTTTATTTACACCATCATCATCATCACCACCACCTAAGTAATGCCTTGTGTTATGACATGAGTGCTTCAATGTCACTAGGCAGCTCCATTATGATCTTATGAGACCACCACTGTATATTCACCCTGAACTTCGGTACTTGGCTGTATCTCAACCCTTGACACCCTCAGCAACCCAACCTGGAGTCACTTGGGTTCACTACCTGAAGTCTGGGATCCCAGCTCCACTTTCTGTACTTTGGTGTTTTCTGGGATTATACCCGAGTGCCTCATAACTTCCAATGGAAAAAAAGAAAAATGAGCTCTAGGACCCACTGAAGGGGACAACATCATTCATTAAATATATTTCCGTCGTGTGACCTTTTACAAAGGTGCCCCTAACAAAATCAGGGTGATACCAGAAAGTGCTAGTCCCAACTTCCTTTGTGGTCTCATCTTTCTTCCCTTCTGTTTGCCAAGTCAGACATCCCACCTTCCATTTGACACCCACATTTCTGCTTCTGTGACTTTTTAATTGTCACCCTCTTCATAGGGAATAAACTTTCCCCAGGTCCTGATTAATTAAAATGTCAGCTTCAGCATTAAGTTCTCCCCATTTCCTCCTGTCAGAAACTACTTCAGAATCCAAGTCACTTCTGTCTGATCTGAACACTAAAGCTATCCACAAATCGCCACCAAAGACCTCTTTGTTTTAGTGAAGGGAACACATTATCAACCTGCTTTGAGTTATATGTGTGCTTGGAAATACTTGAAATGCTCAAAATATTTTTTTATGCAGAATTTAAGTTGACTTAAACTGTCCTTGTCCTCAGTTTGTCTGGATTGGTAAATTTATTGTATGGAAGCATTAAGATCAATGACTCTATTTTGCACCCTCGCCCCAAATAAGTCCAAATCTTTAAAAAGTAGCAAATGGCTTACTTTATCCCAGGGAAGCTTAAGATTTAATATGGCAATAGCAAACTTGAGGTTTTAATGTTTCTGTCATATTTATCAGTAATTCTACCTGAGAGCCATTAAAAAGTAGAACTTATTATTTAGATTGGAAATGAAAGTAAGTCCTGTTCTGAAAATCAGCAAGGCCACTCCTGTTCCTGTCTGGAGTGTCCTGAGCTTCTACAGCAAGATCTGGGAAAAGTGTGTTTCCCTTTGAAATAGGAAAGTTCTACTGCTGTGCATGTGGCCCTGCAGACTAGCTTCTGCTGTTCCCTTTCATCTGGTAAAGATACCCCTTCTCTCTACCTGTATTAAAGTATTTGGATGACCAGAAATAACACAACAATAAGCTAGAATGTGAAGCACAGTCAGAATCATCTACATTTGATTTAATAAAATCAAATTGTTGATTCAGGGGGAATCCGCTGCAAGGTTCCCAGGGAGATCAGAATCCTCAAGAGTGAGCCTTTGTGCTCTGGTTGTCACTAAGGTCTCCACTGTATCTGGGGGTGGGTGAGAGTTGGGTATGTGTCTGGGGAAGGGTGAGGTGTGGGGTGGAGAAGTATTTATGGCTTTTAAGATTTAAAGAAAAGAAACCTCATGTTGTCATCTGAAAGAAGATAAATAGCAAATTGTTGAAGCAATAGTTCTCCAGGGGCTAATTCAAGAGCCTCCCTAGTGACTCACATTGACTTGACATGTCAAAAGTCAGTTCTGTGTTATGGAATAAAAAATACATGTTCTTTCAATGTAAACAATACAGAAACATTCCCAAATGTTTCAAGTCATTAGTCACTTTGGACACATTCAGTGCCCTACAACGCATCCCCATAACTCTATGCCAGGAGGTCACAGAGCATAAAAGTAGTTGAACATTACATCCACATAGGTAAGTCTACGTAGGTGCCTCATTCACTTGGGGGCTGAAGAGCACCAGGATTTTCCTTCCACATGTTTCTAAACTTTTAGAATCAAAGTATTATCTGAAATAAATGTCCCCAAATCTTGCTATCTCTATTCTGCTTTGGTTTTGTGTAGGTTGTTGCAAGAGACTGACAGGGAGGCTGCTGGCCAACTGGTACCCCTAGTAGGGCTTAAGCTTTCAGTAGAGGGATAAGAAAAAGCTTGGTGTTCTCATCATACTGTCTGCTTTCCTACTCTACACCACATGAGCTGTCTTGGTTTCTCATGGAATATTTATTATGAAGACAAACAACAATAAATGTTGGCGAGGATGTGGGGAGAAAGGCATATTCATACATTGCTGGTGGGACTGCAAATTGGTGCAGCCAGTATGGAGATTCCTTGGAAAACTGGGAATGGAACCACCATTTGACCCAGGTATCCCACTCCTCGGTCTATACCCAAAAGACTTAAAAACAGCATACTACAGGGACACAGCCACATCAATGTTTATATCAGCACAATTCACAAGAGCTAAACTGTGGAACCAACCTAGATGCCCCTCAGTAGTAAATGGATTAAAAAATGTGGCACATATACACAATGGAATATTATTCAGCAATAAAAGAGAATAAAATCATGGCATTTGCAGGCAAATGGATGGAGTTGGAGAAAATAATGCTAAGTGAAGTTAGCCAATCCCCCCAAAACAAATGCCAAATGTTTTTTTCTAATATAAGGTGACTGACCAAGGGGTAAGGAGAGGGAACATGGGAGGAACAGATAAACTCTAGATAGGGAAGAGGGGTGGAAGGGAAAGGGAGAGGGCAGGGGGTTAGCAATGATGGTGGAATGTGATGGACATCATTATCCAAAGAACACGTATGAAGACATGAATTTGTGTGAATATACTTTATATACAGAGTTATAAATTTGTGCTCTATATGTGTAATAAGAATTGCAATGCACCCCACTGTCATATATTTAAAAACAAACAAACAAACAAACAAATAAATAAATAAATAAATACAACATGAATGTAAAACAGTCCAGGAAGCAGGTACATAGTACACACACTGTATAAGCTAGCTCTATTTAAATGCCTTTCAGCAAAACACACACAGTGTTGCTTATTCTGTACCAGGTTTTGCGCAGGGTGAAGAGTAAGGCCATGTTTCTGGGAGTACAGGTCCCTTCCCAGATGCTTCATCTCTGTCACTTGGCTCAAATTCTTAAAAAAATAACAGACCCTCCTAAAATATGTTTGGATTGTTTTTTATAATTTAAATGCAAAATACTATTAGTTATCCAAGGTACAGCTGGGGAGAGAGAGGCCACTTCAGATATTCAGGACAGAGAACATTGGTTATACCCAGGAAGCAGTCTGTGAGGCCAGAGGTGGGAGCTGCAGCCCTCTGTGGGCTGGAGGTGCTATGGGGTCAAGGAGCAAGGGTCACCCTTGGGAAACAGGGGGGCTTGGATTACCTGGCAGGAGCTGGAACCCTGGACAGGCTCCCAGAGACACTGTTTAGGTATAAGAGGAATGATGATGAAGAAGTACTCTGACTTCTCACACACTCTTCACCAGCCCCTCTCTCTGGATGAATCTTGTCAGGAGCTAATTGGCATGGGAGCCAGGAATCATAGCCTGAAAGGGTCAACCCCGCTTCCTCTGAAGTCCATCCCCATAAGGCAGAGAGGGGGAGGAACTGGAATGGCTCCGGGGACCCTGATAGGATTAGCACATCTTATATTGGATACCCCTTCACAGCCTAGGATTAATTTCCTTAATGGACCTCATCCTAGAGATCCCACAAGAGCTCTGTGAATGGTGCATTCTCACCTCATGTCATGTGTGAAGAAGTGAAGATTCAGAAGCTTCTGGTAATTTTCCTAGACCAGTCAGCTAGCGCATGGCCCAGCAGAACTCAGTGTAGGTCCCCAGACTCCAACACTCTGCCTAACCACTGTATAACCCTCAAAGGGTTACTTTTCTTCTCCTAAGAACTTTTAAAGGGATTCTTTTACTTACAAAGGGCTTACATTTTATAGTGTTATTCAAATCCTCTATTTCCTTGTGATCTTCTGCTTAGATGGTTTAATTATAAAAGAGAGATATGGATGTCTCCAACTATTTTTGTTGAATAGTTTCTCCCTTCATTTCTGTCAGTTTTACTTCATGTATTTGGGGGGCTCTCTTTTTAGGAACATGTAGCTTTATTATTATCATATTTTAATGGACTGACCCTGAATCAAACACTCCTGTTGATCTCTGTTATGGCTTAGATATGAGGTGTCCTCCAAAAGTTCACGTGTGAAACAATGCAAGAAAGTTCAGAGATGAAGTGATTGGGTTACAAGAACCTTAACCTAATCAGTGCATTAACCCACTGATATGGATAAACTATAGGCACGTGGGGAACGGCTGGAGGAGGTGGATCACTGGGGGCCTGTCTTTGGGGTTTATATATTTTGCCCCTAGTGAGTGGAGTTTTCTCTGCTTCCTAATTTCCATGTCACGAGCTGCTTTCCTCCACCGTACCCTTCTACTATGATGTTCTGCCTCACCTTGGTCTCAGAGCAACTGAGTCAGTTGTCTATGGACTGAGACCTCTGAAACTATGAGTGCCAAATAAATTTTCCTCTAAAATTCTTCTTGTCAGGTCTTTTGGCCATAGCAGTGAAAAACCTGACCAAAAAAATATTTAGTTAAAATATTTTGTTTTAAAGTCTATTTTGTTTGATATCAATTTGACTAAACTTCAGCATTTTGTCTTTGCTGTTTGGTATATATTTTTTTCATTTTCTTGCTTTCAATCTGTACCTTTAAATCTAAAGTGTCTCTTGTAGACAACATATAGTTGGATCTTTTTTTTTTAAATTCAATCTGACAATCTCTGCCTTTTGATTGCATTGTTTAATCTTCTAATATTTACTCTTATTATTAATGAGTTGGATTCACATCCAATATTTTTTTTTTCTCTATATGTCTCATGTTTTTATCCCAGCATAAAAGAGCATATTATAAAATGTTAGATTTGGTTTTTTTGAGTTCTAAATTTTACTAGTATAAAGTATTATTTTGCGTTTCTTCCTTGTGCATTACTCTCCTTCAAGGTCTTCCTTATGGGGAACAGAGGCACCTCTTCTCTACCTTGCAGGTCCTGGTGAACTGCTCCAAGAAGGGGTACAGAAAGCTAGGTCAGGGGTGTTATATGCATCTAGTACAGGAAGTGAGATCTGATTGGGAAACTGCTTAGTAGCACTTCAGTATTCTCTTTACTTGTGCCCCTTTAAAGAATTATCAAGTTAATTCAAATGCACTGAGAGGTTGGTATCTGAATGGCAAAGAAATTCTCCTTGGACTTGGCCAGTATCTACAAGGAACAGAGGATAGTTCTCCAACCAGAAGGACAGATCACAGTGAGTCTAAAGCATTCCCCACAAGTTTCAACACCAAGGAACCAGCCAAGGGTGTCCCGTCCTGGGCTATTGTCCCCTTCCTGAAAACCACAGGTTTATAGCCAATGGCAACAGAAAGCTCATTTGGCAAATTACAAAAGATGCTTATAGATAATTATGTGAACAAAGCAAAGCTCTCAGTTTTACTTGCTGAAACTACCAGGTGCAACTAAAGAGGCCTGCAGACAGGACCAAGGGACAGTCTTGAAGACAGTTTTTGTTACAGTTTACCATGAGTGCTGCTTTTCTTTTATTACATGTCATTTATTATTGTTATAATATTTTTGTATAATAAGCAATAAAGAATAAGAAAAGAAAAATTAAGGAAGGCCTGGAGGAAAGGGGACAGATATATGAGAAAGGGAGAAAAGACAAAGAAAAGGAGGTTTGACTTCATTGGCACCGTAGGAAAGAGATAATCCCCTCCAGTCTTAGGCCAGCTATGGCTGATGAGTAATGAAAGGAGATCTGAACTTCATTTATGTTTTAATATTTACTTAGTGTAGTAAAAAAATTGGGGAAAAGTACAGTGAAGTGTCATGGGGAGTTCAAGACCTAAAATGGACTATCTGAAATGTGATCTAAAAAGAGAACACTGTGAATTCAATCCAAGGATTTTAATTCCACACAAGGGAGTAGGAAACCTCTTGGCCTGTGAAACATATTTCACATTTGGTTATTTGCCCTGGGGGAGGAAGCTGAAGGCTCATCTCTGCATCCCTCGTCCACTCTGAACTCTAGGTGTCTGTTGCTGCTCCTGCACTGTAACACCCTGTCCACTGCATCTGTCACTGCATCCTTGTCCTATAACCTGCTGCCCTGCCTCTGCCTCTAAGCCCCCTCTGTATGGGATCTCCTTTATCTAAGCTTCCAAATCTAGATCCTACTTTATTTCCCAGACCACTTTGGATGAGACCACCTCTTTGACCCTGGACTCTATTTCAAATGGGCAATTTAGTTTCCTACATCAAATTCCCAGAGCTCCTGGACTGTCTTTCTAGGAGAAATGAGCACCTGCTAGGTTGTGTCATGGAATTATATTGTTGGCTGGATTTATATTGTGGCATCTCAGCTCATCTGGGCTGTTATTCCTCAGAATTGCCTTATCTGAATGGGTCCAAGGAAGTTTGGACCACACATCACCTGACAAGGAAGGCCACAGTGAAGGAACAGCCTATTCCCTTAGAGGGCAGGGCAGGCTTATCAGCTTACCTGGTCAGCTTGGGCAGCCTCTGGTGGCTGGCTACTCACATGTCCTTCTGCACCTCTTACTCTAGCCTCTCTTAGAAACCAAAACAGTTCTATCAGGTCCTTGTGGGGCTGATGCAACTTTGGGGCCAACTAAGCCTTGAAGCCCACAATTGGCACCTGTCATCTCTCTTGACTGCCTGCACCATGCTATAGGCTCTGAGCTGTGGCATTGGATGAAGAAGCTGCAGCCTCGCAGACTGAGTGACTGGTCTAATGACTGCATCCCATCAAATCCCTGCAGGAATCATCTCATTCCATAGCCCTGGCATGCTGCTTAGTAGTGGACCCTGAATGAGGCTCACCTGTTAGCTGCCAGCTCCCTTTCAGGCTGGGCCAGGGCTCCATTCTTGTTCTTCTTCCTTTGCAAGTTCAGGCATGCAGCAGCAGCTCACAGGATAACAGGAGCCTTGGGGCTTCTATATGTTCAAGCTGAGATGATGTTGCAGGGTGCTGCTAAATCAGTCTGGGCAAAGCAAGGACTGGCTGGCACCCACAGCTGGAGAGGCCTGGTCTCTTTTAGATCCCCTCATAGTGGGATCAGTTCACAGGGTAGGTGCTTAGTGAAAGGATGCATCCTGATGGCAGTGACTTCTTAGATGCCTTCATCTCATCAAATGGCTTGATATTGATGTGTGTCCTGGGGCTAGAATGGGAGTTTCTGTACAGTATGGCTCTGCAGGCTGCCTGTTGCTCCCTCCTGAAATCTCAGGAAGGGTGCTCCTCCTCTACTCCCTTTGGAACAGATATCTTTGCCAGCCTGGTCTTTCTAATTTGTCACTAGGCTCTTCCAAAGAAGGGCAGATTGTCACTGCTGGCCTTGTTTGTGGCTCCTAATAATTAGGTCCCTATGATATCCTGGGTCCTACTGCATGTATCTTCTCACATAACCCTGGGTCAGGGCAGCCAACACAATTCCTGAAGATCTGCTGCCCACCATGCTAAGCATCTTCTGTAGCCCAGTGCATGTCTCTGTTTGGGACCAGGAAAATTATGGGAACCCCGATGAAATCATATCCCCAACTAGTCCTCCCTGAGTTGGAAAGTCCCAGTGTTAGCTACTACCTTTAATTGAAGAAGGATGTACAAATGACAACAGGAACAAGCCATCAGCACCTGTGTCTTGCCTCTGTTACCAAGGCCTGAGGACAGAGCACGCAACCCTGAGGTCACAGACAACAGCGCCTTGCTCATTTTCCAGGCTTAATCTCATTTTTCCTGCCCCAGAGTCTGAAGAGGAATGACCCAGTGGATGTAGACTCCAGAGTTTCTGCTCTCTTATTGCATCATAAAGTTCTCTGATGTACATGTTACCATGGTTACAGTTATAATTACTTAGGATCTCAGCTCTCCGAGTGATTGGAGACTTTCTGCTGTCCAGTGGCTTCCTGTCACTACATAAGGGACCTGGATGTGTACAAAAAGGAGAAGGACAATGATAGACATGGAATGATCCTTCCAACAGTGCTGTACTTCCAGGTTTGGGGCTCTCAGGTGGGTGGTGTCAAGGGCTGAATCATTTTCTCCTCAAACTCAGATGTTGAAGCCCCTACTTTCAGTGCCCCAGAATATGACTATATTTGGTGACTGAGTTTTCAAAGAGGCACTTAAATTAAAATGGGGTCATAAGAGTGGGCCCTTCTCCCTATGACTGGTGTCCTTCTAAGAAGAGATCAGGACACAGGTACACACAGAGGACCATTTGAGGACACAGGGAGAAGATGTCATCTACAAGCCAAGGAGAGGCTTCAGGAGAAATTAATCTCACTGAGACTGTTGAGAGCCACAGCCGAAGGGGCCCCAGCAAACTTCCAGCTGCCGGCTGATGATTGGCTCACAGCGGCCCCAGCAACATCTAGCTGATTGGCTCCTCGGCCCCAGCAACATCTAGCTGATTGGTTCCTCTGCGGTGATGCTCATTGGGCTGTTTCCCTGCCCTTTCAGACCACGGAGCTGCTCATTGGGGGACTTTTTTGGCTCCGCCCACGTGACCCAGCCAATCGGCCTCAAGAGCAGGAGGATTGTGGGAGGTGGAGAGAAGCTTGTGTGGGAGAGAGAGGCTTGTGAAAAGCCGGTGGTGGCAGTTGGGGCTCTGAGGGTTTTTCCTGAGAGGCTGTTTTGTTTGGGTGTGTGGTTCTAAAAATAAAGTTAGTTTCTTTTGACAAGTGGCTTCTGATTGTGCCCAGCCAGACTGCGGCATTGACCTTGATCTTAAACCTCCAGCCTCCAGAACTATGAGACGATAGATTTCTACTGTTGAATTCTCCCAGTCTGTGGAATTTATTATGGCAGTTGGAGCTGACTAATAGAGGTGGTGAGTTAATCCCCCTCAGTTTCCTCTAATGATCCCACCAGGGACTTAAATGTATTTAGTATCTACACAGTGAGGGCTCTTGTAGCAAAAAGGCTGTCTTCCCTTTTCACATTTCCCATGTCCTCCCCACCCCCTCCCATCCCCTTGTTCCCTGCCTTTTAGTCACTGGTGTTGGGGGCTGCTGCTATTTGCCACCTCTGTCAACCTCCGCTGTGCATGGCTTACACTGGGCCTCCTCTCAGCAGTTGCAGCTTGGGTTGGCGTTTCCTCCTGGAGGACATGGAGGAGTGGGGACAGAGGTGAAAGCACTGAGAGCAGCAGCCTGCAAGGGTGTCTGCTCTGTGGGATCCATTCTCCACCCCTCAGCCCAGCACTTGCTCATGTATTTATGGTCCCACTCTCCTTCCTCCCCGCCTCTGCCTCAGATGAAGGACTCCAAAATAGATGGGGAACAGCTTTCCAGGGCAACCCACCCCAAAGACCCGGAGGGAATTGTGCCTTGAATATAGATTTCACTGATTCAGGATCTAACTCATCTTAATTTCTAGAGACAGCAAGTAGTACTTGCCATCTCCAGTGTTTTGGCAAAGGGATGTGGAAACAAACAAACCAAAAACCAAAACCAAAAAACAGTGCTCACTTTCCATCGAGTCACACCGATGGTTGGGGAAGCAGTGTGGCAATTTGTTTACAGATAAATCAGAGCACCTCTAGTCACCGAAGTTGCCCGTTTTTGAATATCCAGTGATTGCTGCATAATGGTTCTTTGTTACAAGCATTTTCATTTATTTTAGTACACAAACTGTTGTTTTGGTTTAATAAATAAGAAGTTAGACATGGGGAGATCATATTCTCCCATAGTCCACCCAGCTGTGCTAACTGCTGATCCAGGGCAGACACCTCCTTGTCCACCTTTGGCCTCTGCCATGGCATCGTTCCAGTCACAATCACCTCTGGGATGCTGACTCTACCCATCGGACTCCATGTAACTTAGTGCAGCACGTTGTACTCCAGATGTCCTACAGGAAAAGGCTGCCCCCCAAATCTGGGAAAGCAGGAGGGTTCTTTTTCAGGGAAGCCTGCCTCTGACTTCACTACCCTCTGCCTGACTTCACAGTTCCTGGGGCCTGAGTCTGCAAGGAGCCACGCGCTCTGCCATTTACAGATCTCAGACAGCCCACCGTAGCCTAAGCCTCCAGTTTTGACAGGGGTTCAGGACATCAGCAACTGCCTTTCTTAGCCAAGGTCAGAAAATACCTACTCTTTTTGTAAGTCCAGGCCACACACACTGGAGAGTAGAGAGGGGTTCCCATTTCTGAGAATTTTGGCACTTGTCTTACCTGCAGAGCTAAGAAGCTGTGGCCTTCCTTTCTGAGGAAGTTTGGTGATTTATGTGTGAAATTCTAGCATGGCCCAGAAATTCTCAAGAATTCTGAGAATCTGCTCATGCTCTGTCTTGATTTCCTGTTCTGCCGTTTGCTAGACAGTCCTGCAGTCGTCCTGCCCTGGACTCCAGCCAGGGCTGGGCCCAGAATTGCCAAGCCGTCCAGGATCCCACACCTGCAGCTGGGAGAATTCCACCTAATCTTCTCTCCTGGATGGAGGCAGAACTGAGAGCAAGATGGTCTTCCCTCCAGGGATTTGGTTTCAAAGGCAGAGACTTCACAAATGTAATGAATCTCCCTAATCAGTTGTCTTTGAGATAATCAAGAGGAAGATCATCTGAGCCTTTAAAAGGAATTTGTGCCCTTTCTCAAGAGATTCCAAACATAAGAGAAAACCACCTTATTCCTTGAGAAAGTAAGCTGCCCTCCTTCTGCCCCTGGCAGAAAGCTGAGTGGCCTGGAGGAACTGAGATCAACCCTTGGGAGGTGTCAGGCAACAAAGCCTGGGCCCAGTCCTACCACAGCAAGGAAACTAAATTTGACCAACAACCATGTGAGCGTAGAAGGGAACCCAGAGCTCCAGAAGGGGACACATCCCAGTTAGCACTGATTTCAACTAATGAGATCCTAAGTAGAGTACCCAGCCCAGACTTCTGATCTACACAGACTGGGAGTTAATAAACATGTGTTGTTTTCAGCTGTTGAGTTTGTGGTAGTTTGTAAGATAGCAATAGGAAACTAATACAGCTCCCCTGCTTTTGTCTCCCCCAACCATATGGGTCAGTCTTTGGGTATAGCAGTTAATGTTTCCTCACTCTTTCTGCCTCTGTATGGCTTATTTTGCTTTTTTTTTTAAAGGTTTGTTTATTTAAAAAAATTAATGGACACATAATATTTGTACATGTTTGCACAGTTCAATAATTTAATACATTTATATAATGTGGAATAATCAAATCAGGATAATTAGCATTCCCATCTCTCCAAATATTTATAATTCTATATGATAAGAAATTTGGACTCTTCCAGTTATTTTGAAATATATTATAATTTGTTACAGACTATAGTTACTCTACTGTGCTGTAGAGCACCAGGAGGAACTTCTATTGAACTCTATTTTGGTACAAGTTGGTTGGCCTAGTCCTGAAATTCTATCAACCTGAGCATTAGGCCCATGGTCCAGATGGGAACCAAAGGCCTTGATCTGTACTTTCCTCCCTAGGTTGGACTCTCTGCCCCATGTACCTGAGTTAGCAGGGTAACAGTAGGTTTGCATCCTAATGGTCCTTCTCTAGGGGTCTCTGCTCCCCATGGCTCTGTGTCTTGTTCCCATCAGGTCCTTTCTAGGAGCTTACAGGGACCACAAAACTCAGAAATGATCTCCTGAGCTAAATAAAATAAAAATAGTAACTTGAGAACAGAGAGGAGTGAACATTTAATAAAATTATAGCACCTTCACCCATCTGCAGGGTTGAGAATTTGTTATCATTTCATAGAGGTCTGGTGATTTATTTGTGAAATTATTGGGAGGGCTTGCAATGAGAAGAGAAACCTCACCAAATCTCAAAGCTGCTGACCAGCTTGTTTAAAAGTATGCAATATATTCAGCTAAAACTTAAGGCAAGCCACAGGAAAAATATGGGAGAAAATTCTTTCCTTTTCTAAAACTATGTCAATGGAGATGGAAAATGGATTAAGATCCCCCACTTGATCTCTGTTTAATGGAGTAAAATATTTTTCTAAAAAGTCTTCTTATTTTGATGTAATTATAGACTCATAGGAAGTTGCAAAAATGATATACAGAATACCAAGTCCTTTAACCCAACTTTCCCCAATGGAGGCATTTTAGATAACTGTAGTACAATATAAAAAATAGGACATTGACATCAGCACATCTTACTGGTTGAATGTGTATCCCCTGTTCTCTTCAACTAAAACATGTTGAAGTTCTAATCCCCAGTATCTCAGAATTAGTTAAGATGAGGTCATGCTGGAGTAGAGAAGACCCTAAGCCAACATGATTGGCCAGAAAGAGGCAAGGAAGGATTATGACTTTTAGGTCTCAGAAGGATGATTAGCTTCCAATCAGCCTTGCCGACACCACAGCAGGATGTTTTCCACTGGTATTCAGCTGAGACAGAGCAACCATTGCCAAAAAGACTTTTTGTTCTATTGGATTGCTCTTTCCTAGTGCTATGACCACAGTATGTGGGCCTCTTTTAAAATTGTCATGTTTAAAATACATGACAATACAATCCATTTTGATAAAATTATAGAATCATGTCATATTTCTTATTTTAATTAGGACCCCGGTCTTGTGATGGGGTTCACTGTGGAATATTCATATATGTACATAGGAAAGGTATGCCAAATTCATTTCACTTTTTTTAAACCCCCCATCCCTTCCCTTCATTCCCCTTTGTCTAATCTGCTGAATTTGTATTCCCAGCCCCCTCCTTATTATGGAGCATTTTTGCTGGTACCTATTGGTGGTTGCAAGTTGCAGGCTTCTCCAGTGCTTTTGCTGAATTGCATGGACACCTAAAGAAAACCCAGACCCCTCAGGGTTGTGTCATTCCTCAAGTCCCTAAAAAGTTGCTGGGTTCTTTCCACCTTACATACACAATCTTTTTAAGTTTGATTTTTTTTTTTTCTCCTGTGTTGGGATCAAACCCAAGGCTTTGTACTTGCTAGGCAAGCACTCCACCACTGAGCTACATTCCCAGTCAAGCATTTAATCTTATTTTTTAAAAGGAAGACTAGGAAGAAAATGTACTCTACTATTTCTGGAAAATCTACTCTACCATGTCTGGAACTGGCAGGCTACATAAATTTTAAAAATAATTTTGTCAGATAAATCACATTTCTAGTATAAACAACAAGTATCCCTTGAAGTTTACTTCAAGAACATGAACATCCCAGTGGTTCAGGAGGATGAGGCAGGAGGATTGCAAGTTCAAAGCCAGTCTTAGCAATTTAGGGAGGTTCAACAACTTAATGTGACCTTGTATCAAAATAAAAAATAAAAAGGCTAAGGATATGACTTAGAGGTTAAGCATCCCTGTGTTCAATTCCTTGTTAAAACACAAACACAAACAACAACAACAGCAAAAAAACAAAAACAAACACCCCCCCCCCACACACACACAATACATTTCCTTAAAAGCCTTATCTACTTCTGAAACTCATGCTCTCTTTACAAAGAATGATTAAGTTTCAGACCCTGTGATCAACCATGGAGCACCAGTCCAGGGAGGTAAATTAGTTTCTTCTTCAGTGTGATCCCCTACCCTTTTTTAAACTGACAATGTAAAAAAACATAGTTGTTACAATAGAGGTCATAACCTTTTCATTTTTCAAGAAACATCCATTTGTGTTACAATCTTGATACTTATAACATCACTGTAGGGGAAACAGTTTCAAGATTATTTATCTCTATTTTGTAGACAAGGAATCACACTCAGGAAGATTTAGAATGAAAATTCTAAAACTTCTGATACTTAAGCCACTGCTCTTTCTTTTAAACATAGTCTCTATGACATTTTATTAAACTAATGATAGAAGGACCATTTTAGCCTTTTAGATTATCAGTCCCATCTCTATCAATAGAGAATATCCTATTAATGGAGCTGTACCTTATTTTCTAGCCTGGGGTCTGTAGGGACAGAGGAAGGACGGAGAGAGCACATTGGATTGAGAACATCTGGTTTTCATTTGATACTGGAAGGGATAATGACTTTGTTACCCAGGCCTGTAATTTCTTTCTTATTTATCATTGTACACCCTGGAGTAGGACATTAGCCTTGTTATGAACTGAAGTACCTTTTTTTGTGTGTGAGCACTTGGAGCTTACAGGCACCTACAGCTCATGTGTGTGTAGATGGCTTAGTGATGGGACTACTTATGCTGAAATGGGGATAATAAAGCCAAAGACAGCAAGGAGGGGTAGAAAAGTTCACTGGGCACTTCTATTAGTGGATACATTTGAGTCTTAAAGTTATTTGCTCTGCTTGGACCTGGGATTTCTGGTGGGCTATTGACCAAATTACCTCATGCAACTCTCCAAATAAAAGGTCAGATAAAGACTCAGAGCACCACACCCCAGAGCATGCTAAGATTTGATTAGGATGTCCTGAATCCCCTGCATGCTGCTAAGGTGCATAGTCCAAGGGTCCCTGCTCATGACAGCCTCTCTCTGGAGCCTCTAGCTTTCCTGGATTGCGACATCAAGTTCCCATGGAAGTGTCCAGTGACCAAGCCAACTTCATGAGCAGCTCTTATACTAACATCAGTGTTCTCACCTGCTGTCTTATGAGCCTTGCCAAACAAAAGCAGCAGAACATTGATTCTCAGCTCTGGAAAGATGAGTAAGATGATGGGATTGCTGTGTGAAGGCTTTCTTCAGCCACCTGCCCTTTTAAAAATCATTCAGATAGTTTTCCTTCTTTGCTTCTCCTGCTAGACACACAGTAAGTTTGTCAGCAACATGATTGGGTTGTGTAATTTTCTGTGCAGTGGGATAATTTAGTTCTTTTTTTAATGGCCTCATCAAATGATCAGTTTGGGGTTGATATATTGCTACTCTCTGCTTCTCTGGCAATAGGAAGTCAATAGGAATGGGAATTTAGCTTCTGCTACAACCTTTACACTTATTATTAAAACATTGAGAAATCATGTGCTACCTCTGAATGAAGGAAATTGCAAAGACTCATGTCAGGGTGATGTAACTGAGAAGAACTCAACTGGCCTTGGCTGGCTTTGAAGATGAAGGAAAGGATCACAGATCATTAGTCACATGTCTAGGTTCTAACAACTTCAAACACATTAGTCTCTCAAGGACTGCTCATAGAGTCCACCACTAAACACATCTCTCCAGTGTAGATGACCCCAAGATCCTAGTATCATGAGAAACATGCTCCAGTTCATAATAAGGTTAATGTCCTGCTCCAGGTATACCACTGCCACCTGCAGATAGAAACTACAGGCCTGGGCAACAGTCATTATCCCTTCCTGTGTCAAGGACACAAACTCCTGCCCTTAGAATAAGGGAGCAGGCACTGGCAAGAGAACATTCACATTAGTGTCTAGATGTGGTTCCCAAAAGTGGAACCTAGACATTGGGCTGAAGGACCAGATCAACTTCCTAATAAGACTGGGGACTCTGTACCCATTTCTTTCCCTCTAATCATAGTAGGTACTGATGAGTTCTGTGCCCTTGTCTCATTCTGCTCCTTTACACCAAAATTTATGGAGAGAAGATTTTGCAGAAGAGATTCCCTTAGAGTCTCATGGAAAAAAAAATTATATATGTCTAAAATGTCTAAAAAGTTTAGCAGTTTCAAATGGAATAAAAGCTAAATATTTATGGGATAATTTTTTTTTACAAAATATTGTTCAAAATCTTTAGGATATTTAAAAAATTGTTGGAAATGACAACTGTGCTATGCTGCATAATGGCTCCTCAAAAATATCCACATCTTGCTCCCCAACATCTGTGAATATATTGTTAGATGGTACTATGGTTTGAGCACACCAAAACTCATTTTGAAGAGTGGTCCTCAATGTAATGGTGTTGAGACCCTTTAGAAGTTGTTTTGGATCATGGATTATCACCCTAGGAAGGAAGTCGATTATCCTAGGATTGCATTAGTTACCTGGGTGGGGGTTGTTCCTCTTTTGTTTCTCTGCCATATTATGTCATAGCCAGTGGGCTTCCATGTTAGGTCATGGCCAGGCACTGTGCCATGCTGTTTGGTTTGGCTCATTAGTCACCAGAATAATCAGTCAAATAAACTTCTTTTCTTTATTCATTGCCCAATGTCAGGTTATAAAAACACAAAATGGACTAAGACACATGGAAAAATGGAATTAAGGCAGCAGGTGAAATTGTTTGCCAATCAGGTGACCCTGAAATGGGGAGATTATCCTGGATTATCCAGATGGGCCCTTGTAATCATGAAGGTCCTTGTTATGGCTTAGATACATCAAGTTCCCCAAAAGCTTATTGTGAGACAATGCAAGAAACTTTAGAGGTAAAATAATTGGGTCATAAGGTCCTAACTGAATAGACTTGAATGGATTAACAGGTGGTACCTGTAGGCAGGTAGGGCATGGATGGAGGAGGTGGGTTACTGGGGGCACGACTTTGGAATTCATATTTTGTCTGTGGTGTGGGGTGCATCCTCTCTGCTTCCTCACGGCTGTGTCCTGAGCTGCTTTCCTCTGCCATAGTCTTCTGCTGAGCTGTTCTGTTTCACCTCAGGCCCAGAGCAAGGGAATCAGCTGGCTATGGACTGAGCCTCTAAAACTGCGAGCCACAAATGAACTTTTCCTCCTTTGAAATTGTTCTCGTCAGGCCTTTTGAACACAGTGGCAAAACCAACCAACCAAACAAAAAAGCTGACTAAAATATTCTCAAAGTGGAAGAGAGGCAGAAGACTTGGGTTAGGGTGATGTGACTGAGAAGCACTTGGTTAGCCTTTGCTGGCTTTGAATATAGAGGAAAGGGTCACACATTAAGGAACGTGGATAGCCTCAAGAAGCTGGAAAGGGCAAGAAAATGGGTTCTCCACTAGAGACTTGGGAAAGATCTAGTTCATAAACAACTTGATTTCATGCTAGTAAAATCTATTTTAAACTCCCAATCTCTGATACTATGATATAATAAATTTGTGGTAATTTTTCATAAGAGCGATAAAAAACTATTTAGAGTGACATAACAAAACAATTTTCCAAGCCTTGGGGACAGGTGTGAAAATAATTATAGATTAATCAGGGATACCAGAGATTGGGTCACCTGCAACAGTGGGCAGTGTGCACAGAGTGCTGACATCCAGGTTTATCAAGGGATATAGAATCTATTTCCTTTCTTGCTTTAACAATAGAATGGAGCAGAATCAACCTGAAACAGAATTCTTATTTTCAGCTAGACAACTTTCACCCTCTTGGAAGCAGTTGCTGTGTAAGAGGCCTGAATATCTTGCTGGAGATGGAGGTCTGATGGTAACTGAAGGCAAACAGGGAGCCCCAGCTGCTGCAGTCTGGCTGCAGCAAAATAACCGGGGGGTGACGAACAACTTGTGTACATTGATACAGCAGGAGTGGGAGCCGTTTATTGTAGGACAGGAGGGGTATATATATATATATCACATAGCTTATCTTAATTAACATAAACTAGGTACAGCAGTCAACCAATAAGGAATCTCCACACTTAATGGCTTGCTGGCGTTACTTCACAAACTACTCCCTCTGGCAAAATACCAGGCGCCATCCTGACTTGTTTACAGACCCTAACACCCAGCAGAGGTTCCAGACATAGGTGAAGCCCTCATGACCTCCAGTCCCAGTGTACCCTGCAATGCAGTGTGCAGCAGGAATGAGCAAGCCTCCTGTGCCATGCATGGACCCAAATGCCATCTTCTGAGCAAATGATGCCAATCATGCATGCTGGATCATTTATTGAGTTTCTCCCTGTGCCAAGGGCTTACTAGATTCTGTTCATGAGGGTATAAAACTGATATGATGCTTGTCCTGTGTCCCCTCCAGCCTGCTAAAGCAGAAGCAAAATGAGTTAGTAAACATTCAAACATGTGTCAGTGAAAGGGAAACTGAACTCCAGGGTGCCAATACCACGTTCTCAAGGCCACACAGCTAAGTGCAAATAAGACTCAAGGCTAAGGCTCCAAGCCTGCTGGGTAGGATTCTTGCTACTGCAAATCACTTCTTTTATCCAAAAATGATCTTGGACAAGCACCAAAGGATGTTCCATAGTTCTGCTTGAGTAACGTTTAATAGAGTTAATGTATGGTATTTTTTATATACTTTCCATGTACGGTATTTTTCCATTCTTCAAGAATCCAGATTTTCTTGGTGTAGCCTTATATAAAAGTGTAACTCTTGTAAAGATAAACCACAAAATTTGATTAAGTTTCAACGGGTGGAAAACTATGTAGTCCAAATAAATGGTTTTGGAACCAATGGATAAAATGCTCTGAGCTGTAGCAATGCCTACTCTACCTCTTAAAAGAATTTATGACACAGAAAGAGGCTGAAGAAGCAGAGATGTCAATTAAAAAAGTTTTCATTTCTGAGACTCATACTGATGAAACGTATAATTCAATCATGCTTAATTGCTATGTATAAGAACTTTGTGAAATGTCTTCTACTCCTTGGGGTATGTTCTATTTTCTTTTAATGTAGGATGAGATTGTTCTTTTTCTAAATCCACAGAATCCTCTTTGGTGATCTACCATCAAATTTCCGACATTAAAAATAATTCAAGGAGATAATGGGATTTTTGTATTCCTTTTGCTTCCTGCAGCTGGAGAGAACTACCAGGAACAGATAATGAGTATACATGTTGGCATCTGGGTCATATTTGAGAACATTTTTCCACTCAAAGCTGCAGTTAAATGTGTGTATTAGTCTTCTATGGCTGCTGTAATAAATTGCTACAGACTCAATGGCCACTACCTCCAAGGATTTTAAGGAAGTCTAGCAAAGTTGATTGTATCCATCAATATTCAGGCAACTTTGCTGGTGATTGTGGCATTCATTCCAGGCTGCTTGGTTCTGCAATGGCCCCTTTACCTCAAGAGGAGAGATCTTCCAGTCCTGTGGAGACAGTCTTCTCTGATCCCTTACCTGTACTAGCTTCTTTTAAAATATATATTTTGGGGGTACTGGGGTTTGAACTCAGGTGCACTCAACCACTGAGCACATCCCCAGCCCTATTTTGTATTTTATTTAGAGACAGGGTCTCACTGAGTTGCTTAGCACCTTGCTGTTGCTGAGGCTGGCTTTGAACTCCTCCTGCCTTCACCTTCTGAGCTGCTGGGCTTAAAAATATTTATGGTAAAATCCACACAAAATAAAATTTGCTATTATTTTTAATCATTTTTAAAGTCTAGTTGAGTGGTACTACATACATTCATATTGTGCAATCACTATAACCATCCATCTCCAGAACACTTTTCAACCTATAAAACTGAAACTCTACACCCATTGAACAGCTCCCTATCCCCCTCCTCACAGCCTCTGGAAAGCATCCTTCTACTTTCTGTCTCAATGAATTTGACTACTCTAGGAATCTCTGAAATACAGTTACACGGTATTTGTTTTTTTGTGGCTGGCTTATTTTGCTTAGCATAATGTCTCAAGGTTCATCCGTATGGCAGCTTTTATCAGAATTTACTTCCTTTCTAAGTCTGCACAACATTCCATCGTATGTATATATCACTTTTTGCTTATTCACTCATGGATTGACGGACTCTTGGGTTGTTTCTGCCTTTGGTCTATTGAAATAGTACTATGGATACAAGTGTACAAAAATCAAGCCCCTGCTTTTAATCTTTGGGGTAGAAGCAGAATTGGTGAATTATATAGTGATTCTATGTTTAGTATTTTGAGGACACAACATACCATTTTCCAAGGAGCAGCCAGTAGATCCCAGCAGGACTATTGGAAGATTCCAATGAGACTTATGTAAAGAAGGAGGAAGACACTACCTAACACACATTAGGATGGCTACTGGCAAAAGAAAGAAGAAAGAATGAAATTAACAAGTGTCAACAAAGATGTGGAGAGACTGGGACCAATGTGTATCGCTAATTTCCTTCTTTCTCCTTTCTTTTGACGATAATCATCCTAATGGGTATAAGGTAGTATCTTGCTCCTTCTTTACATATGTCTCATTGGAGTTTTTCAATAGTCCTGCTAGAATCTACTGGCTGCTCTGTGGCCCTGTGAAGCTTGCTCCTGTACCCTGCCACATTCCCACCTTTTGAGTCCCTGTATGGGCTGCTGAGTGGCTCCTGATATCTAAGGTCTGGCTGGATGAGCCCACCTGTTTCCTCTAGGGCCTGCCCTACCCTAATAGGTACCTAGTCCAGACTCCAGATCCTCCTGGGATAGGCATGGCTTGCTGCTTCTCTTGGTGGTCACAGCTGAGCAAGCAAAAAGCAAGCCAGGTTTTGCTCTTCTCTGATGGAAAAATAATATGCTGACATGAAAAATACTAAAGTATTAAATAATTAAAAATAAACAAGTTAGCAATGATTTAAAAGAAAATCATCTGAGACTGTACTTCAAAGTGTCAAAACAAGTCAAATGTAAAGTAATGAAAAAATTTAAATGTAGAGATATGAATAATTATCAGACTCCAGGGTAAACATGGTTTTTGTGATTGTAATGCTTTGGGGAAAATTAATTCCCCAGACCTACTTCCCCAATCCAAGGAAGAGCATGGTTAATTGTTTGGAAAAGATGTCTAATAAGCTACTTGAGGGGGAAGTCTATCTCCTCAGGGAAGGCAAGGGGATTACCACGCTGCCTTCTAGAAAGCAGGGGACCTTGCTGTTGAACAAATCTCACATTCTGCTGAGGACCAGGAGATAGTTTACAGACAAATATCAGGCCCAGTGCCATGGAGAGGAGGGAATTTGAGGTTTCTGTGGGGTTAAGGAAGATATCCTGGGGAATTGTTTTGAATTTTGTAAAAACTGGAAACAAAAGTATGTACTATGAGCAGAAATAAGAGTCCATAACAAACCAGGGAAATGTCTTCAACAAATAGGACCAAGATTTAATTGACATATTTTTACTGTTTTCTATGAAAAGCATCAATAGTCTAAAAGGAAACTAGCCAAGGATGTTGGGTCAGTTGGGCTTCTGAGAAGAAAGGCAGAAGGTGGGATAAACCAGAGTCTTTTATTAGGGGAAATAAATATGGGAAGGGATAGAGGAAGGAGTCAAACAGGAAGGCTGAGATGGAGTATTCTGAGTAATGTGGGAATCCAGGAGCCAGAGTTAGAGAAGCAGTTTTCTGGAACAAGCTGGGTCTTTGTATCCTTGATACACTCTAGTAGGTGACATGGTCAATGTCCCCAGTGCAGTTTGGGCTTTGGAGCTGGCAGCTGAGCCTTTGGCCATTTGCACTTTGTGTAGTTGGAGTCTAGAGTATATTTTCATGGTCACCTCAGATGTGACAAGAGGCCCAAAGAAAGACCAGGAGCATTCTATGTAGGGTGCTCTCACAGCCTCCTAAGAAGGCAGAGCTGGGAATGGAGTGGTGCAGGCCTACCACTTCCTACTGCACTCTCTGCTATGGTTTGATTGTGTTCCCCAATTTAGATGGTGTTGGAAACCTCATTTCCAAATATATAGTTGATGGTTTTTGGAGGTAGGAGCTTGGAAAGGTAATTAGGATTAGATGAGGTCATGAGGATGGGACTCTCATGATGGGATTAGTGGCTTTATAAGAAGAGGAGGAGAGACCTGAGCTTGCATGCTTGGGAGACAGACCTGAGCTAGCACACTTGCCTTCTCTCTCCACATCATGTCCACTACCATGTGGTCATACAACAAACAGGCCCCTACTAAATGCTGGTTACCTTGATATTGGATTTCCCAGTCTCTAGAACTATGAGCTGAGTAACTTCTATTGTTTATAAATTTGTCCGTGATATTCAGTTATAGCAACTGAAAACGGACTAATATTCTTCATGCAGCAGAATAGAGAATTTAATTTCCATACTGTCAGAACCCAAATTAACCCCAGCAGAATTATGGAACTCTGCATCTCAAACATGGGCCTCCTCTTCATATAAAAATTGAAAACAACAAAAATGTACCATGAGCAGAAATAAAAGTACATAACAAACTAGGAACCCCCTTATCTTCCTCAGTGACCATCCTTCTTGTACTTAAACACTTCCCACCACAGGGAGCTCACTCTTTTCTGAAACACTCTGGAAAGCACTTGAAGAGCCACTGAAAGTGGAGAAAATAGGCCACAGCATCTGCAGGATCTCTGCAGAAATGCAGAGCTGTAGGCCACTCTGGACCAGCAGAGTCAGAATCTGTGTCTTGGTAGGTCCCAGGAGTATTGGTAGCAATTCCACCATGAGAAACTGTCTCACAGCAGCTTCTGTAGACGGGAGTAACATCAGCTTTTCTCCAACCCCTAACATTGTTCTTAATTTTGCTTTGTGGAACCACATGCCAGGACCCTGCTTGCTTTCCTGTGAAAAAGTGATGGTGAACATTGATAGGCCTGGCTGGGAGGAGTCTGCTATCATTTGAATTTGATCTTTCCTCTCCAAAACCCATATTGACTATACGACCAGTGTAATTCCACATCATGTATAACCAGAAGAATGAGAATTTATACCCCATTTATGTATGCTGTGTCAAAATGCATTCAATTGTCCATGTATAACTAATTAGACAAATGAAACAAAACAAAACAAAACCCATATGGAAATTTGGCCTCCAGGGTAACAGTGTTGAGAGGTGGTGGGACCTTTAAGAGGCGATCAGGTCATTTAGAGATATTAATGACTCTCCTGCTAGTATGAGTTTTTATAAGGAGCTTTTCCTTTGGTCATTTGCCAGTTCTATACATACCTGCTTTTCCTTCCATTTTCTACCTTGTTATGACTGCAGCATGAGGACCTTGCCAGATCTTGTATTTCCAACCTTCATGACCATGAGCTAAATAATGCTCTATTCTTTATAAACGATTGAGTCTCAGGTATTCTGTTAAAGCAATAGAAAATTGGCTAAGCTAGGGTCCTAACTTGGGGCAGTGAGCAGTTCAGGGAGGAAGTCACATTTCATATGGGCAGAGGAAAGAAAGAATGGCTGGTGTTGGGGATGAGGTGGAAGACTTTGTGCTTATGATTTAAGGTTTATGGTAAAGAATGTCTCAGAGTGTCAAGACCTTTGAATGTCAGTCTGATAACTTTATTCTTTGAACAAAAGATGACTCAATTGTGGGGGAGTGCTGTGAGCATCACTCTGTAACCTGGACCTCTCCTTCCTCAGTCTCAGACCTAAATCCTCTGTTGCAGCTACTTCACTTGGATAGCTTCCAAGTGAAATGTGCTCTCCTCAAATTTATTTGTTAAAGACCATCATTGACTATATATAGTCATGAATTTATTGCAAATTCTGAAAAGTGTGTCATTAGGTGATTTTCCTGTAGGGTATTCACCTTATCATGCACTGACATATGTCAATCACTTGACATGGTCTCTTGATGTAATTAAGAGATTCAGCAATCAAGAGATGCAATTAACACAAGATGAATGAGGCTGTGCTGGCACAACATAACTACTCTTTTACAGTAAACTTTTTTTTAAATAAAAATGTGCTCTACCATAAAGATAAAATTATAGTAAATATAAATCAGAACCATAATCACTGGTTATCATCAAGTATTATGTACTGGAGGAAATTGAACGTGCTGCACTTTTATATGATTGGTAGTGCAGTCATATAATGATAGTGCATTGTTTATATCATCATGACCACGAACACAGGGTACCGTGATGCCCATCAGGACTATGATGGCTAAGATGTCACTAGCAATTTCTCAGCTTCATTATACTCTTATGAGATTGCTGTCTTCACATGTGCTGTACCCTTGACTGACATGTTTTGTGTGGCACATGACTTTATTGGAGATAGGGCCTATAATTTATGGTAATTAAGACTAAATGAGACCATAAGGAGGGGACTTATCTGATAGGATTAGTGTTCTTCCTAGAAGAGACACCAGACACCAGAGCACACTCTCTCTCTGTGTGTGTGTGTCTCTGTCTCTCTCCAATAAATGTCTGTTATTTAAATCATCCTGTCTGTAGTATTTTCTTATGGCAGCCTGAGTTGACCAAGAAAATCTCAAATGCAGTGTTTTCTTAGGGAGACAATGATCTCCCCCACAAAACCTGCCTTCTTTATCCACCATTTCATAGAATTGTACCATCACATACCCATTTTCCAAACTGGGAGGCCCTGACTTTTCCTCCTCTATCTGCTGCATCAGATCAATCATCTGATCATTTTGCTTTCAATTTTGCATTCTCTTGAATCCATGTTTCCAACCCTCAACCCCTGCCTTGGAACAAGAGGTCATTATCTCCAGGATAGCTGATCTCAGCAGCTTTTCAGGTGATGGATGTTCATGCCTCTTAATCCCTCCTGCATAGCTCCTCATCCCATCCTGCACACTGAGGCATCTTTCTAAAAAATGACATTCTGACTAATTTCTTTCATAAATTCCTGGGCCCACTGACACTGAAGCCTATACAGGCTCATGCTCTTGAGACCCTACCTGCTGGCCTCTCAGCTCACACTGGCCATTTTTCCCTGCATCCTGCATCACCTCCCCAGCACCACAAGAAAGTTTCCTGATCCAGCCAGACTCTCTGATCTTCATGGAACCTCTGCACATGTGCTTTGTTCTCCTTGGAATGTCCTTCAACTTTCCTCATCACCTTCTTACCCCTCCAATCTTTTAAGCTCAGCTAAGCTCCTTTAGAAAACATCTTCCATCTCCCCTAAAGATGTACTCTCCAAAACAGTAGCCTTCAGCCCCATGTGATTGGAAGAGCCTTGAAATGTGACCAGTGCCATTGAGGAATTGAATTTCCAAACTGTAAGTAGGAACTATGCAGCAGATTTAGCATAATTTTTTATCAATTACATGTTGAATCTAGAACCATATTTTCATACATTTAGTTAAAATCCATTATTAATATTAATTCCACATTTTTATACTTTTAAAAAAATGTAGCCATGAGACAATTTAAGATAATGTTAGTGGCTCACATTGGTGGTTCACATTATGTTTCTATTGAACAGTACTGCCCTTATGGTCCTTATGGCCTCTCTTGTGTGCTCCCAAAGGGCTCTAATTCTTGGTATAACACATATCTAACAGATCATATCACTGATCTGACTGCCTGATAATCTTCTTCAATAGGGTCTGAGTTTTGAAGGGATGTTGTCTGAGTTTGGATCTGGAATGTCCCCTTGGTTAAGCTTTAGTCCTCAACTTGGTGCTATTGCGGGGTGGTGGAACATTTATGAGGTGGAGCCTGCTGAAAGGAAGCTGAATCATTGTGGGTGTGCACTTGAAAGATTGGGATCTTGGGCCCTCTTATCTCTCTCTTAAGCTTCCTGACTACCATGAAGTGAGATGCTTTGCTCTACCAAGTGATCCCTACCATGATGTGCTACTTCAACAAAGACCCAAGAGAACACTGCCAATGTACCATGGATTGAAACCCCCCAAACCATGATGAACCAAAACAAACCTTTCCTCCTTGTAAGTTGATGTATCTCAGGTGTTTTTTTCACAGTGCTGGAAAGCTGACTCTCACAGGTGTCCTGGGTCCTGACAAATGGAACATCCTCACACAGAACCTTATACATGGAAGTTGCTCAGAAAAGATTGATGGGAGGAAGAAAAGAGGGAAAGAAGGAAGAAAGGAGAAAAGGATGGAGGGAGAAGGAAGTAAGGAGTTAAAGAGGAAGAGTAGGAGGAAGTAACATGAATCCTAGCACATGGAATCTGTCAGCTGTATACTCAGGGGACCCTCAATGATCAGAAAAGGGTCTTTCTCCAGGTTAGGAGGGTGTGAAGCTCTTATTATCCTGGATCTAGAGAGGGAAGATGGCAGAATGATGATGTGGCTATCACTGGAACTAGAGCAGGTTTTGTGTCAGTGATGGCTGCCTATGGCAGTGCACAAGATGTTCTTTGATGTATATTCTCAGAGGTCTGCAATAGAAATGCTTGATGGCCTAATATAATGCAAAAAGTCATATTCCAGACATTACCATTTCAGGGGAAGGCACCTTCTCCATCATCCTTAAGTCCATATGATGAAAGCATAATGGATTTTAAGATTTATCTCTCTGGCAGGCCTTTTGATATTTCTTGTCTCATTGGCCATAAATCACATGGAGTTTATTGAAGTATAGCAAGTCCAATTTTTGAAGAAAGGTGCTGCTCAGGTGTAGTGTCACCCCTGCAGTCATATCAGGGGAGGAAGCTCACTGTGTTGACAGCTCTTGCTGTGAACAGAGCATTCCATGTGGTATTATTAAATGTATGCCCTGCATATCCAGGTGAGATGAGTTGGATAAGTTAATGGAGTCCATGCAATGGGTAAGATGTCAAACAAAACTGTTGTTGTCATTCTGACATAGTGGATTCAGTTCATCTATAATTCATACAAAATGTGTGTCCTAAAATGAGAAGACAAGATGTATTTCAAAACATACCTAAATTAAGTAACATCTCTTCATTCTTCTTCCACTATTTCCAAATTGTCCAATTCTACATATGGTCTCCAGTTACCATTGTTTAGTAAATTATTTCCCTGTAAAAATAAGTGGATTATATATTTTTTTCAGTTGATAGTCAATAATCCGAATTTTAAAAACTAAACTGTTAATGTGAGGATCCTGAGGTGTCAAGGGCCCAGGCAAATCTTTTTTTTTTTTTTTTAAGTTTCAATCTACCTGTTTTTATTCATCTCTATTAGTTTCCTATTTTTGACATTTTATTTTATTTTATTTTTTTATTGTGGGTTGTTCAAAACATTACAAATTTCTTGACATATCATATTCCACACTTTGATTCAAGTGGGTTATGAACTGCCACCTTCACCCCATACACAGATTGCAGAATCACATCAATTGATTTACATATTGCCATACTAGTGTCTGTTGTGCTCCGCTGCCTTTTCCATCCTCCACCCTCCCCCCTCCCCTCCTCTCTCTCT
>NW_026000000.1:10855643-10922353 GCF_001458135.2 Marmota marmota marmota | reverse complement strand
GATAAAGAGGGACACTACATACTGCTTAAGGGAACCATACACCAACAAGACATAAATATTTATGCCCCAAACAATGGTGCAGCTATGTTCGTCAAACAAACTCTTCTCAAGTTCAAGAGTCTAATAGACCACCATACCATAATCATGGGAGACTTCAACACACCTCTCTCGCCACTGGACAGATCTTCCAAACAAAAGTTGAATAAGGAAACTATAGAACTCAATAACACAATTAATAACCTAGACCTAATTGACATATATAGAGTATACCACCCAACACCAGGCAAATCTTGAAAGGTGGAACTCTATGTGGTCTTAGCTGCCTTCCGTGCCCAGATGACTCCTCTCAGCAGGATGCCCAAAATTAAATGGTGCTGTGGTTTGAATATTCCTGCCCAAATTCGTGTTGAAATTTAATTACCATGAGAATGGTTTTGGGAAGTGAGACCTTTAAGAGGTCATATGGTTGTGAAGGCTCCATTCTCATGAATAGATTAATGCTGTTATCAAGGGAGTAGTTTACTTATTGAAAGCTTGGCTTTGTTACAGAAGCAAGCTCTCTTGCATGTTTATCCTCTTACTTGCCTTCCCATCATATTATGGTGCAGCATGAGGGCCCTTGCCAAATACCAGTGCTATACTCCTGGATTTCTCAGTTCTGCCCTGGTGTATATTCTAAAAACTAATAGAACAATTTCTGCTCAAAAGAAATGATGGGCTGCTAAATTCTTCCTTAACTAAGTTCTGAGGAAGTTGAGGAAGTTTCTGCCCTACATCTATAGATTCTCCAGGAAATAAAAAAGATTTTCACGCAAGACATTTCTTGGTGTGATTTCAGGAATAACACCTTGAAGTATGTGGGAACTGGAAAAGAAGGAGACATTGAAGCGTGGTGCAGCTTCAACAGAGACCTCAATCAATCCTACTGGGAATTCTGGCCTGGGGTGACCCTTCAGAGTTGTCCTGCCTGGGCTTTTATACCCATGCTTCAACTAGTCACTGGATTTGGGCCATTTCTGAGGAGTGCATGAACTTGAGAGAGGAAGCTCTCTGTGCACTGGGGACATTCCTGGAGAGGAATTCAGTTGAGAGCCATCAGCTGCCAACACACACTAGAAGTCAGGACAACAAGAACATTGATCCTGAGAGGGAGGTCTGAATTGCAGATCACAAATCTCCACTACACCCTCTGTTTTCTCTGTGAACTAGTTGGTCATGGGAATAAAGAGGGAGGATGTGAGTATAGAGGACTTAAAAAGTGGTTAAGATTAAAACTAGGTTTTTTTTTTGAATAATAAAATCTTTCAAGGACCAGAAAATGGGGACAGTTATGGAATCAAAGTTGGAGAGCAAGAATTCTATTGTCATCACCTTTCAAGGTTGTGTGAGTTCACTGGCAGAACTCAGAATTTCAGGTGTAGGTGTAAGGAGAATAATAGAGCTGGATTCATTTAAGGTCAGGTGAAGCAGAAATTTACAGGTTCAATAAAGTTGAATATATTCTCAAATATGGGGTTCAATTGAAACCAAGAAGATATAGTAGATGGTGGCTCATCCACAATACATTCTCAAATTGTTGGGGATCCTTAGGTTATGGTCAAGACTTTATCTTCTCTCTACATGGTTCTTTTAACTCATTTTAAAATACTATCAGTTTAAATTTATTAATTTTATTGTTAAATTTGAACCCTAAATATATATTTTCTGCTCAAGGAAGACTGTTGAGAGCCACAGCCGAAGGGGTCCCAGCAAACTTCCAGCTGATTGGCTCACCATGGCCCCAGCAAACTTCCAGCTGCCAGCTGATTGGCTCCTCTTTGGTGATGCTCATTGGGATGTTTCCCCGCCCTTTCAGACCACGGAGCTGCTCATTGGGGGACTCTTTTGGCTCCACCCACACGACCCAGCCAATCGGCCTCAAGAGCAGGAGGAGTGGGGGGTTGAAAGGCTTGTGGGAAGCCGGTGGTGGCAGTTGGGCTCTGAGGGAATTCCTGAAGAGCTTCTGATGTGCTGGGTGTGTTCTAAATATAAAGTTTGTTTCTGCTTGACAAGTGGCTCGTGAATTGTGCCCAGCCAGACTGTGGCAGAAGACCTCTTGATAATCTTACCTGCACAGAAATTCTGGTGACAAATCATTCCATTGTTTACCTAAGAATGTATGTATTCTACCCACGGTCTTGAAAGATATTTTTGCTAGATACTAAATTCTAGTTGTTAGTTATTTTCTCTCATCATAATGAGGAAATCATTCCATGTTTTCTACTAATCATTGTGTCTATTGAAAAGCAAGTTCATTAATTTCATGGTTTGCTCTTTTTCAGGTAATTTCATTTATTTTCTTATGTTTAAATTCTCCAGCTTCTCTATTTGATACTCTTTAGATCTGCTATATTTCTTTATAGTTTCCAATTCTCTTGAAAATTTCAGGCTTGTCAAAATAGCAGTCTTTAATGTTGGAATTCAGGTGTCTGAGGTGGGATGGTACCAGGTAAGGACACTCTCACCTGGGCCACAAGAGTAGGTATCTGGAAGAGAATGCATTGGAGAGCATTAGACTGGGCAGGAATGTGAAACCCCATGAGGTAAGGGAGGCTTGTGGAGGATGATAAAGTTAATGATAAAGGCAAGGATGCAGTTGTGATCTTGAATGAATGAATAATGAAATGTGCAGTTAAGAGAGAGGTACAAGGGAAGAATAATGGTAGCCAATGAATAACATGTGCTGCACAAAGAAAGAAAAAAGAGCATAGTGAGAGATTGTCTCATCTGTCCCTGAAGTTGGTTGGGATATTTTTCTGTCCACTTGAGAACATCATAGAAGAAGTGGGTTTTCCAGTGCAGTGTCACATTTCAGTACAGGCAAGAGAGCTGATCTATTCCATAGAGAGGCCGGGACTATCTAGCATGAAGAGGATTTATTAGACACAGTAGCAAAGATAGGGTATGAGGAAAAAAAGTAGTAAAAGAAGCAGAGCATTACAACCAGAAATCATATGAACAGAAAGAAGAAAGGGAGAAGGGCTATGCTATGGTCAGGGTTCGAAGGTGACAATAATGTAAGAAGGTGAGTTGTTGTGGGGTCATTGGTCTTGTGCTTTTTGGTTGCTCTGAATCCAGAGAAAGTTTGCTCGGAGCACATGGGCTGGTGGACACATTAGCTCCAAATGCAGTGAGCTCATGCTGGAAGCAGCAGTGGTCCCAGGTGAGTGAAAGAGAAGAAAGGTTCATTCCACAATTTCTTACCTCACACTAAAAGAGCAGCCAGAGGCCTCGTGGACTTGAGATGCAACTCAAGTCTTGCCTTGTGTGGGAAATAATACGGAAGGACTCAGGTTATTAATGAGTTGGCAAACTCAGCTTCTTCAATAAAATAGAAAGTTAGATTAATGTCCAAGATTACTTGTGATTAAAACTTGAGATAACATAGATGACTGCATTTTAAAGACTGTATTACAAAAGTGATCAGATTTAGAAAAAGCATGCTTTATAAACTAACCAACAGGTTTTTATAATAATTTGAGGATAAAAGGTCTTAGAAATGACAAATTCCTCCTATAATGCTATTTAAAAATAAGTATAATTTTTTTGAGAAAATATCTACATATATGAATCACAATTCAAATATATACAAAAGAGAATAAGAGAAAGAGAAATCCCTGTCCTCTAGGAGTCATCAATTTCCCAAGGATGATTTCTCAAAGCATCTACTTTTAGGATTTTCTTACATAGATTTCAAAAACATTTTAAATAAATGGCGTCAAATATGTTGATCTTTTAAAAATGTTGTCAGGAGCACTCTGTAAAGTATTTTGTATGTGCTCTTCATTTTACAATCTTAGATTTCATTCTGTGTTAAGGCATTGTAGTGCCTGTTTTCTGTTGCTAAAATAATTACCTGAGGTTGGGTACTTTATACAGAAAAGAGTCTTATTTGGCTCAGAGTTTGGGAGGCTGAAATCGAAGATTGGGAAACCCTATCTGTCCAGCCCCTGTTGAGGGCCTTCTTGCTACCTCATAATGTGGCACATGACATCACAGTGGGAACATATTCAAAAGGGTAGTGGGTATCACATGGCAAGACAGGAAGCCAAAGTGACTCAGAGGATAGGATTGCTCTTTTATTATGATTTACTTTTATAGAAAATAATTAGGAACCCTCAAGAACTACATTAAACCCTCTGAGAGCAAAATCCCCTTGACCTAACCTTCTACTAGGCTACACCTCTTAAAGGTTCTACCACTTAACATCACGACACTGAGAAGTGAAATTCCAGCATATGATATTCTTGGGGACACTCAGACCATACCCAAACCATAGTGGGCACATATATCTAATTTATTCTTTCTTGAGGGCCAGGTACTTGTAACTGAACCCCGGGGTAGCTTTACCACTGAGCTACGTCTCCACTAAATTGCTTAGCACCTTGCTAAGTTGTTGAGGCTGGCTTCGAACCTGTGATCGTCCTGCCTCGGTCTCCTAAATCATTGGGATTATAGGCACACACCTCTGCAACTGTCTTTAATTTATTCTTCTACATGTATTTCATTGTGGGACCATACTATTATTTCTTTTATAAACCATTACTAATAGACGTTTTTCCCCCAGCTATGAAAGAATATCAGTATAGTTGGAACTTGCACTCAAGCAAAGTCCTCTCCATGTCTGTAGACCAGGAGGCTTGCAGCACCTGAGCAATTATAATTTATTTAGATGAAGACATTTGACTTCCAATGAAATCAGCTGGATTTCTATATAATCATAAATTGTGTATAATAAAAATTTTCTTAGGTGAATAATGGGAGAATGAGGTTTTAACTTGCAAATATTTAATTATGAGGTACATTGAGTTTCTTTTTAATTATTTCTTTGCTCTTTGCATTTATATTAATAGATATTGCTCATTGCCCCCTAACTTTCCACTGTTTTTGTTGATTTGCAGAGTTTTCATATATTAAGAATATTTTCCCCTTTCTTTATTTATTTGCATATTTTCTATTTTCTTCTTGTTAGCTTTCTGATTTTGATTTTCTTGTCAAATTTCTTTTTCTTTATGAAATCTAATTTCTGGGTTAAAGCACTTTTTCCAACAAAAAATTATATGTACCTGTTTTTCCATAATGCATTTGTATTTTTTCTTTTAGAAACATTTGAGTCTGTGATTTGTGAGAATTATTTAAACAATGGGGGAGAGCCTTATTTTCCCTATAATTTCAGAGTTATCCCCTTGTCATTCATTTAATAATCCATGTTTGTCTAATGATTTTAAATTCTGCCACTGGAGTACTTTACTATTCTATATGTTGTCAGTTCTGAAGTTTTCTTCTAATTATCAATTTGTCTATGTCTTCTCCACAGCAAAATTTTAATCATCACACCTTTAGAATATGTTTTTGATATTTAACAGGCCCTGATCTCATTACTATCTTTTTTCCTTCAGAATTTTCCTGATGGTACACACGTAATATTTCCAGATGGACTTCAGAAACAGGTTGGTCCTAGAAAAAGTTAATATGACGGATGAAAGCTGACATTTTTACAATAGTCAAGGTTAGGGTGCAACTTTCATGTATTAGGTCTTCTTTTCTGTTCCTTGGAAATTTGTTTCTCATCTGGATTCTTTACATTTTGTTTAGTGTATTCTAGACTTTTGTTTAAAAATTTTTATTTGTTCTTTTTAGTTATATATGACAGTAGAGTATATTTTAACATATTTATACAAACATGGAGTATATCTTTTTTATTATTGTTTTATAACTCTAACTGGGATGCCCTCTAATATTTTCTTTTCCAAGTACTTGTTACTTATGTTTAAGAAATGCTCTTTGATGTTTTGTAAACTGCTGTTTTACTCAAGGGTGTTTTATTAAATCCTGCATTGTTTGCATTGTTTCTAATGATTCTGTTTCATTGGAATGATTTTCTTGGGTGAAGGCCCCAAATAAAACTCTATGAAGTATTTACTCATTCTGTCATCATCAATTTAATCACCACCATCATTACCATCACCTTCATCAGGAATGGTGGTAGGAAAACAGTAAGAGCAGAGAGTATCAACCCTTCAAGTCCTACTTAACCCTATTCTTCCCATGTAGAGTCAGAGTGATGCAGAATGAGGGTCTACTCAGGGGAGAGGGATCCCACTACTAATAATACAGAAAAATATTTATTCCTTCACTCAATAAAATATTTATAGATGGTGCATTCTATATTATTTAGCAGATGCCAAACATACACAAATAATTTAAAAATAGGAAGAAAAGGGAAAGCTAGACTTTATTCTATTTTATGCACTTTATCTCATATATTTCCTCCCCCAATCAATTTATTGGATATATGTTGTAAATCCTGTCAATCCTCAGGCTACCAAAGGCAGATTGAGTATCATTTTATTTAGACCTTAGGTACATCAAAATTCTATCTATGTCTGTAGATCAGCAGGATTCCAGTTTATGAACACTTATAATTTATTTAGATTGTTTATAAACAGGTAACTGATGCCCAGAGAAGTTGATTCTCTTGTCCAGGATAATATAGTGACATATTTGGGACTGAAATTAAAATCTAATGTTATTGTCCTTTGTCTTTCTTTTGCATCTTTCCCTTTCATTAAGGGGAAGCCCCAGACTTGCATTATTAGATGGTGCCAGGACAGAAGTGGTGTAAAGGAACTGTGTTCAGAGGAAGGTAAAATCAAATGCCACCCGTGGTTGAAAGAAGTGCTGGAGAATGAATGGGCATTCATCAGATAACCAATAAGTTGGAGAGGAAGATATCCCGGTGATGGGAAATATTTCAATAAAAGGAGCTGAGGAAACACTAAAGTTAAGAAATTATTCTAAGCTCTCATGAATTTCCAGATCTGAATTGTAGCATGCCAAAATGGAGTAGAGTTGAAGCTACAACTGTGGCCAGAGGCTGTAGATGTTAATACGCCACATGTGGTAAGTCAGTACATCAGTGAGTTGTCATTGACTTCTTTCTTTTTAACATCCTTATTAAGATGTAATTTACAGATCATAAAAGTCATCCATTTGAAGTGTGCAACTGGGAATGTACTCCAGAGGAGGAGGTACAGTTTTAACCTGAAGATAAGGATTTAAGACTCATCAGGGCATATGGAGGAGTGGGGTGAATGAAAACACCAGGGCAGTGTGAAGGACAGGGACAGGCTATAGGGAAGCGCGCCTTGTAGGCAGGCAAGGGAAGAAAAGAAAAGCCCATGAAGGAGTCATCAGAGAGGAGGAAGGGAAGAGGCCATGTGCCACAGAAGCACAGATCTAAAAGGAGAGCATCCAAAACCTCAGAGAAGCCTGACACAAAGAGAACTGGAAAGTCTCCAATGCACATGATGGCTAGGAAATTCTGCAAGCACTTGGTAAAAATGGACTTTTGGGTAATTCTGCCCAATTAGAATGGAGAGGCTTAGAACAGAGGCAAGAAAATGGGATCAGTGAGTCGAGATCTGTCCTCTGGGGAGAATTCCCAACTCCATAGTGAGATCCAGAACCTCTCCTTGGCCTCTGTGTTCATGAACTTGGGACAAGTTGGAGGCACTTAAACTAGTCCTGTCCTTTTTCTGGCTTAACTTTGATGGTACATGGGACCCGAGCTTTCCTCTGGGTGGGCCTCACATAGGCAATCTCTGCTATTTTCAGGAATCCAAGACAAAAGAGGGAGGACTTCTGGGGACCCACAGCAGACAGTGCAAACAACGTTACCAAGATCTTGCTTTGGTTCTCAGCTATATTCATTAAGATAGTGCTATTGGGATCCATTAAAATAGGTGGGCCCCATTTTATCTAAAACCTAACTATGATGAAAGCCAGTGGGTAATCAATTCAAGATATTCTGCAGATTTACTCAGAAGAAGGCTTCTTTATTGAATTACTTCATCAATACTTTTAGACCAAGAAGTACTTGAGCCCTGGGTCTGATGCCTTTTGCTCCAGTTTAGGGTGTTGTGTTTATTCCCTGGCAATTGCACTTGTAATCCATAACAATGCCCTTCTCCTCACCAATGACCCAGAATCATCAGAGTTGGATGAGGCCCGGTCCTAGAACCCTGGACCCCACCAGCAGCAAGCATTCCAACAATGGTGATCCGCTACCATCATTATGGAGCAGATCCAGAGTCACTCTGGGAAAATGTGAAGTCGGCTTTGGGCTGAGAGATTTGATCTTGCCATGCCACGGGGAAACCAGAGTCAGGCAGATATGTCAAGACTTTTCCATGGCCCAGCTCTTTGACCATCAGTTTCTTAGTATTCTGGCCCAGTTGTGGTGGGATGGAGGTCATTAGCAGACAACCCACCTAATCAGGCCTGATTTTTCATCTTATAGACCCTAAGGGCACATACAGCCACCCAGAAATGTGTAATCCCAGAAACATAACCCCTCCTCTCTCAAGAAAATTTGGCAAGTGCTCCTGTCTTTTTCTATCCTCTTGTCACTCTGACACTGATTATTATTATTTTCCAGATTTTAATAAAAGTCATATAACATTCAGATCTGGTCCCTGTTGTGCAAAGTTTCTACGCTTTCCAGCAAAAAAAAAATTTCACATCCAATTATATGTATGTATGTGTGTGTGTACTTCAAATAATTATAATAAACTTGTTGTCATAATCCTGATTTTTTTTTTAACACACACCCACACCCACACACAAAATCTACATTGCGCCAAAAGTTTGTTTTGGCAAAAAAGAAAAATTCAGTACCATTGATTTAAAACAACTTGAAAACTTTGAGGAGTTGCCTCATTCCTTTGCTCATATTGTTTCCTGTATGTAAATAGCCTTCCATTGCCTCATTTATCACAGTGACTTCTCCAGGGAGCTGCCACTTCCTGGACTCAGGAGCCACCTCAGACTCCTACTTGTACAAAAACATTAGAACAGGGAGCTAGAAACCTCAAATTGAACAATTTATTGAAAATAAAAAAGCAATCAATTACATGTATAAATAATCTATGGGTAGTCAGGGTTGTTTATTCAAGGGAATCTTGGGGAGGGTATGGATAAAAAATTTGTATAACACTGCAAGAAATTCCATGCACTCTGATACTCCAGCCTATCTTCTCCATTCAAGCGATGACTGGAATTCTTGGAAGTGCTGTCTGGTTGTGGAGGAAAACCAGGTGGTAGTAACTGCTTCACCATGTGGCACTGAGGGGCAAGGCTTGGGGACCAGCATGAATTAATCACAGGCTTTTAGGATGTCATCACGTTCCTTGGGTCTGGCTTTGGTGAATTCCAAAGTGAAAGCTGGGAGAGAAAACCCATTTTGGTTTTAGCATTTTCTTTTTTAAATGCCAGCATTGCAGTTGCAGGATTTCTTTGATGTTAGGAGTCCAGCGTCTTTGGAGAACAGGAATCCACTGCACCTCGTAGATGCAGTGTCTTCTTGGAGAAGGGGCACTGATGACAGGTGGCCTGAGATAAGGTCTCCACCAGTGAAAGAGCCGATGAGCATGCAGGGCCTCACTGTTGAGCAGCTGGGCCCAGATTTTTCTACTGGGGCATTTTGCCTAAAATATTCCCCACAAAGAAATCCAATTAATGTTCTGCCCCATCGGCCTTTTAAAAGAGACACATTTTATATATCTCTACAGGTCAGCACAGAATGAATTTGGCATTATAATTTCTACTTGCCAGTTTGCTGAGTGACCTTAAGAATGTAAAGGAACAAGAAAACAATGATCTGTCTCTCTTCAAAACGTACTTTCAGGGAGAGATGCTCAGGTAAGCAAGTCTGTTGACCAGCCAAACAAAAGTCCCACTGAGATAATCTACCCCAAGGAAAACATTGAATGGAATTTAACAGAGCTTATATTACATTAACAAGATAAAGAATAGATACAGTCAAGTGTTTTGGAAAATTGCTTCTGGCTTTATCAAGTACTCCAGTCTTGGTTTTCTGAGACTTCTGTGTTTTAGTTTTAATTATTTTGCTCATGTGTAACATATGTTATTCAATGAAGTCTTTGATGAGGTTTACACACCATATAAGAAGATAAAAAGTATACATAATAGGAAACTTCCAGGCAGTGAATGAAAATTGCTACCTATGCTTAAATAAATCTCTTCCACCTTCCACTGGAATTCTCAGGAAATGAAGAAGGTGCAAAGCCTGTAGCACTGGAAATAAGGAGTTTGCTCATTGAGCCCAGCTGTGGAACTTTCACACATGATTTATATACAGCTCATATCTAAAAAGCTCTGAAACAGCATGAGACTGAGAAGAAGGAGGAAGGAGACTGTTTGCTTTCACCCCATCTGTTCTACCTTGGAAGCCAGGTCCCAGGGGGCTAACCAAAAAGCCTGGCCACCAACCCCTAGTAAGAGGGTTTGCCTTTGGAAATGCCCAAGGTTTTTCTTATTCAACCTCTCCCTGCCTTAGCCACACCATCTCTTTGGTCACATCTATAAAGAGTTTTACTTGGATGGGAGTGCTTACACAGTGAATAATGTTGCATTGTGGAATTGAACTCAATAGGAGAGATGATGAAGGCAATAAAAGAGATGATGAAACCAATAGTGTGAGTGAAGTATCTCCAGAACAGATGAATAAAAGGACTGTGTGTGCATTCACCTACCCAGGAACCCTTTCGCCTTTATATTGACCACACTAGGTCAATGTCAGCAGAAGACTCTTCATACCACTTCAACAGAGGTGAGTGAATTAGATGCCTACTAGATAAGAGAATAGCAACCACAGTAGCAAAGGGCATCCTGCCACCCAGCTTCAGATCTTGCAAGTGAGAAAGGGGATAAAATACTTTCTAGTTGCTGGCAAAATCCTGAGGGCATTTTTCTTGCTCTGTTACGACTTTAATGAATAATGGGAAGACATTGAGACTAAAGAGGGAAATGATTATCCTAAGGAATGGAGAAATAATTTACCTCCTACAACAAAAGAAATATTTATTATATACATGTTCTATGTTCAGGGTAAAATGTAAGAAATGACGCTTAAGAAATAGAGATTGGGGCAGGCTCAGCGGTATAGTACTCGCCTAGCATGTGCAAAGCACTGAGTTCGATCATTGGCACCATATAAGAATAAATAAGTAAAATGAAGGTATTGTGTCCAACACACACACACACACACACACACACACACACACACACATATATATATATATATATATATATATATATATATATATATATATATATAAAATAGAGATAAACATATGAAAGATGTTGAGGTAGACTGAGACTTTAAAAAAAGACTAAACAAACAAAAAGTTTAAAAAGAAACTTTTAAATGCCAAAGACTCCACTACAGAATTAAAGTCTAAATGGTAAGAGAGTAGAAAAAGAGTTGGTAACAAAATAGCCGCCTGGAGGACAAACTATATAGTCTAATAAAGAAGAATGAATACACAAAGTAGAAATAAAATGAAAAGCAATGTAATAGATGTCAGAAATGGAAAATCCAATTTATGACTACTTGAATTTGGCAAAATATAAACTAAACTAAAAGAAATGGCACAGAATAAAATCATCACATGGGAGAAAGCTTTCCTGAAGTAATAAAAGAAAATCTGGACTTTCTGAATAAAAAGGATATCTTATAAATAGAAACCTGAACACAGACCTGTCTACATGTTTTGATTTCAGTGATAACAAATAGCCACTCAAAATCACCCTTGCAGGAAGAAAGAAAAATTACAGGGAAAATATTTGGAAAAAAAATATCTTTCCAAGATTTTTAGAAATCTCTTCCAACATTGAACATTTAAAGATAGTGCCGGGATTCTGGTGGATTTTCTTGGGGAAAGATAGAGAAACTCAAATTTCCCATAGCCAGCCCATAACCAGCCATGGCTTGGTTATCTGAGACCCATGTTCCTTTTTTGGAAAACTCACTATTAGAGTGAGAAATAAATCAAAGGCAAATATTTAGATATGGGGAAATCATAATATAAAAAGCCTGTGGTTAGCATTTTTGCCAGTTACACACTTAGAGTTAGATATTGAATAGTTTTGTAAATCAAGAGTCAAACTTGTTTACAAAATTTTTGAAAAATCTTAAATTAGAATGTACATGACATTTAAGTAGTAAGTTAATAAAAAGAATCATACCAGCATAAGCAAATGGATGGCATGAGCGATCCCGCTGGCATGCACATGCAGAAGTTCTTCATCTAACAGGGGAGTAAAAAGTGCTTAAATGCTCTTAAAATTTACAATTAGAAAAAACAAAGAAAGTAGTATATTTTGGGAAATCTTAAAAGGTACCAGAAGTAAATTGGAAACAGGATAGAAGCTTCCAAACCACTGGAGAAAATAAAAACAAAGGAAAGGTTCTTAAGAAAAGCCAAAGGAAAGAGTAAAAGCATACCAAAGTAGAAAGCATAAAACTAGGTAATATAATTAAAAGCACAAATAAATTATGTGTGGGGATAGATTACATATATATGGATACATATATATGTATACATGCACATATATTTAAATTCCATTTTTAACCTAATCTGAATGATTACATATACATATGTATATATACATATTCAAATACATATACACATATGCACGTGTCACATTAAATATACAAATATACATATATATAAATATATGTATATATGTGTGTTTAATCATTTAGGTTAGGTTAAAAATAGAATTCAATTATAGTAAATGTAAGGTAAAACATTTAGAACAAAAAGAGAAAGAAACATGACAAATAAAACTAAGCAAAAATACACACCTCCTTTACTGCTGCCCCAAAAGTAATCCTCTCCAAAAAAGAGTATAAAGACTACTTTCATAAAAAGCTGCATTCAGTGCAAAAAAATTATAAAAACTAAATTAACTGGCATGAAGAAAGTTATATTATTGATGGAAGGTATAAAGAGAAATAACAAAACAATACAAAAAGAATTTGTGTTTCAAAAAGACACCATAAAGAATAAAGTGAAAGTTCCTAGGAAGCTTGTAGATCAAGTATTTACACGTCTCCCATCTTGATATGCACCCAAATGAACAAAAAGCACCCATTAAAGAGAAAATGTGTTGGTCATTGATAAAACTAAGAAAGAACCTCAATCCCTGTAATGGATGGAGAAAAAGTTGCAAAAATACAGCAAGTTTTAGACCAAATTAAAAGGCATGGGCATCTCTTATGGTTTGGATGTGAGGTGTACCCCCAAAACTCATGTGTGAAACAATGCAAGAAGGTTTAGATGAGAAATAGTTGGATCCTAAGGGTATTAATCCAACAGGTGAATTAATCCTCTGAGGGGATTAACAGGGTGGTGACTGTAGCAGGTAGAGTGTGGCAGGAGGAGGCAGGCATTGGAGGCGTGCCTTTGACATATATATTTTGTATCTGGAGAGTGGAGTCTCTTTCTGCTTTCTGATCATCATGTGAGCTGCTTCTCTCCACCATACTCTTCTGCCTTGTTGTTTTACCTAACCTCCCATCTGAGGAATAGAGCAGGCTGTTTGTGGACTGAGACCTCTGAAGCCGTGAGCTCCCAAATAAACTTTTCCTCCTTTAAAATTGTTCTGGTTGGGCCTTTTAGTAACAGCAGTGAAAAAGTTGACTAAAACAGTATTTCTTCTAATCAGAGAAACATTCAGCTCCTGGTTGGCGCCTTATAAATATCTTTAAACTAGGATAGGGTTATAGATGGCCTGAGATCTATCTCCATAGCATGGAAGAAATAAGGAAGGTGTGGCTGAAGAGGAGACGACATGGTCTTACCATTTAACCTTTTTCTGATTGGTAGGAATGACTGGAGATGGAGTGGAACATAAGAAAAATGGGGAAAATGACTTGGGAATCAGTTGCATCCATGGGGCCAAGTCTGATGAGCAGAGATAGATTGGCACTGGCCCCTTCTCCCCACACAGGATGTTAGTACTTCATGCTAGTTGGCCTGCTTGTGCAAAAATAATGGTTGAAATCGGAAGAGAGAGACTTTATTTTAATGTATTTATGTACATCATCAACCTGCAAAAGCAACCAGCTCCCAGGGATGAGGATTCTGCCTGTTGAGTGGAAAAGGCTCTGAGATGAAATTCAGAAAGTCTCCAAAAGTTTCTAACAGGTTCTTTACTTATCTCCACCAGCTTTTTTTTTAACCATTTATGAACAAATTTTATTGACTGATAAGTTATTTTTTTTTCCTCACTGGAGTGAAATATAGAGTTACTTCCTTTGAGTCCTTCTTTCTATACTGGTTGATTTCTTTTTTTTTTTTAATTTTTTATTGATGTGTAACCCATGTGATTCTGCAATCTGTATACGGGGTAAAAATGGGGGTTCATAACCCACTTAAATCAAAGTGTGAAATATGATCTGTCAAGAACTATGTAATGTTTTGAACATCCACCAGCTTTTTTGTGGGGTTCATTCAAGTTTGCTGCACTGGGAACACTGGGCCACTTCTAAGAAAATTTCAGAAGGAACTTCCTAAAAGCTTTACTCCTTCTTGTTCCTTCTAAAGAGACTAAGGGCCAGAAGCCAGAGAGAGTTGGAGTTCAGCTAAACAAAAAGAAAACCACAATGGTGAGGAATGTGCAAAGATGGCAGGTTCTGCCAGGGAGGCACCAAAGTCCCCAAGGCTGAAAGTTTATAAGCAGAGGTTGGCCACCTAAGCATTGGGAATTCCATCTCTCCAGTTTATTTTTTGCTGGACTATAAAAACTGGGACACAGTAGTTGAATGTGACAAGAGCACCTTTAGTCCTGCAGCTCAGAAATACTCTCGTGTGTTGATTCAGAGCTCTGTGATGCTCCTCCACCATGGGGTATGAGGGCACATGCTCTAGCCTTTCCCCCAAGTTGTGGTGAGGAGGGAGCTCTCCCTTCCTATGGAGTGTGGGTGGTCCCCTCTCCCCTGGCTCCGGAAGTCCACTGTCCAAGGTAAATTAGCATCTGCTGAACCTTAAATCTGCAGGGCAGGACTCTGAAATGCCTTTGCTGCCTCCTTTCTCCATCAGCATTTAAGGCTAATGGGAAATGAATTGTTTGTTTTGGTTTCTTTTATTTTTACATCTTTGGGTTAGCTTTACTGCTGCAGAGAAGTAAGATAAATGGCCCTATAGTTATGGAGAGTGACTGGGGCGCAGACTAAAACATGTCCCAAGTTTATGAATGGGAAGTTAGAGCTAGGGGTGCTTCTCAGAGATGCACCCCCAGGTCATGAGGTCTGTCTGCTTCTGAATTTCTCCGTTTTTCTCTTTTTATAAGCTTCAACTTATAAGAAAACATTTGTCCCTTGTTTGTTGACATTACATCATAGCTAACTCAAGGCTACCTGCAGTTCTTGTTTTTTTATTATCACTTGTAGGAAGACAGTTGTGATGCATCCACCCTGCAGGTTCCCCTCTTCCCTCGTTCCATTGCTGATTCCCTAGCAATGACTGGCAATTGCTGATGTGCACTCTGGTGTGATGCCCTGGAGAGCATCATCTGTTCCATCTAGTTTATGCCCATGTTGTCACAGTGAGCAGGTGTTGGAGACGTCTCTGCTGCCATGCACAGCCCTCACTTCCTCTCCCCACACCCCCCAGGCTTTTGCACAGCTATCTCCTGGTTCTCTATGTGTTCACAGGCACTCTACATGAAATTCTTCAACTAGTTGAATTCCATAGTGTTTCTTAGGGCTTTGGACCTAGGTTCACCCAGCTCATAAAACTCTGCCTTTCAAACTTCTTCGTCACTCACAAGGTGGCAACCACTTCTTTTCCTTGTCTCAGTGTCTATGACTTTTTTACTTGATGCTTGGCTTTAGGTGAATCTGAGCATTCCTACTTTCCCTCAGCCTCCAGCTTACCATTCTTTACCTGGCATTGTCATACAGTGCTGTCCTGCCTTCCCTGCTAGACAGTGAGCTTTGCAGAGAAAGAACAACATCTGACTAATCTCTGTATCCCCAGCTGACTCAGGAAGCCTGAATTCATTGGTTTTTCTCTTTGTCCTTTCCTTTCTATGCTTTTCATCTGGCCCCTTGCAAGGCCAATGGGCCTCAATGTCATCTTGGCACAGGCCTCTCCTAAACATGTACTTACTGTCCTCCTCAGCATCTCCTGTCAGATAGTCCACAGGCACATCAAAGTCACACATACCAGACACAAACCAAGAGCCGTTTTATTCTTCCCCACTTGATGTTTGCTTTGATTCTCCTTTATTCTTTACCCAAGTTGAAGAAATCAAAGCCAATATTCACATTCTTTATTTCCCCATTTGTATCCTTCACCTCCATTTTCTTTTGGTTTTAAAACTTAACAGATGTTAAGAGTCCTACCTTAACATCTTTTGCATTGCCCCATTGATCATCAACCCTCAATTTCATCATCTATTGGGTCCTCAATGTACTGAGATAATTACACATCTTAAAATTCTTGGAAGACTCCCATTTGCACACACACATTCTCAATCTGAATTACATGAACCCCTGGGGCGTACTTTTTGGGGTTCTAGGAAACCAGAGACTCTTGAGAGATGCATATTATTCTGGAGTATCAATTTTACTTGATACTTAGAACTGTTTTAAATATTATAACAAATATCAATATAGAAGATAAAAATTGGATTATTTTAAGATATTTAAAATGAATTATGTGTACAGGACCAAAGACTATGACCAAAGACCCTTAGTGGTTATGAATGAGATCATTCTCCTTAGACAGGTTGAGGGTTTGAAGAACACCATTCTGAACCAAGACATACATCTTTTATCTTTCCAATCCTCTTTCTCATTGTCTTTTATCCAATCTGTGCTCTGGCTTCACGTCCTTCTGCCCTTTTAAATTTTTTTTTTGGTTTTGTTTCTATTCATTTTTTTCTTCCAAGATTGTTCTTGCCCTGTCTCTTTCTCTGTGACCCTCAGATATTTGTTCTTCCTAAGTTTGGCTTCATGTTAACCTCTCTGAAATGGCCATCCTTTCTTCCCCAAATGAGGAAGGGTTTTCCCTCCTTGCCTTGTTCCCAGTATCTCCCTTATCTCAGATTCCCAATAGAGTCATTTTGATAAAGTTGATGTTTTTCATTCTTCATCTAAAGCACTGGTGAGAAATTCTTTCCCAACTGTGTATGTGTGTTTCTTGGGATTGAGGAAAACCAGTATTCAGTTAAAGAGGCTCCCTGCCTAAAGTCCCTCAGTGGTGACCCTTCATGCACAAAAGCGATGTCTTACTCATGTAATCTTGTCTCTCCCATTTGCGGGATAGTATGAGGGTTCTTATTCATGGTTAAATCCCAAGATAATCTTCTTCCAACTATACCATCAACCCCCATTCAGGTCCTGCTGGGGGGGCCTAATTTCTTGCTGTCATTCTTTTTTTTAATTATTATTAGTTGTTCAAAACATTACAAAGCTCTTGACATATCATATTTCATATATTTGATTCAAGCAGATTATGAACTCCCATTTTTACCCCGTATACATATTGCAGAATCACATTGGTTACACATCCACTTTTTTACATACTGCCATACTAGTGTCTGTTGTATTCTACTGCCTTTCCTATCCCCTACTACCCCTCCTCCCCTCCCCTCCCTCCCCTCCCATCTTCTCTCCCTACCCCATCTACTGTAATTCATTTCTCACTCTTGTTTTTTTCCCCTTTCCCCTCACTTCCTCTTGTATGAAATTTTGTATAACCCTGAGGGTCTCCTTCCTTTACCATGCAATTTCCCTTCTCTCTCCCTTTCCCTCCCCCCTCTCATCCCTGTTTAATGTTAATCTTCTTCTCATGCTCTTCCCCCCTATTCTGTTCTTAGTTGCTCTCCTTATATCAAAGATGACATTTGGCATTTGTTTTTTAGGGATTGGCTAGCTTCACTTAGCATAATCTGCTCTAGTGCCATCCATTTCCCTGCAAATTCCATGATTTTGTCATTTTTTAGTGATCTTGCTGTCATTCTTGATGAACACTCAGAGGCCACAGGGGATGCTCTACTCACTTGTCCTCATTGTTCATTGTTTTTTGGATTTGAAAAAAATCTCTCAACGATGCCTCTTTCATCGCCCTTTGGGAGAGGTTGTTCTCCAAACATCCAGGCATTTGCACTCCACTCCTAGACCTTAGCACCATTTCCACCCACAGCAGGCACTTCCTAAATGCTAGTCAGCCTGCCCCAGAGAACCTACATCTCTATCAGGTTCCTTGAAAGCAGGGAGCCTCTGAGGGTCACGGTGTTTTCCCTTCTTTCTGTAGCTGTGCCTTCTTGGAAAGTACAGTACAAATAACCATGAAGGACACCAGGCTGAGAAGTTAACTTTTGCTTATCCCTGGCTTGTGTAATATAGGAATGAGTGTGATCTGACCCAATTAAGACATCTGACTCCACATAAATACCTGAAATCTAGCCAAACACCTACTCTTTCTCTCCAAATCACTCCAGGTACTCTCATTTACCCAGCTACCTGGATCAACCCATCTGGCCTCCAACCCAGCCTCCCAGACACCACAGTGTTCTCTGTCTTGTGGCTTCCAGGCTCAGTTTCTGCTTTTCTATTTCCAGGACCAGCAGCCTTCCTATTATATCAGCATTTCAGGTCTTCATGAAGTACTTGATTTACTCAAGAAGTGTGGTTTATGCAGATGATTAAAGGATAATCAATACTTCAGTGATGGCAAATGAAACAGGGAATTACTTATTCTTTGGGGGAGGCAGTGGCAAGTTTGGAACATTGTCCACAAAGTGGAATTATTGGAATACAAAGATGGGTAGGTAGCAGAAGAAAGTAGATAACAAAGATGAAGGACTCTTCTAAATAGAAGGAAGAAACATGAAAGGGAACAAAAGCATCCCTAAATTGCAAACAGAGTGACTTTTTGTTTTCCCACAGTGCTGGGAATTGAACCCAGGGCTCTGTACATACCAGGCAAGTGTTCTATAACTGAGCTACACACCCACCCCTAGAATATATTTCTTTTTTATTAATGTATTTATTTTAATTAGGTATATATGACAGCAGAATGCATTTTGAGTCATTGTACACAATTGCAACACAACTTCTTATTTCTCTGGTTGTACATGATGTAGCGTTGCACCATATGTAGAGTCATACATGTACCTAGGGTAATGATGTCCATCTCATTCCACTATCTTTCCTGCACCCCACCCCCTAGAATATATTTCTTTACACATATTATTATTTTTTCTCTTTTCAGGGGTAATTCTATACTTTTATGAGTTGCCATCTGGAAAGCCCATCGGGGGCAGAGCCTTCTGTCACACCCTCTCTCCCTCTTCTCCGACAGCAGGGTTTCTTCTGTTACCTAGATACATGTGTGTGATGCTAAGGATGGCAGGGAAGGTCAGTCCAATAGCAGGTTGGTGGGTGACTTGAAGCTGGCAATGGCTTTTCATGGAGACACAGCATGTGACTTGGAATTCCCCTGTATGAGTCCTTGTGGGGTGACATCATGCACATTCTGCATTGTGATATGGTTGGAGTATGTGAGTGTGAACTTTCTTTATGTACAGGAAGCAAAGGAAGGAAAGTGAATTTAAGAATACAATGGCCATCTTTAAAAAGGGGTTAGATTTTAAACAAAAGTAGGCTAACCTGTTCCAAATTTCTACTTATTTGGAAAGAGCACTGTTGAGTGGGCTTGACAGCTCCTCAGACTGAGCTGGGGCCCTTCTGGTGCCTTTTTATGTAGTTATTTGTGGTGAAGTTTCATGCAATGAATCCCTGGGGAGCCAGAGAAAACTCTCCTCTATAAAGGGCTCTTTTGGATAATGGCATTAATTTTAACTATCTCACTTAATCCTGACAGGTAGGTTTTACTTCCCATATGTAAAAGGCTCAGAAAGTTGTTTCTCACCTAAGCAATCAGCATAGTGAGGAGGCAGAACTCTACTAAGATTCATCTGAAGCCAAATACTCTTAACAATAGAGTCTGGACAAAGAAAAGAATGGGATTGGGAAGAGAACCAGTAAGTAGTGACCTGGGGTCAAAGTCAATTGTCCTTTGGTAATTTGGCCAAGACTGTCCTGCTCATGAGCATGTTTGACCAACAGTTGATCCCAATTAAAGGACCTGGGAAGATAAAAATAGCAGTCGTATGGTAAAAGTGTTAGGGTTTGCAGATGCAATGAATCAAGGGAAAAAGAAAATAGTTAAGCTGGAAGAAGAGAAATAACTTCCCCAACTTTCAAACTTAACAAATTCACTTTTGGTTCAGCCTTCCACTCTTGAGTCCAAATACTACATCACGTCAGAATGTTCTTGTCTTGAAATGATAATCTAATAATCTCCAAAACCTTCGGGGAGTCAGAGCATCATTTGTTCTCTTCACCTTTTACCCTTAGAAAATACAGTCTTTTAGAAAATTCTCTGACTCCTTCCTTAGATTTAGGCACCGAGGAGATGGCAGCCTTGCCATGGTCCAGAAAGAATTCATGGGCTCTCCTCAGGCCTGTTCAGCCACAGCTCCAGGCAGTTATATCTTGGCCTCAAAGTTTTAATCTTGGAGGGTTAAACTGGACCTTTAACCTTCCTTGCAAATCATGAGGGGTATGCAAACAGGGAGGTGATCCTGTGTAAGCTGGAAATAATGTTCTTGGCTGCCGCTTCCCTCTCTTTCTATTTTAGTCCTAAGGGACATGGCTTTTTTACTTCTTTGAGACTTAGGAGTCTTGAGGTTTTATTGCAAAAAGAAGAATTCTGTGTGGTTTGGGGAGGCAAGTCACTTTGAGTAATTCAAACCCTCATTTATCCAAACACAGGGTCTGTGGACCTCTTAGCAAACTGGGTCCCTTGGGATATAACTTTTGGCAAAGATATGTTATCTGTTCTGTGCACTGCCTGTATTACTAGCTAGTTCAGTCTTCATCTTTCCAAGTGAGCTTGGCCTTGCTGGTTTATCTTCACAGGTGTGCATTTGTGTACGTATGTGCAGGTGCTTATGCACGTGAACATGAATGTGTACATGGGGTCATGTTAAAGAGTGGAAAGGCGCCGGCTGTTTACCCAGCCCTGAAGCAAATGAGGTTCTGGGATAATTAAGAGAAATCTCCCTTGGCAGAAATGTGCCTCTTTTGGGTCTGCTTCTCATTTTGGACAATTGGAAAAGGCAATCACTCAAGTTTTATTGATGCCAAAGAGTTTTTCATAGTCATCAATATGGGCTACAAAAACGAAGTTGTTGACATCTTATTTCTGGGGTTTTTTCTTTCAGATAATTGTGAGCCCTCAAGCATCATATATTTTGAAATAAGGCAGTTCCACTCCATAACTGGAGATTTTCAATGCATGCCTGCAGTTGATCGTACATTCTGCCAAATTCTGGGCCAATGACATCTATATCTATCAAGCCCATTCAGATTTCTCCCTCTGCTATAAGACTGATCTCTCTATTCTTGATCTTACTCAAAAGGGCAAGAGATAATATTTAAATCACTCATGAATGCTTTTAGTTATTTTTTAGCAGGATGTATGTGTTTTGGAGATCAGTTCCTAGGTTGTTGGTTTGCTCCCTCAAGCTCCATTTCAGTTAGGTCTTCTGGGCTATTTCATTTTTTTCTCTGGATTGATCTAGGCTGGAGCCCCGTGTGGACAGGATTTCACACTCGATTCAGTTCCCCAACTGTGAACACTGATAATTGGCTTCTGCAAGTCCTTGGACCCTTAGATGTCTCCCAGAATTCCCAGCAAGTGCTCACCTACTTCTATAGGCTGGAAGAAGACCCTGTTTCTTTTCAATTGCAGAGTGATAGTGTGACAGTAGCTGATCCTGCACTCTTGGCAGAAGCTTTCTATCCCTGTGATGAGAAGTCTGGGCTGAGTGCCAAAAATGGTTCAGATAGGAGCATGAGGCTGGCTCAGACCATGAAGAGCTGCCCCCAGCAAACTCAGGGCAGACTTGAACTCAGCATGCTACAGAGGTCTAGCGGGGCCTTGTTGCCCACCCTCAGTGTGGGGAAGCCAAGCTGAGCTCATGAAGGGGGTTCCACTTCCTTCAGGCCACATCTCCCTAGAGATCAGACTTGACACCAGGTGTACAGGAAGCTGAGTCATGAGCAGTCACCATGGTTGCTCTCAGTGCAAGAGAATATAGGGGAGCTCACTGTAGCTGCCAGAAGTCCACACCATAAAAGTATAGGTATTCACTACCTCAGGAAGGAAATGGAGTGACCCATACAATAATATTAGCTACTGAGTAACTCCACGAAAGTAAAAATGTAAGCCATCTCTTGTTTAAAATAAAAAAAAAAACTAAGTAGAATAATAGGGTAAATTGAAGGTGTGTGTCAGGCCATAAGGATGATCTCATTTGCTTTCTATCATTGTTAAAACTGAAGCCAGTTTCAGAAACTGAAGCCTCCTCTTGCCAAATTACCCTCCGCAGGCATTACAGATAAATAATATTGCAGGCTACTCTTATCAATTTCCATTGAAATCCATGTGTACATTATGTGAACATCTATATCTCATTTTCTTGGAGGGGGAGCTGAAGGATAAATAAGATTCCCAAGACCACAACAGATTCTAACAAGATCTGGACTTTTTTTTTTTCTCAGACCACTTCCTCTATCACCCACCTATATATGTGCTTCTCCCTCCAGATGTGTGTAATTACCACAAAGACCACACTCTTACCTCTCACCTTCAACACCACCATCAAATAAATGGTAAGTAAGACATCTTGAAACATCTTTGCAGCCTGGATCCATGTCCCAGAACTCTAGCCAGCATAGGCACAGCTAGTGTGGGAGCTATGTTGGGAGCTGTGGGAGCCTGGGTGGTCCAGTACACCCCTGCTCAGAGTTTAAATGCTCACTCCATGAGAGGGGCTGCCCTGGAAGGTTGTGGTGGAGAAACCTCTCCAGTGAACTGATAGGAAAACGACATTGTAAAAAGTAATTGTAAATGTCTGATATTAGAAATTCTTGCTCTGCTTGCTAATAAGTCTGGATCCATGACATGCAGAATGACCACGGCAAGGATTTCATAATCCAGCAAGGTCCCAAACTCTGTTCATGAGCTATTGTTCTATCTCTTCCTCCTGTCTTTCAGATATCACGTACACAATGTCCATGCAGTGAGTTATTCTCTGAATGCCCAACCCAACTTCCCTCTGAAGTCACACCTGGTGAATTAAAATCTGGAAGTATAAATGAGTATATTACCACTGAAGGTCAACAAAAATCTTTTAAAATATGATTTTGCAACAAATGATGAGACTGTGGGTTTGAGCAGCTGTCTCTAGGTTCTCTGTGCAGTGGTCTGTTGCAATAGCCCTGGCCAGCCAGGTTGCTCCATAGGGCAATATATTGACCCAGTTTAACTCTCTTTTTTCTACATTTTATAAGTGAGAAATACGAAGGGATGCCAGCATTAGATGAGTGCAAGCCAAATGACTAACAGAAAGAGACTTTAAGCAGAAGACTGCAGATAGCAGTGTCCCTGGGAGCAGAGGGGCATTCAACTGGCAGCAACCAAAGATGATGCAGAGTCAGAGACAAGCCAAATTACTATGGGTGGCATGTGGGAGCAGAGAGTAGGTACCACTGGTGTGAGTATCTTGAAGCTATCTCCATTTTCACTGCTACAGTGAGATTTCCTTAAGAGAGCCACTGATTGCTAATAAATTCATGAACCCACATTGAGAAAGATCAACAGCACTTGAGAATCCATGGCATGTGGAAGAAGAGAGGATAGACAAGGAAATATGTGGTGCTCTTCCCTCTGTCATGGCTACAGGGGATGGGACATGAGAGTAAAGATAGAGTGACAGGTCTGGATGTGCCTTGAAAGACAGTTTTCAACTCTGTGTGACCATAAAATGAATTTACTTTAAAAAAAATTTTTTGTTTTTCTTCCACTTTCTATTTTCTTCCCTTCCCCTCCTCTTTGTGACCTTTTCTATGACACCACATCCATTCATCGCTTTATCAGCTACTCTGGTGTTCTCAGAGAAAACAGGCCTCTGAGTCCATCCCTCTCAGGAGAGAATCTGTGTGATCACATTTCTGGCTCAGAGCAAGGCATATTCAATATAATTAGTTGGCGACTTTGTGGAGTGGAAATGTTCTGCCAGAAATGTTCTGAGTTCAGGGTGAGTGCCTGGATCATTTCTGAGCTCTGATCTACATGCTTGAGGGCAGGAGATCACAGAAATTAATAATTTGCATCTTTTCAGAAGTCAATTTTCCTCTGAAGGTCAGCGGTGGAAAAGTCTGCCTGGGGAGCAGATTTGTAAAGCCGGATAAGATACAAATATCCAGCTCGTGTAGTGTTACCACTGCCATACTCTCTGGTCTAAGCTCTATTTAAATTTCAAGACATTCATGTGAAGAGCTACTCTTAGTATTCCATTTCATGGATGAGGAAACTAAGACACAGAAAGGTTTAGTGGCTTGCACAAAAACACAGGGATAATGAGTCCAGGCCCTGTGGAGCCTGGACCCCATCCCTGCCTCTCCGGGCATCTCTGTATCTTTCTTTGCTCTTCATTTGATGAACCCTATGCTAGGCTACATTTGCAGTTCTCTCAGACTGCAATCAAGTTGATTTGCTTTTTCAGAAGAAAATAAATCAGGAGACCAACATGTAGAATTACTTTCAAGATTTTAGAGGGGTCTATGAAATGAAATTGATCAAATTATGTTATGTACATATATGAGTATACCACAATGAATTTCACCTTTAGAGATATCTATAAAGCACCAATTACAAAAGCCAAAAATAAATAGAAGGAAGACAGTAGAGCAGAGGAAGGAGAACAGGGGGAGGTGGAAGAGGAGGGAAAGAGAAAGTACTGGGTTCAGAAGTGAAGCAAATTAGATTTCATGTGTGTATGATCATATCAAAATGAACCCTAATATTATGTTTAACTACAATGCACTAATACAAACATTTAAAAAATAAAAATATTTTAGTGTGAAAAATCTTCTTTAGACTTAAACCATAAGAAAAATCTGCTCAGAGAAGTCCCTTGCCTGGGTTTTAATATCATGGGTCATTGTCTGGTGGACTGAAGAAAAGGCTGAACTTGACCCTACTCCGCTGGTTATTGCACACCTAGAGGTATCATCAGCTCTGGTGTTACCATGCCCTTCCTATAGATACAGGGTCATCATTGACACAGGCTGCTTGGGTACGTGAGACCCTCTTCTCTTCATGGGAGTATAATACACAGGACCAGGGTGGAAGCTTTGGGATCATTCTCCATTTTCACACTTCCATACTCCTCCCTCCCTCTTTTTCTTCCTTTGTCTTTTTATTATGGTGCATATATCCTTTGCCCATACAACTCACTGAACCTACATATGCTCAAAGACACCAGTCTGCTAAGTCTGGATTAAGGGCATATTCTCCTTAAAGGCCTCAGGTCCTGAACTGGGACCTACCCTCCTGTAGTGAAGACACCTCCAGATTTATGGTGGACAGCAGGATGAAATTGACCAAATTAGGCTATGTACATATATGAATATAGCACGATGAATTTTACACACACACACACACACACACAAATTGCCAATGGAAAAAAAAAACAATAAATAAATAGAAGGAAGACCAGTAGAGTAGAGAAAGAGGAACAGGGGTGATGGGATCTTCTTTGCACAAGACAGGGTGCTACAGGTGCCTAGGACCCTTAGCAGACAGACCTTCAAATCAGCTCCATTTCCTTCTATAAGCCTTTTGCCCTTCTGATGAAGGTGAGTTCTTGCTTGTTCATCTTTTTGTCTGAGTGCCCCAAATTTGGTGCCTTGACTTGGCTTCTAATCCCATCATCCTTGGCCATGAGCACAGACACTGAAATTTTGCTTTCAAAATATACCTCAATTCTACTTCTTTACGGGAAAAATAAACAACCCTATCATCCTTATCCTTTCATAACTCAATTTTCCCCCTCTGGGACATCTTTATTCTTATACATTCTTCTTAATTCTCCCAAGTAAGTTTAAGCTCAGTTTTGTACATCTTTATCCTACATAATATACATTCACTAAGAACAGGGTAAAGATGTCCCTCAATTTATGATGGGCCACATCCTGAAAATCTCATTGTAAATTGAAAATATTGTGAGTAAAAAATGCATTGAATCCACCTGACCTACTGAATATATAAGCTTAGCAGCATCACACATTGTAGAATCTCATTGTTCAACCCTAAGATTATGTGGCTATAGGGGGCTGTGGCTCACTGCCACTTCTCAGCTTTATAAGAGAAGATTATACCACAGATTGCTAGCCCAGGAAAAGATCCAAACTCAAATGTGGTGTATAGTTTGACTGCATATTGCTTTTGCATCATTGTAAAGTTAAAAAATTATAAGTGGAGCCATGGTAGGTCAGGAGCTGTCTGTATATTGTTCATAAGACAGGAGACTCAATATTGTTAGGACATAATCCTCTCCAGATTAATCAATAGAGTCAATGGTATACTGATGTTATGGTTTAGATATAAGGTGTTTCCCTAAGCTCACGTGTGAGACAATGCAGGAATGTTCAGCAGAGGAATGGTTGGATTTTGAGACTTGTAATCTAATCAATGTATTAATCCACTGATATGAATTAACTGTGTGACAACTGTAGGCAGGTGGGGAATGCCTGCAAGAATAGGTCACTGGGCCTTCTCCAGGGGTTTATATTTTGTACCTGGTGAGAGAAGCTCTCTCTTTCTCTCTCTCTCTCTCTTTGTTTTGTGGCTGTCATGTCCTGAGCTGCTTCCCTCTGCCTTGACCTTCTGCCATGATGTTCTGACTTCCTTGGGCCCAGAACTATGGAGTGGGCTGTCTATGAACCGAGACCTTTTAAACTGTGAACCCCAAATAAACATTTCTTCCTCTAGGTTGTTTTTTGTCAGGTATTTTGATCATAGTAGTACAAAACCTGACTAAAATACCAGTAAAACTTTAAGCAGGCTTTTTTTTTGGGGGGGGGGCAGCAAAATTGGTAAGTGAATTCTAAAATTCAGTAAAAATTTAAAGTACATAGACTAACCAAAACAACTTTGAAAACAAATATAATTTGAAAAATCACACTATCTGATTTAAAAACTTATTATGAAGTTATAATAATAAAAATGTGTGGCATTAGCATCAAGATAGATAAATATATCAATGGCACACAGTAAAGAGTCAAGGAACAGGAACACACCTTTATGAACAATTGATTTTCAAGAAAGGTACAGAGGCATTTCAGTGGGGAAAAGGTTGCCTTTCCAACAAATGGTGCAGAAAGAATGGAAATTCATATGCAGAATAAAGTAACTTTTGATTCATATCTTGTATCAAATATAAAAACTTAAAATATATCATAAACTTAAAGGTGAAATAAAAAATTGTAAATCTTCTTGCAGAAAACAGAGGAGCCTTAATGATTTGGAGAAGAGGAAGATTTGTCTGTGCTATTATGTCAAAACCTCAATCCATAAAAGAAAAAGAAAAAACAAATAGTTGCAGTGCATCAAAATTAAAATGTTTGCCTTTCAAAGGCAGAGTCAATGGAATGGAAAGGCAAATCACTGTCCAGGACAAAGCATTTATAAATCCAAATATCTGAAAAACTGTTCAATCCTAAGTATGTAAAGAGCTCTCAACACTCAATACTAAGGGAAAAAAACCTCAATTTGCAAAACAAGTAAATAAACATTTCACCACAGAAAGTATAGGAGAGCAAATAAGCATCTGGAAATATGTTTAGCCTCTTAGGGAAATGCACATTAAAACCCCAAAGAAATATCACTACTCATCTATCAAATAAGTCAAAATGAGAAAGGTTGACATATCATGTGTTTTCAGGGATGTTAGAAGAAAGTAGTCTGGTAGGTTCCTAAAAAATTTAAATATGGATGTCTAATATAAGTCACCCATCCCATTCTTATATATGTACCCCAAAGAGAAATGAAAATATATGTCCATGCAAAGAATTTTACATAGATGCTCACATTGTCTTTATTTGTATTAGCTCCAAACTAGAAACAACCTAAACGCCCATCAAGAGGTTAATAGATAAACAATCTGTAGTGTGTACACGCAATGGATTGTTAATCAGCAACAAAAATTAACTACTGATATGAACAAAATGTGTGGGTCTCAAGAAAATTACACTGAGTGAAATAAGCCTTGCCAAAAAAAATTAGATGATCCATTAATTTGCATTCCACGTCCCCTCTCACTCTGTGCTATGCTCCCTAGTGACAAATCTTTTGTGGACAGTGATACAAAGTAAATGTTCAGTTCCTGGACTCAATTGCAATTTTTTGGCACCTCCACTGAAATGTTTAACTTCACTATTTATTTTCCAAAATCCCAATTTAACTCTCCTAAGAAAAAATTACTTTACACATGAAATCAAATAAAGGATGGCCCAGGAAACATACTAGGTATGTTTCACATGGTGCTGGATTATTGAAAGGAATCTCCTAAAACTTCCAGCTTCTGAAGACAACTAAGTTGACATAGTGTTGTCAACTTGAACAGCATACCTAAGTGCCAGTGCTATAGCCTGAATATGGTTTGTCCCCTCCAAAATTCATGTTGAAACTTGTTTCCATTATGAGGTATTCATAGGAAAGGTGGGGTCAGGTGGGACCTTTAAGAGGTGATTGTAGCTCTGCCCTCATGACTGGATTACTCCATTCAGGCAATTAATAGATTAATAGGTTAATGGATTACTTGAGGGCAGGTCTGCTATAAAAAGCCAGTTTGGCTAGATCTCTCAAGTGTCTCTATCTTTCACTATGGGATGCCCTGTGCTGCCTAGGGAGTCAGACAATAAGAACATCTTCACCAGATGCAGCCCCTTGATCTTGGATCAGAACCACAGGCCAAATTAAACAAATGTCCTTTTTTTTTTTTTTAACTTAAAGCAGTCTGTGATACCATGTTATTAGCAACAACAACAACAACAACAAAAATGGAAAATGCAGCTTCCCCCACCCGCAAAGGGAGACTTCACTTCATTCTATTGCCTGTAGCTTCTTTACAACAGCCTTGGCTGTAAAGAAGATTGAGGCATCCTTGAGACTAGACACCTGAAAAGTTGGCTGTGGAGGGAGAATCATCCCCCCCTCCTCTCTCTTTGGCTACTATTCTTACTTTCCTAATGTTCTCCAGTGGACTTTCCATTCTTGAACAACTCAGGTTTAATGAAGATAGATGCCCCTCCCCTGCAGCAGGGTAGAGGCAAGCTCATGTCATTTAGGTAAGTTCATGTCATTTAGGCAAGCTCATGCCATTTAGTTGGGGATAACATTAGGAAGTCAAATAGAATGGCATGAAGTTGGATGATCTGGATCCCCAGATCTTGGTGCTTAGGGGGTTTTTGCATTTAAGCCTCTGATGTCCTGTCAGTGGGCTGCCTTCAAGCTTCTCAGTCAAAAGCCCACACTTAGTGATCAATCCTCCAAGTGCAGAAAGCAGAGTGAACTCAGTGAGATGCAAGAGGTCTCTTATCTGTCTGCCTTAGTAGAGAGGAAGTTCTTACTTCCTTTCTGATAAACTCTTTCTCTCAATTATTGATGTCAGGAATGCTGGCCAGCCCCACTCCCTTTAGGGGAAATCTCATGCAACCACCTGACTTTCAGGCCTTGCTATTATAACCATATTAGAACTTTAACACAAAAGTCTCAAACTTTATTGCCTTGATACAGACATCTAAAGCCCTAGGGCCTTATCACATGGGACAGAGGAGCAACAAGGTGTGGCCTGGTGGAAACAATATCTATATAATCAAACTAGCCAGTCTCATACTTTATCGGTTGGAGAGGACAAAGGCAGGCACATTTACACTTAGATCCCATAAACACTGGATTCTCTTACAATAGTACAGCCTTCCCTTCACATCCTTCTGAGCAGTAAGAGTTCCAGTATTGCCCTGGGACTCCACTCCGTAGATATTCCCAGGAGTGCTGAAAGGGAAGCACACCCTTGGCTTGGGGTAGGGCCAACTTGTCTGGGATGGGTGTTTCAGATTTAGACATGCCTCGGAAACTCAGGCCTGAAGGGGGGTAGCATGGGAATTTGCCCCTCTCTTTGTCGGCTGTCCTGACACAAGTTGCTGTACAACTTTGCTATCTATGAGGACACTGCACTTTTGTGTCCCCTGAGGATCCTGTGTTCTCTGTGTGCCCAGCTGTGCAGGAGTGTCTCAGTGAATGACCTCTGATCCTTGGGTTCTAGCAGCTTTTGGATTCACCATTAAGGAGGTGTCCCAAAAGCAATCATTCACCCTCCCTCTTGGATGAGTTGCTTCAGGACCCATCCCTGAGTTTTGAAAGATTATTGTTAGATTTTTTTTCCTTTAACTAAAAGTATACTCCCCCCATCCCCCCACCCCGGTTCACAGGTGCTGTGAATTATGTTGTATCAAGAGGGAATCCAGTGAAGGCGGAAGTAATATGCCCCTCAAATGACCCTGGGTAGGTCATTGTGCATTAAGTGATTTCCCTTTGTTCTTTTTGGCAATCTGTCATAGAGTGGGACAGCTGGGTCTACCATCATGATTTTATATTTTTGGACCCTAGGGAAAGGCAGAAGGGCTCTTTTTCTGGCCATTTCTTCTAGGTGTCCCCCTCTGTCTCTAAATTTATGGAAGTGTGTGGATGTAAGGCGAAGAATCCTAATCTAATTTCACTGGCCTCTGCATATGTTCAGAACAGTCTGTTCTCACTCAGAGACCCTTGAGAGATTGGGACCTCAACTCTCCAATAATTAAGGATGATCCCCAAGTTAGGTTTGATTTATATGGTGAGAAAAGGTTGGAGCAGCCCTTTTGAGAGATAAGCTGTCTGGAAGCATCACTGTCAGTAAACTCAGCTGACTTGAAGAAAGAAAAATGCAGTGTCTGTTACCTTCCCCTGAATAAAGAAGGAAGCTCACTGGGGAGAGGTGGAGAGCTGCCCTCCAGCATTCTTGGGTTGGCAGGTCCTGGTGAACCCAGCAGCATCCCATCTACAAAGCAGAAATGCCTTTATAAAGGCACAAAAGGCAGAGGGAAGCAGAAACAAAGACCAAAAAGCAGATGTTTCAAAGTTGTTTTCTTGTGAGAGCAAAGAAAAAGAGACTTCCTTATCATGCAGATTCAAGTTGACTGGGTTTATTTTGTCTGGTCACTGTAGCTCTCTTGTTTTTTGGAATCTTTGTTTCTTAATTTAATGATGTGGCACCTGTGCAAGAGACATCATTCTGCTGTGGTCTAGTCCACTGGGCCACGTGCAGGAGCTGTCTCAAACTAGGTCCTCCTGTAAATTTTATTTAACACTGTAAAGTTGGACATGGTCTGAATATCTCTCATTTTCCATGAGTGTCTGATCAAATCCTATATTTTAGAGACAGAATCAATGCTGGATTACTAACTGGTAATGTGTGCCTCTGAACATTGGTTAATATCACTGATCAGGGAGGCACTGTCACCCAATGGCTGGCATGGCCCTTAGCCCATTCTTATATGGCACATCCAATGGAAAGGGCGTGCTTCACTTCCCCTGGCTTCTGTCTGCTTGGACAGTTTTCTGTTCAGTTGCCAGAATGACTTCGGGTGTCCTGATCTTAGTGCTTGTAGACTCTTGGGTGAAACGTGGTGTGATGGCTTACATATCATAATGTAATACCATGGTGCTTCCCTAACCTGGAAACAAGTCACCTTTCCTTTCTCTCAAGTTAGGAAAGAAACTCCTCCTCCTCCTCCTCCTCCTCCTCCTCTTCCTCCTCCTTCTTCATGCATTTATTAGTGCAATGTAGTAATTCATAATAGTTGGGTTCATTACAGTGACCAGTTATTCATAATCATGCATGGAATTTAATTTACTTGATTTTAGTCCCGGGTGCCTCCTCTCCCTTTCCCCCTATTCTTCTTTAAACTCCACTCTCCCAGCTTGTCTCTATATGTCATAATATGCTCTAGGCTTAATCTCAGTTCTTTCTGATCTTCCTGGGTAACTGCATTCTAACACTGAGCTGCTAACAAATAGTGCAGGCAATGAGGAGAACCAAACAAAAAAAAACTTGATAAAAACATTTCATAGTCATTGGAAACTACAGATTATATTATTTTTTAGATTTTCAATTAGCCAGGAGTTATATTTGAAGGTTTTTATTATATTTTCCAAACATATTTCCCTCAGCCCCTCATGTAAGCAAGATTGAGAACATATTGGAACTAGGAATTTCACAAGCAGTAACAGGTTCTCTCAGGGGGCTTATAGACAGTGGGTTTTAAAAATGTATCTTTGAAACATTTTTTCATGGGTGTTTGAATTCCAGCTGGTGGACTATACAGGGTCAAAATGAACACTAGGTTCAAAAAAAAAAAAAAAAAAGACACTGGACTGAAGTGTACCCTGAGCTGAAGGGATGTGTTGTTCTAGGGGCTGCAGCAGCTGCAAACATACCCTAGAGCAGAATCTGGGACTACCAGAGACTTTCGTAGAGAAAAACACTAAGTTTGACCAAAGAGAAAATATTGGAATCCTCATGTGGTTTTCTTACTTCCCCACAGTCCTCACCCATGTCCTCTCCCATTGAGGCAGCTCACTGAGGATACAGCAGGCAAAACATGAGAGAAAATAGCCGCTACTGAACACAGCATGTGGAGGAGAAGTGACTTCCCAGACCCCCTTTCTCTGTGGAAAGTGGGAACTCACAAGTGCTGAATTGTTCCCTCCCAAATCCATATTTGCAGTCCTAGCCCTTAGACGGCATTTAGATATGGGGGTCTTCAAAAAGGTGATTAAGCTAAAATAGGTTGTTAGGGTGACCTTAGCACAAAAGGTCTGGTGTCCTTGTAAGAAGAGACAATTAAGACATGCACAGAGGCATGACCATGTGAAGACATAGGGAGAAACCATTGTCTACAAGCCAAGGAGAGAGGCCACAGAAGACACTGGCCCTGCTGATACCTGATCTTGGACCTCCAGCTTTTAGCTCTGTGAGAGAATGCATTTTTTGCTACTAAAGCCCCCTAGTCAGTGATATTTTCTGTGGCAGCCCAAGCTGAATAATAGAGGTGGTGACTTAATCCCCCTTGGTTTCCTCTAATGGTCCCACCCTGGACTTTGTTGTATTTAGTATCCACTCAGTGAGGGCTCATCTGGCAAAATGGCACTGCATGCACATGGCTGGTGTCCCTTCTCACACTTGCTGTGCTTCTCCCATATTATCAGCTTTCACAGGTGTTAGAGGCTGTTGCTATTTACCACTTTGCAGGACCCTGTTTACTGACTAATATAGAGCCCTTCTCAACTCAATTCTGGAGCCACAAGGGGAATTGGTATCTAGCACAGCACAAGAAAAAAATCTGGGCCAAGCAAGGCCACAGAAGAGCTCCCCAATTGAGTACAATTCTCAGAAAGTCCTTTGGGACTGGGCACAGTGAGAAACAAGCCCATTGTTTCAAGGACAGAGGCTTCAGGAATGCTCAGTTTAGAGAATCAGCTAAAGTCTTAAGTCTGGAAACAGATGGAGGTTAATTAATGTTTGGCATGTGGAACCCTCAAAGGGACCGTGAAAAGACATTGGGGGTGGTGAGACAGAAGTGTGAACCCTGAATTCTTCTCCCAGACCTGCCTCTGGCCAACTCTCCTACACACCTGGCTTTAGGTTCTTCCATATGAATTGTAGATTGCTCAGAGGTCAGCACTTCTGAAACTTCACTGTGATGTGAATCTCATGGGGATTTCTTTTAAATTGCTGATTCTAATTCAGTAGTTTGGAGTAGGGTCCATAAACTTGCATTTCCAACCAGCCTCCAGAGACACTGATGCTGTAGGATGGAGGGAGGGTCAGGTTTGCATAATAGGACAGTCTTCATGCACATTCTAAGCTGCATGCACATCATTCCATCTTCCGCTCCATAAACACTAATGATTCCTAGTCCCTGGGATCAGGGACATATGAACAGGACAAAAGACAGGTGCAAGTGAGGAAAGAAATGCATGGAGCTATATGGGTTGCAGCTAGACCCTGAAGGGCACCTCACTAGCTCTACAACCTTACCTGAGAGTCTTTACCACTTAGTGATGTAGTTTTACTTCCTAAAAAAGGGTCAGTAGATCAACTTAAAGCATTTTCATAAGAATCGATGACATGACATATATACAAATCCCTCAAACAGGATCAGGAACAAGAGGAAAACACAATAAATGTTGACCATTTCTTTTCATATCTACACAAAAGAAACAATCCATGTGAGTAAGTCCTGAAGGTTAAATAGTGTAGGAAATGCACTTGCTGACCTGCAGATGGGGCCACACAAGGGAACGGGAGGAAGGTCTGCCCTCCAATGAGAGCCTGGGCATTGGGCAGATTGGACTGTAACTGTTCAGCATCCCCCATCACCAAGGGGTGTGAAGAATGTAGGAGGTGATCACACAGTGCTTGCTGGCCCAGGCTCTGTTCCAACTGCTAGGTCTAAAGAGGGAAAAGATGAAATCTCCACCCTCTAGGACCTTAAACTCTGTTAAAAAAAGACAGTAGTAATACTCTGATAAGGTGAGTGCAGAGGCCTGGGGACACATGGCAAGGGCAGCTTCAACTGTGTATAGAGTAAGAGAGGTCAGGGCAAGGTTTATAGAGAAAATTGTGTATGTGTGTGTGTGTGTGTGTGTGTGTGTGTGTGTGTGAGAGAGAGAGAGAGAGAGAGAGAGAGAGAGAGAGAGAATATGAGGGATATATGGTAGAAAATTGTAAAGAACACACTATACTTAATAGAATTAAAAATAATTTTGGCAGCACATTAAGCTTAAACAAAAAAGGAAAAAATGAAATTTTAAATGTCCACTGAGGGGGTCAGTGTCCACCGCAGTGTCAGATGGGAGATGGGATATTGGGCTATAGTAAAAGGGCAGTTGGAACTGTGGCCTGAGTCCAGTCCGGAGCTTCATCAAGTCCCTTCCTTTAAACTCAAAACTCTTTAAGAACTCTGTAAGAAAATTATTTGCTATCTGGGGGAGGAAAGACAGAAAGTCACCCATGAAAAATTGAATCACCAGGTCTATGCACACGCAGATGTGCAATTCACATTTGTACAGTCAGTCTGGTCTGGGAATTCCAAGTGGAGAAATTAAAATAACTGTTCAGGACCATTAAAGTCCTATGTTCTTAGCAGAAGCTGATGTGAAATTATTGCTGTCGGGAAACTTTTGCAGCCCAGGGGTCAGGAGGTCCCACAGAAAAACCAACCTCATTGAATATGAGCTGACAATCAGAATTACAGTCTCCCCACTAAAGAAAATGAGCCACAATGAGGAGAGCTGACAAGTGCCATAAACAGAATCATCACCTTAAAAATAAACAATTTATTACTTAACTGTGTATTAATATGAAAAGAACAATGATGTAAGACTATTTCAAAGTATTAAATAGATAATAGAATGAACAAAAACCATACTCAAAGCATTAGTGAGTGTGGAAAGTGATCTGAAAGAGAGCCATGTAGTTCTTAGGTGAAAATTGTAGCCATTGATAATTAAATGGAAGGATAGAGCCGGGATTAAGCACAGTTGAAGGATTCAAACTGCAAGATAGAACTAAGGACGTTAAACAGAATTCAGCAGAGGAAAAAAAAAGGAACAGTTAAGAGATGCAGAAGGAAGAAGAATTGATTTCTTGAAATTTGAGTTCCCAAAGAAAAGGACAAAGTAAACTAAGGACCAATGATATTCACAGAGATAATGGCCAAGTATCTCCAGATTTGAAAAAAAACACATACATTTTCATTTTAAAGAAGCAAGGAGTTCTGAGCTGAATGAATAAAAATTGAATTATGCAAGATGTGTTATAACTGGAGAATATTAGAGAAAAAGATAATCCTTCTTACAAAGACAATTGTATGGGCAAAGATTTTTTTCACCATAACAATTGAGGCCAAAATAGAGGAATAATGATATTTTCAGAAAAACAGGGATTAAGAGAGTTTCTCCTGTATTTATATTTGCTCATTAAGAGGAAACTATAAAAAAATGGGTTATAATCAGATGGAATTGACTCTGAAGTAGGAGTAATTTGCCAGAATCAATGGTGACAAAAATAAATAAATGAAACAGGCAACACACAAGAAAATACAGAGGAACATTCTCTGGGGGATAAAGAGACAAATTTTGAGAATGTTTACAAATAAGATGTGTGGCTAAGACACTGCTAGTTTGGATGTTGGATGTTCACCAAAGGCCCATGTATTAAAACCGTGGTCACCAGGGTGGTGATGGGGTACAGCTGAGGCCTGCAGGAGGTGGAGCCTGGTGGGAGATCCTTAGGCCATTGGAGGTGTGCCCTCAGAGGGAGTTGTGGGACTTCAGTTTCTCTCTCTTCCTTCTTGCTTCCTGGCTAATGAGGTGAGTGGTTTGCTCCTCCATGCCCTCTTGCTATGGTGTGCCACCTTGCCAGAGGCCCAAAGTCATGGAGGCACTTGATCATGAGTTGGAACCTCTGAAACTGTGAGCCAAAATAACCTTTTTATAACTTAATTGCCTCAGATATTTTGTTACGATTATGGGAAGTCAATTAACACACACACTAAAAAGCAATAATATGGTAGTTGGAAGGTAGAAATCAGAAGTGATGTATTTTAATGTCTCTGTATCACTCAGGAAGAAAATAAAATAGTAGTTAACAATATTTATTAAGTGATGTACACAAAATGGAAATTTGGGGAGGAAACTAAAAAAAAAAAAAAAGGAAAAAAGAAATAGGATGCAAACTCCACAATCATTAGAAGAAAAAATGAATTAAGAAAACTTAATTGATTTGAAAGAAGATAGTAAAATAAAACCCAAAGAAACAATGAGTAAAAAACATGACAAAGAGAAAACACCAAATAAGATGGTGAAAATAAATATAGTTGCCATGCAAGCACTAAATTTGGATTATTAATTGAGGGATTTCATATGTTTTCCACATTTTTTATTAGTGCATTAGGGTTGAACATATTGATGGGATATGTTATGACATACTCATACATGCATATGATAAAACAATATAATTTGGCCAGTATTATTTTATATTTTATTATAACAAATAAAATGAGAGACAGGTCAGTCCTAACTTTCCATTTAAAATAAAATGGCATAGAAAAAATTCAAAGCAAAAAGATGGAAAAATACACTCTGGGAATTCTAAATAATAGGAAGCATTAATTTGAGGTAAAGCTAATATTTAAAGTGAAACACTTTAAATATTAAACAGTTTATTACTTATTAATAAAATACATATTTTAGTAAGATATAGTAACCCTCAGATAAACATTACTAGCAGCATAGTTTCAAAATCTGTAAGCCAAAACTCATCAAATTAAAATTAGAAATAATAATGAAAATTAGAAATAAAACTATGGTCACAGTGGGAGAAATAATGAAATCAACTAGAAGTGGTAGCAAGGATGGAGAAGATCAGAAAAATGTATTAGTAATCTTGATCTAATGGATATTATGTAAATTCTTCATCTAACAATGAAAGAGCCAATTTAAAAATTATAAGCATGTTTTGAAGATTTAGTTTGAAAAGCTGCCACTTTAAAATGTCATTAATTTCAGTAAGAGCAGTAATGGCTAAGCCTGTCCCCTTAGTACATGGGGATGGCTACTTCTTCACTCATTTATTGGTTTTCAGCTGATGCAGACTCAGCTGTCTTTCACAGCATATTCAGGTGGGATGTATTTTCATGAAGGCTCCAGTTTTGCCAGAATGAATCTGTGAGGTTCTTGCCAGAACTGAGTGCAGGGCTTGATGTGTGAAGGGGTATTTTAATGAAGTAAGTATAGGAGTCAAGACAAGAGTGACAGTCAGAGTCAGAAACATCTGTGTTTGAATCTTCGCCTCACTGTTTTTAGCTCTGTGATTTCAGGCAAATCTTTGAACCTCAGTTTCTCCATCTGTGTGACAGATCTAACAAAAGCACCTACATGCTAGTGCTATTTTGAGAATTGAATATCATGCTGTATTTTAAGTGTGCAGTAAACTATTTTCATATTTGTTGTTACTGTTCTGATGTTCTCCCCTCCCATAGTATATTTGCGTATACTATGTTATCTACAGGGTAACTTATTTTCATTTTCTCATTCTTCTTTCAAGAATCTAGAAGCTGAGATAAATATTGGTAGCCTGAACATCCTTTTGTTTTCAGGTATCTTCTAAATTATAATATTACAAGATTAGGGTACTTTTATTTATGTAAGAGAAATGAGGAGTCACAGAAAAAAAAACTGATGTATCTGGGGACAATATCAATAAGACAATGAAACAAAATGATTCTTTAAAAATATATAATAAGGATTCTACACATTATCAAGCAGCTATTGGGATTTGCAGAGGCAAATATTAACCATAAGATATTTTCAGTTCTAATACAGTGACTAACTCAGAGTTTGGGGACGTGTCAGTTTTTTTTTTTTTTTTTAATGGTACAGGGAATTTAACAAAGGGGCACTTCACCACTGAGCTACCTCTCTAGCTCTTTTTATTAATTTTTATTTTGAGACAGATTCTTGCTAAGTTGTCCAAACTGGCCTTGAATTTGTGATTGCCTGCCTCAGCTTCCCAGGATCATCTCAATTTGTCAAAGTATCACAAACACAACATTACAGTACCTCCGCAGAACCATCAGAATGAAGGAAGTTTATTATTATTTGTGAAGTTTCTATCTTAACACAAAACTCCTCATGTAAAACACTGGCTTTGCCTTCCAGCGTGATAAAATTTCATTAGATGAAAATTGTAAAAATTTCTCCTGAAATGTATGCATTCTGACTTTCATATCTGCAAGTTCCATATCCTCATATTCAACCAAATTAGGATAAACATATTTTTTAAATTGCCTCTGTATGTAACATACAGATTTTTTTCTTGTCATTATTCCCTTAACAGTATAGTATGTAGAGTAGATAATAAGTATCTACATGTATTAGAAATAATAAGTAATCTAGTGATGGTTTAAAGTACACAGAAAGATGTGGTAGGTTATATGCAAATATGGCAGCATTTTATAGAAGGGGGATTGAACATCCATGGATTTTTGTATCTGGAGGGGTCCTGAAATCAATCCCCTATTGACACCTTAGGCAATTGTCTTGCCTCTCAGGAACTGCTGTAACAGTGACCTGCTGCTTTGGCATAGATACCGATGTGGTCTCAGCTCTCTTTCACAGCATATTCAGGTGTCATGTATTTTCATGAAGGCTCCAGTTTTTCCAGAATGAAGCTGGGAAGTTCTTGCCAGAACTGAGTGCAGTACTTGAGGAAAAAGAAAGATAACTATCAATGTCTCTGCAACTGCTGGGGCCCAAAGATCTGTCGGTGTATACAAGGTTTCACTCAGGACATCCCTGGGCCAAGTGGCTTTATGAACCTGGGATGGTGACTGCAGACAGGGTTCCTAGTACCTTGAGTGAGCTCCAGCCTAGAGGGTTAGAACACCCTTCATATATAGGACAAAGAAGGCATTGACACAGGGAGGGGTGACATGTGCTGGATGTATCTGAGGAATGAGTGCATGACTGCTTTGGCATGATTAGGTGGTAGGACCTCCTAAAATGCCAGGTCCATGTGGTTACCTCCGAGTGTGGGGAGCCATGGACAGGTATCGTGCAGTGAGTGGTCATGATGCTGTACACTACTTCCAGGCTCAGCCTGAGGATAAGTGATGGTGGGGGACTTTAACTGGGAAGCCGGTGGACATTCTGGGGTCTTCTTGTCAAATCTGTGTTCATTGGATAAATACACTCAATTACAAATGATTGAGGTGCACACACAGAGATACACTAAGCCATGTCATGGTGTGGGATTCAGTGGTCTGCAAATTGGGACTACATGCATCTTGGGGTGCTTGAGATAACCTGTCAGCCTGTAATTCTTTCATGTAAGGAAATACATTAGACTTCAAAAGTGTTTAATTTGTGGGGTGGCCCTGGCTGCCTGTCCTTGGACACTCTGAGGGGCCTCAGCAGATGGGAGATGGTTACTTCTTTACTCATTTGTTTGCTTTCAACACATCAGAATTTAGCTACATTCTTGTACCTAGATATGGATTTACAGATTATATTATCTGGGGTAACATGGAGGGGAGTTTGGTGGTTTGGGGTCGGTAGAGACTTAGGATCCCAGTGCTAACAACTGTGCTAATGTCTAACTGCTGAGTACCAATCTTGTTTTAGGTAACAGAAGCTTTGGATGGCTCCAGTCTGCACTCTATTCTGTAAACACGGCTAAACTCAGAAATCATTCCGCTGAAAACATCATCCAAAAGCTTTGAGCTTCATCAGTAGTCAAGATTTCTGACCTCTTCCAGGCAGGGACTTGTTTCAGAGAAAGGACGTGGTCAGCTCTGCCCTCCTTTCCCACTCTCCCACTTGCATGGGGGATTTATTCTCTCTGATTCTAGTATGTGGTAATAATGGTCTCTTGGTCTCCTTGGCACCACTGAGAATTCTGTAAGGAGTCTTTGCAGGTGATGCATCTGATACTCCTTCCTCAGCTCCTAAAATTCAGGAGCTTCTTGCTACTGGGTTCCTGTCTTCTCAGGTGATCTTTTGAACAGAAACTAAGTACTGCCACTTCATCTCTTTCTCTTTGGTGACCCAGATCTAGTCCTAAAGAAGCATTGTGGTGTCTGGTCACTGAAATCTTTGAGAGTGGGCTCACCCTTCCCTAGTCTTGTCTGTCCTATACACAGCTCACATGAGATGTCTCAGGTGTAGTCAGACAGCGAGCCCAAGAACTCCCTGGCTTTTGGGAAGTGTTTTAAGGCTTCACATGGAGGAGAAGCACCATCTGCTCCTTAACCAGGAAGGATTTCTCTGCCAAGAAGTAAGATCAGTTCACTTGTGCCTTGGTCTCTGAGCCCTTTTGATCCTTCGTCAGCTTGCTGGGGGGTGAGATGGTCAAAATGGAGCTACTTCTTGGAAATTTGTTTTTTATAAATCATGGTGATGTTGTTCCAGTTTGCAACTTCATATTCATGGTAGCTTCAAAACATCAATGATGACCCTGTGTTACATGTAAACTAGGGTAGCAGTTACCTATTTTTCTTTCTTATTTGGTTGATAGGAGTCAATTGGAAAGAGCTGGATATCACTGGTCTAGTGTATTTGCTGCTTACCTTAGTTCTCCATTCTAAGAGAATTTGGCCCTTAATAGAAAAACAGAGCTCAGGTTTTCAGAAAAAAATCCATCATTTGACAGCCTGGCCTCCAAAAGAACATTCCAAATAATTCTCCTTCAAGACTCAGACATTCCAGGCCCTATCACAGCTTAAAACGTGCCTTTTCTGTTTGGTCAGTCTGAGTTAAATTACTCTGGGCATTTTTTAGTTTCATGAGCAGGAAAAAAATAAACTTCTTCAGCTTGAAAAATAAATGGAAGCCATTCTTTTTGGCGGCAGATAACTCCAAAAGATGTGACCTTTCTAAGTTCATACTACCCAAGTGGATTATTTCCTTGGAGGAACAATCTGCATGAGTTCAATCATATAACGTCAAGCAGAAAATGTTAAGTGATGGAAGAAGAAAAAATATTTATAAGACAAGTAAACTTTAGAGCCAATTATTCTCCTTGATTTCCTGTAACCCACTCTATGCCTGGATTTCAGTGTTGTTCAGGATGTTTTATATCATTTTAGAATCCAAATTCATTTGGCTGAACACATACAATGATATGATTTAGAAGGAGTGATCATAATGATGACTAGAATAATAAGTTTCCATAGAAATAGAATAATTTGATAGCTGCTGGGTAAGACAAATTTGTGTCAAAGCTTGCAAAAGCAAATCTAAATGGCACTTTTCCCCTCGGTGGATTCCTTTGGTAATCAAACTACTGAGTTCTGGAAATGAACCATTATGCAAATGCACAAAATACAACTAGATCTTTTCACCTTGGGATATTTATAATTCTTTCCCTTGGAAATAAGATCCTTAAATGAAAACCTCAGTGGTCATGCTCCATGAAGAGTAAGATCATAACTGCCTTGCTAGGCAAAAGAAAATAGAAAAATTTGGGCTACTCAGAGAAATAGTAACTCAATTTCGTGGCTGAGGTATTATGGATTCTCTCAAGGGCTATATTTTACAGATCTTTTACTGTAATATTGCAGTGGACATTGCTATTTTTATTGCTCCTGCTGGTTCAGTGGTAGGTATAGAGGATGAAATCAGTAACAAAGGTTGTGTCTTGCCTCTGAGCTGAGGCACCCCCTGTTTGCTGAATGAGACAAACAAGTACCTTGATAACTACAGCTCAGAGTGCATTCTTGCAATGGCATGGGTAAGGCTTGCTATGGGAGTGGAGAGGGGTATTATTAGCCAAAATTTTAAAGGCATCTTGAAGCTTACAAAACACTCTCACATTCTGCAAGTATTTATTGGGTGCTCTCTATAAGCTAGGTTCCGTACATTTTTCCTTTTAATTACAAATGCATCTCCCAATATTATAAAGTAGAATCCCACAAGGATTAAAACACCAAAACACACGCATACGTGTGCATGCATTCGCTCGTGCACACACACACACACACACACACACACACACACCTTTCGTGATTGCTTTTGTCTTTGCTGGCATCATGTATGGGAAATTCTTGCTGCCTGCAGAATCAAAGCAAATGGTCAAATGTCAAAGGGGACACTTCCAGGAGATACCAGGAAAAACGCTGGGGGAAAAAAAGAAGAAAAAGAAAAGAAAATCTTTCTTAAAATTGCTCTTAAAAACAAACAAAATATGCCCCAAAGCAAAGCACAGAAACCCAAGGGCCCAATAAAATATTTTGCAACTTAAAGAAATTTCAAAGCAGAGCATCTTGAGAAATTCCCACATTTCCAAGGCTGAACCACAACTAGAACTCAGGGAGTGATTCCAATCCCTTAAGAAATGGATGCAATTAGATAGCATAGCCCAGTGGCCAAGAAGAAGACTCTGTGGCTCCACCACCAGAGGACATTGAGGGTACTCTTGGGAAGTCAGGAAAATACTAGAGCCCCCATCCAAACAGCTAGAGAAAAATTGGAAACACGGACCCAGAAGAAAAGCATTAAGTCAATAGTTGACTTCAAGTGAAGTTGATTAGAAAATAGGTGATATGGCAAATACAGTAATATGGACTAGCTGAGAACATGGAATGAAGGGAAGCAAGGAATGAGATCCTTCTAAATCCACCTGACAGTACTCACTCTGGGAGTAGTTGTTATGCTTTGCTCTTTGCTTAATATTCAAGAGTTCTTCCTTATGTACATGCATAATATCCTACATATTTTGACATTTGACTTAATATTTTAATGTGTCTTTCTCAGATCTTATCACTAAAACCTTAATTGACCATGGATTTCTTCATCCAAAATCATAACAGAGTGGCTGTGCTTCACAAATGTTTTTATTTTTTGTCATCCTCACCCCCTGCACATTCCCATAGCACTATAACCAGGGTGACAGTGGATTGCTAGATGTGTTGATATTATTGTTCATCTAGAAATGGAAGAAAGCTGAACAAACCCCTTGCCAACCCAAGTTCTTATTTTTTTTTAAATTTAAATTTATTTATTCTAATTAGGTATATATGACAGTAGAATGCATTTTGATTCATTGTACACAATTGCAGCACAACTTTTCATTTCTCTGGTAGTACAAGATGTAGTGTCCCACCTTATATGCAGTCATACATGTACCTAAGGTAATGATGTTCATCTCATTCCACCATCTTTTCTGCCCCATGTTCCCTCCCTTCTCCCCTTTGTCCAATCAAAGTTCCTCCATTTTCCCCATGCCCTTCCCCCATTATGGATCATCATCCACTTATCAGAGAGAACATTTTGGCCTTTGCTTTTTGGGATTGGCTCACTTTGCTTAGCATGATATTCTCCAACTCCATCCATTTACTTGCAAATGTCATAATTTTATTCTCTTTTAATGCTGAGTAATATTCCATTGTGTATATATACCACAGTTTATTTATATTCATCTATTGAAGAGCATCTAGGTTAATTCCACCGTTTAGCTATTATGAATTGAGCTTCTATAAACATTGATGTGGCTGTGTTACTATAGTATACTGATTTTTAAGTCATTTGGATATAGGCCAAGGAGTGGGAGAGCTGAATTTCATTGATTTTTGCCCTGATTTTCATTATTTCCTGTCTTCTATTTTTGGTGTTGGTTTGTTCTTGTTTTTCTAGGGCTTTGAAGTGTAAGGTCAGGTCATTTATTTGTTGAATTTTTATTCTTTTAATAAACATTCCTATTAGTACTACCTTCATAGTGTTCCAGAGATTTTGATAAGTTGTATCAGAGTTTTCATTTACCTCTAAGAATTTTTTTATATCCTCCCTTTAATGTCTTCTGTTATCCAAGCACCATTCAATAGCATATTATTTAGTCTCCAAGTATTGGACTAGCTTCTATTTTTTATTTTATCATTGATTTCTATTTTCATTCCATATGGTGATATAGAATGCAGAGTAGTATCTCTATCTTTTTGTGTTTGCTAAGACTTGTTTTGTGGTATAACATATGCTCTATTTTGGAGAAGGATCCATGTGCTGCTGAGAAGAAAGTGTATTTGCTCATCGAGGAATGGGATATTCTATATATGTCTGTTAAGTCTAAATTATTGATTGTTTTATTGAGTTTCTTTGTTTAGTTTTTGTTTGGAAGATCTATTCAGGGGTGAGAGAGAGATACCATAATCACCTAATATTATTGTGTTGTACTCTATTTGATTCTTGCAGTTGAGAAGGGTTTGTTTGATGTATGTAGATGCCCCTTTTTTTTCAGGCATAGATATTTATGATTATTATGTCTTGTTGATGTATAAATCCCTTAAGCATTATGAAATGTCCTTCTTTATCCCTCTTCACTAGCTTTGGTTTGAAGTCCACTTTATCTGAGGATGGAAACCCCTGCTTGTTAACATGGTCCATGTGAGTGGTACATTTTTTCCCACCCTTTCACCTTCAGTCTGTGGATGAAATGAGTCTTTTTAAGGCAGCATATTGTTGGGTCTTTTTTTAAATCCAATCTGACTTTAGGCCATTAACATTCAGGGTTATTATTGAGACATGATTTGTATTCCTAGCCATTTTTGTTATTTAACTTGACTTGGTTTCTCCTTTGATTAGTTTTTCCTTTAGTGTAATATCGCCTTGTTCTGATTTTCATTGTTGTTTTTCATTTTCTCTTCATGGACTATTTTACCAAGGATGTTCTGTAGTGTAGGCTTTCTAGTTGTAAGTTCTTTTAAATTTTGTTTATCATAAAAGGTGTTTATTTCATCATGAAATCTGAAGCTTAATTTTGCTAGATATAAGATTCTTGGTTGGTATCCATTTTCTTTCAGAGCTTGGTATATGTTGTTCCAGGATTTCCTGGCTTTGAGGGTCTGGGTTGAAAAGTCTGCTGTACTCCAAATTGGTCTCCCTGCTATATGTAATTTGATTCCTCTCTCTTGCAGCCTTAAAATTCTGCCCTTTTTCTGTATGCTAGGTATTTTCATATAATGTGCCTAGGTATAGATCCATTGTAATTTTGTACATTTGGTGTCCTATAAGCCTTTCGTATTTGATTTTCCAATTCATTTTCATGTTTGAGATATTTTCTGATATTATTTCATTGAAGAGATTGTGTCTTCCTTTGGTTTGAATCTCTGTACCTTCCTCTATCTCAATAAATCTTAGATTTGGTCTTTTGGATGCTATTCCATAATTCTTAGATGTTCTGTTCATGTTTTCTTACCATCTTCACTATGTGGTCAACTTTCTTTTCAAGATTATATATTTTGTCTTTATTACCTAAGGTTCTGTCTTCCAAGTGACCTAGTCTGTTGGTGATACCTTCTATTGAGTTTTTAATTTGGTTTATTTCTTCCTTCATTTCAAGGATTTCTTATTCTTTTTTTTTTTTCAGGATCTCTCTTTTTGAAGTAATCTTTTGCTACCTGTATTTGCTCCCTTATCTCTTAGTTGGAGTGATCAATTTTTGCCTGTATTTTCTCTTTTATGTCATTCTTTATTTAATATGCAGATCATTTTAATTATGTACATTCTGAATTTCTTCTCTGAATTTCATCAATTGTGCTGTCAATGGATTCTGTTAGTGTAGTATCTGTTTTTTGAGTTTCTTCCCTTGTTTTTTTCATGTTGTCTATGTGTCTTCCTTTCTTGCAGTGAGGATCTGAGGTATTGCAGTTTCTACCCTATAATCTTGTAGTGTTCCTGCAGATTAACTGCACTTCACCTTTGTTTTGGGCTCCCATTCCCTGGCCAGTGTCCCAAGATGGGTGCTACTGCAACTAAAGGTGGTGGCAGCAATAGTGGAGGTAACTGAAGATAGCAGTGGGAGTGTCCAAATTGGATGCGATTACTTTAAGAGATGAGGCTGAAAGGGTGAGCCTTACAGTGGCTTTAGGCTGCCTGTTCAGAGATACAATGCCTCCATGCCCTGTCCGTTGTCCCAAGGTAGAGGATACTATGTGGGGAGGGCTATGGCAATGGCTGCAGTGTCCCAAGATGGAGGCAGGCTAGGTCTGAGCCCCTGGGGTGAGTCTGTGGGGGTGGTGCTGGGCCTAACCTGGGCTCTGGCATGGATTGGCAAGTTGGCAAGGGTGGTCCTAGGCCTGACCTGGGTCTGGGCTCCCCAAGTTTTTGTTGAAGTCATTTAAAGACTCTTAGTGATGAACTGGCATCCTCCAAGACCCTGATCATTGGAAGTTCTTCCCCACCCTCTCACTGACCAGCAGAGAGGGTCTATAATTATTCTGTGAATCCAACCCTGATACCTGGATCTCCTGAGATAAAATGAAATCTGCATAGAGCTACAGACCTACTGTGTGGATTAGTTACACTGCTTGCTCTCTGCTCTGGTTTCTAGCTTTCTCTCCATTTTCTGGTCATCTCCAAACTACCTGCCATTTGGTTAGGCCTACAATTCTTATTCTAGCTGTCTTCCATCCAATCCCCCCAACTCTAAGCTATCTGCCTTTGGAAATAGCCTATTCCCCTGAATAATTGTCCTCATTTTTAAGTAGAAAACCTAATTTTCCCCAGCCCACACATCTCTGTGTGCTTAGAAATGCTTCCTTATCAGGATGATTAGGTAACTCTCTTTCTTCTTTCCACACTATCACTCATCTTTCCACAACGAGTGGAAGGGATGCTTGGTGGGTCAAGGGGCTTGTTCTTTTAAACTCTATTTTGGAGCCACTTGCTCCCAGGATTCACACACATTCATGTCTCATTCAACAGTGCCTTCAGGTCTTTACTTAAATCCTACCTTCTCAGTGAGCTCTTCCTTGGTCACTTTATCCAAAACTCCATTTCATCTCTAACTCTTACCATTTCTTAACCCACTTTGCTGTCTTAGTTAACACTCCTTACCCACTTCATCCATTGCTTTAATAGTCTGTTAACACATATTACTATATATATGCGTGTGTGTGTGTGTGTGTGTGTATAAAACACTCATACTCACATACATATAATAAGTGTCTTTGAACATAGTTACTCAATTAACTAAGTCAGATATAGTGGCATATGATTTAAGATTCATCAAATTATGCTAAAATGGTCTAATTTGAGGATTTTGATGATATTTTAAAGACAGAGATATGAAAATGTTTGATCAAATTTATCTAGTGTTAAAACTTTAGTATATTAGTTTTCTTAAATTAATTAATTTTTAAAATTTCTTTTTTAGTTATGGATTGACATAATATCTTTATTTTGTTTATTTATTTTTATGTGGTGCTGAGGATTGAACCCAGTGCCTCACATGTGTGAGGCAAGTACTTCTCCACAGAGTCACAACTCCAGCCCTTAATTAATGTTTTAATTTTTTAAAAAAGACACTCTGGATCAGTGGAGTAGACTCTAGAACATTGACTTTTTAAAAATACAAATAAATTTAATATGTAAATTAACAATCATCAACAATGCAGAGTAGGCAGTTAAAATGAATTGTAGATAACATGTAACAAAATGAAGAAAAATTAGATTCATATTTCACATTATACAGAAAGTAAAGTCAATATAGGTAAACTAATAAAAATAAAGTAAAAGTTAGAAAATACATCAAATCTTAAGAGTATTAGGTATGAGAATTTTGAGGGGTTAAAGCAATATAAAAGTTTATGAAGAAGCTCAACCAATTTAAGATTAACTGGAGTTTTAAAAACACAAACTAAGTTAAAACAAACTCAGTTAAAACACAGAGTTAAAATAAAAAGAAAGTTTCACAACTATGACAGATATAATTCTGTTAAAATCTATCTTTTTTATCCTAAACTATAAAAATAGTATGAAGTCAGAGACTAAGGAATATAACAAGTAATGTTTTTAAAATATAAAGTAATGTATAAGTGATGGACACACACTAGGGAAAAGAAAAATCAGTTCAACCTGCTAATTAATTAAAGCAATGCAAAGAAGGATTTTATTGAGAGATTATTGCTTAGTTCAAGTGTCTTTTCCTTTGTTGCACCACCTGGATGTACTCCATTTTAATTCTCCCATGCTTTCATTGAGTTATTCATTGATCCAAATGTGGCTCTCAATCTGTCCATTCCCAGTTCAGTTATAGAGATGCCAAAGGAAATATCAGAAGCTTGCCAAGGTAACCAACAGATCCTAGAGCTGATATGTGATTGCATTGTCCTGAGAGATATTAGAATAACATTTTCTTGTCCTTCCTAAAGAAAAGCAAAGCCTCAAAGAGGCAATAAGCCAGAAGCAAATATATTTCAAATCCAATGGCATTGCCTTGAGGTTGTATCACTTTTGATCCCTATGTAAAGTTTAAACACAGATGTGGGTGCATTTATATACTTCATATGCATTATGATCCTTTAGTGCAATTTTATCATAATAGCAATGCCATTGGGTATGTACTTAACTTCAATGGTGACTGTAAGTCATTGAATCATAGATTGACAGGTGTTAGAAGAAAGTCAGGTTAGTTATGACTGATTCAAACCTTGTTTTCATGTAACAAAATGAAGAAAAATTAGATTCATACTTTGTATAATACAGAAAATAAAGTCAATATGGGTAAACTAATAAAAATAAAGTAAAAGTTAGAAAATACATCAAATCTGGTAGATTAGACATCGAAGGCACTTCCTTGGGCATTTTATTTTCATGTCATATCCATGATTTTTGATTGTCATGATTCTGAATTGCAGCTGACGAGATTCAAAGAATTTAGGGAGGAAAGAAGCACTTGTAATAATTTGAAAAGTAATGACAATAATGATAAACAGCTGACTATGATTTTGGAGAGAAGGAACATGGGGAAAATTTGTGTTCTCCTAGATTTCTACATAGAGACGCTTTCTAAAATGTGACGGAAGTAGAACCAAGTACAACGTTGTGTTCGCACTAATCAGAGGAAGCAGTTTGCTGTTGAGGCCCATGGAGAAGGCTTAGAGTTTGTGGAGGATGAAACTGGAAAAGTGAACTTTACAGAAAAGGGGCACTAGTTTCTACTCCACAATGTATACACATTTCAAAACATCATGTTATTTAGTATCTATATCTATATCTATATCTATCTATACTAAATAAGTAAATAAAAAGAAAACTATGGAAATCAAAAAAGAAAGAAAAGAAAGAAAGGTGGGGGCACCAAAAATCTTCCTGGGGACCCCTTTGAGTTTTAACTGAACACTAATCTTCATAGGCCAATTAGGCCATAAGTCAAGACTGAGATACCTGGTAGCTACTGGGAGACTATGAGCTAAAAGGGGATTGCAGAGATCAGTTCTGGGACATATTGGAATTCTAACCAGCAAGATTAGAAACATCTCACAAAATAAAAGCTTAAATAGGCAATGCCTTTAAAGTAGGCCTTTTTATCTCTAAAGTAAGGGCTACAAGGCTTTACATGGCTTGAGATACATAATATCCATCCTAGACAGGCTGGCGTATATTTTTCAGTAAATAAACTGCCCCCCTCCCCCATTAACACTTTTTGAAGGAAGGAAAACTAAATTCATTTCCTTAGTAGGAACACATGATCAAAAATTACTAGGCCTGAGAATGAGCAGGAAAATGTGATACATAACAAAAAGAAGTAAATATAAGCAGACTCAGAAGTGAGTTATTTTTTTAATGAGCAGGTAAGGATTTTAAAACATAATATAAATCTATTAAAATACAGAGATGAGAAGGTAGCAGGATGATTGCACAGAGGGGGAAATGTGGAAACTAAAAAGTGAACCATATGGTATTCTAAAATTAAAAATTATCATATCAGGTGAAAAGTTTGATAGATGAGTATTTTAGTCAATTCTTTTTTGTTTGTTTGTTTATTTGGCCTCTGTGGCTAAAAGACCTGGCAGGAACCACACAGAAGAAGAAAAGTTTATTTTAGTTCACAGTTCCAGAGGTCCGGTCCATGGGCAGCTGACTGCATAGTTCTGGGCCCAAGGTTAGGCAGAACATCACAGCAGAAGGGCATGGCAGAGAAAAGTAGCACAGGACATGGCAACCAGAGGGCAGAAAGAGAGCTCCAGGCAGTAGGAACAAAATGTAAACCCCAACGGCATGCCCTTAGAGACCCACCTTCTCCTGCCGCTCACCACCTGCCTTCAGTTACCACCCAATTAATCCATATCAGTGGATGAATCCACTGATTATGTTACAACTCTCTCAATCCAACCATTCCACCCCTGAGCATTCCTGCATTGTCTCACGCATGAGCTTTGGGGGAATACCTCATATTCAAACCATAACAATAGGCTTGAGATAAGGCTATATAGATTACAAACTAATACATTAGTTAACTGAGAGAATAGCTGAAGCACAAAGAGGATAACGAGAGACAGAGAGAGAAGGAGGAGGAGGAGAAGGAGGAGGAGGAGGAGGAGGAGGAGGAGGAGAGGAGGAGGAGGGAGGAAGAAGAGCTTCCTTACTGAGAAATAAACAAACATTGATGAGATGAAAAGAGTATGGGTTCGGTTGAGTTGGGACTTCAAGTATTCATGCCTAGACAAACCAGTTAACTTCTGTGACCTTATTTTTAGATGGAGATATCGAAAGGTGGAGAGAAAGCCTATACTAAGTGAAAAGTGAGGTAACAGACACAGGTAGAAAAAGGAATATCTCAAGATCACAGATGCAATAAAATTCCTGCATGTTCAGAAATGAAAGGTTTCTCTTTCGATTCTCAGTCTAGTTAGTAAACTTTTTCTAAAGAAATGTCACAGGTCAAGGCAATGAATGTGTTGATGCTATTTGTTTGGTTGGACCAATTAGGGTTGTATTCAAACTGACATGTCATGCTGCAACTATTTAGTATTTCTTCCAGAAAAGGTATTTGAAGAATTGTGACATTCTAAATGCAGAGCTGTACAAAAATTCTAAGTCTTGCAACTGGTTATTAGTTGGCCAAGTCATCACATTTTCTTGATGACATTTATGTGAAATAGACATCAGCTACTGTATGTATAGAATTTGATTAATATCAAGTAGAAACACACAGGAGCAGCCAGTATCCATGTCGTTAGTCTTTTTGAACTCTGGATCGAGGATATGGAAACACTATCCATCAGCACATTAAGCTCTTGAGACCCAGGGGCAGATGTTCTGGATCATTTTCTTATTCTGCAAAAAACAAATTCAGTTATCACTAAATAAGAGCTGAAATGGATGTTGGTAAAAGAGCACTTTTATAGTATTTCCCAGATCCAAACCCTTTGGCACAGAACATAGGCCACTCAACAAGGTCTAGGTTCTCAGATCACACCCATAGTGTCTTTACTCCATCCCAGTACTAAGGCAGGTATACCAAGCTGAGTGTCAATAGAAACACAGAAAGCTGACACCTCCCAGTTTCTTTAGCAAAAGGTAATGTGAGAGGATGAAAACACATGTCAGATTTCAGACCCATCTGGAAAGGCCTTGGAAAGGATGGTATTTGAAAGACCTTGGAAAGGATGGAAACAGTTGCATCTGCTAACGGCTCCAAGACCTCAAGAGATGAATGGCCCACACATGCCCATTGGTTCAATCGACACTCACAGAGTGCCAATGCTGTGCCAGGTGCTGCACCAGGACTTGGAAGAACAGCAGTGGAGAGGACATACTCAGTTCTTGCTCTGATGGTCTATCACATTGTGATTAGTAACCCCCTTAATAATCTGGAAACTTGATTTCCAGTATTCTTTCTTTTGTCAGACTCTTAATGATAAGAGGAAAAGTACAAACATAAGGCATCAATTAAGAGGTGCAGAGGAGTTTCAGGGACAGACTTTAGGGGTCTGGAGCACCATATTGAGAGGTCACATATTCAGTCCCCACATGTGGCCCAGCAGTGCTCATCCTTGTGTAGGCACCTGGGAGTGTAGCAATATTCCTGTTGAGCCCCTCTTTTTACAGAGCCACCCCACTTCTTGGCAGCTCCTGCTATTTCTCTAGTTCCATCCTCTGTGCCTGGCCTGGCTCAGACCCAACTCTGAACATCCCAGGCTCTCTTTCAAGCATCCAGTGGGTCTTCAAAGACACACATGAAAGAAATGCATGTGAAACAAAACATATGCTAGTGATGAGATGGTCCACCTTTTGGTGTTGTCGAGGAAAGCATGTTTTGGTCCATGTTAGGGGGGGCATCTGCTCCCAAAATTGATTGTGTCTGACTTCATAGGGTGTGTTTAGCCCCAGAGAGCCTGGAAAAACGGGGGTTTAATGCCTTGCCAGTCCAGCTGCCCTGTCCTCAAAGTGTTCTTAGATACCACATTCTCTCCGTCACTGTGTGTGGACTTGTAAAAGAGAATTGTTCATCTTTCGATCTGGTGAGGAAACTGGGTCAAACAAGGAGCCCCAGTGATGCATCTGGTAAGACACAGAGGCAGGGCTGTGGTCTTTCTCAGAGAAGCCTATAGTTCCTAGCTGTGGCTTTTCACCTCCATGCCCAGAATCTGCTCTGTGAAGGGCAGCAAGCCACTCTTTGGTGCTGATTTAGCCCATCTTTTGATAAAAACATTGCCTCTAGCTTGTACCTTCTGCCCAGATCCTATTTTGAGCTCTTCTTTTGGATGAAAGGAGCAGGCGCCTGTCCTTCTGACTGCCATGGCTCTGCTCTTGGTGGGGCCTGGGTGGCTTCTGGCTCCCACTCTCTTCTCACCAAGGGAGCCAGCGATGCTATCGCAGGCCCATTGTATGCTGGGCTGGCTGCCAGGCACCCGCTCCGCACAGGGCTGTGCCACATCCCCATTTTCCTGGAATTCAAGGAGTAAGAATCAAACTGACTCCTGATTCACTCCCCAATTATTTCTAGCTTCATTTTTTTTTCAGGCTCCCTCTATGACATTGTTTTCCCAGGAACTCTGGAGCAACGGAACTATGAAAAATTCAAACACTGTGGATAGACTATTTATCAAGAAAACAATCATAGAGAAAAGAGCCTGCAAATTTGTGCAACAAAAGTTTCATAGGAGGAGGGCATAGATAGCCGTGGAGAGGGTCAATTTTCCCCCAGGAATGCTAACCCACTGAACTGAGCCAAGGGTGATGCTTCCCTAGACCCGGGTTCATGCACTCAGTGTGATTTTATGTGTGTCCTGCTGTCCTTATAAGACTCTTTTAAGATCTAGAAAGACTTGAATATCCCTTTTGATAATTTATAAAGTAGAATTTTAAAAACAACTACTCCCTTGGAGATTCTTTGAAACAAATTTATCTTTTGTTAATCAAGTTTTGGATATTAAGGGACATTAATTCAGTATGATTTAATATGAGTATTCGATTAAAGGGAACCAGAGATGCCCAGCTTGGTCAGTAGAGAGATAATTGGACTAGGCAAGTCTTGGATTTCTATTGCCCTCCCAGGTCCTCCCTGGACCCCTTCTCCTTTGAGTGCAGGCCTGGCTGTCCTCCTTGAAGTGTCCTGGTACCCTTCCCTGGGAGTGGCTCACAGGGGATGAGGTAGACCTAGAAATCAAGCTGGGCCATTTTGTCAGTGCTTGCTGATTCATCTTGAACTGGTGTTTGAGTGCTCCGACACCCAGAGCTCCAGCGGTGGATGCATGGGCCACTTGAAGCTCAGAGGAGGTTGGGATTATGTGGCCTTTCTTTCACTGCTTCATACATCTGTGCTTGGCCCTTAGCGATGCTGCCCATGGCCAGCGTCTCAGCCACTACAGTTGAGTACAATTGTGATAGGGAGCTTTACCACTTCAGCTTGCAGGGAAGAGGAAGACCACACTCCAGAATGTAATTAGAAGACTTGAGTCTCTCTCACCACTGATAGTCCAGTCCTCCCCATCAGAACCCCAAGTGAACTGGGTGGGTGCTGGTAGGCTCCCATAGAAACACATATTTCCTCTGAAAATCTCCTCTATCCTGTGGCTTCAGTGGCTAAAAACCTCAGCCTTCCCTTCAAGTAACATCCAGATGGTCTGCACGTTGTTCCCAGGCCCTGGGGCTCCACACTGCTTGAACTTCCACTTTTCCTCATTTGGGAGAGTAAAACCATGGGCTCCGACCATCTCTGAGCCTTCTAATTGGGCCACTAGCTGATCCACTCAGATTTTTTCCTTTGAACCAACTTGACCTTCTAACATGAATGGAGAAATGCCTATTTGCTTAAGCTTATATTTTCCATCATTATATAGCAAAATCCCATTTTTATAAGCCTAGTTTAGCTTACAAAGTAACGAGGCCCCATTGAGTCGTCCAAAAACAGCCAGTTAGGCTTCTTTCCAGTTTGAGGATGAGGATATTGGGAGGAGGTGGAGGTCCTAGGGAGGGAGGCAGCCCCTCTTGGGATGCATGTGAGGCTCTTTGCTCCTGCACAGAAAAGAGGGGGGATTCATATGACATGGGTGAGCCTGTAGGACATGACTATAAATGAATTAGGCTGTCACAAAGGGCAATTACCATGTGGCATATCTAGAGTCCTCAGAGACATAAAGAAAGAGTATGGGGGTTACCAGAAAGCTGGGGAGATGCAGAAAAGCAGGGAGCTACTGTTCAATGGAGACAGAGTGTCAGATTTGCTAGATGAAGAATCCTGGAGGTTGTTTGCACAATAACATGAATGCATTTATCACTACTGGATTTAATGCTTAAATATGATTAAGATGGTAAATTTTATATTATATATTTTTTAATATAAAAGATGAGAGGGGATGGATTTAGCCCAGCCAGATACTATTTTAATAAGGAGTGTGGAAAATGTCACTAGGCTTTTTGAATCTCTGATCCTATAACTTTCAAAGAATCCATTGCTTTCTGCTTCTTCTCAAAGGCAAGGTTGAGATTGTAAGTCCTCATTTGTTAGGGATGATAATTTATAATTCTTGTGTAAAGTACAGGGCAAGCAATCCATAGGTCCATACTCAGGAATGGAATCTGGAACTTGGTTAGATTGTCCCAAGGTTTTGGTTTTAGCATGAGCTGCCAATCATTACCTAGTTCCATGATTATACTTTCTCTTGTTCACATGTTCATTCTTTCCTTCATCATTTGGTCTGTTTTTCCTGGGAATAGGTTTAGGCCAGCCCAGCTAGGGAAGGCAGTGAAATGTCTTGGTCCTAGATTGGAAGTGATGTGGAGTCTGACATTCACTTGCCCAATCTAAGGCTGCAAACATTCTGACTTCAAGTTTTTAATATGTTCATAGAAAATAAATAGAATTTTGGTAGATGAGTTTGAAGAGTGGAGAGCATGTGTCTGCAGGTGCCTCCTTCTGTGTGGGAACACTTATAAGTGAAAAGTTGCTATTTCACCCATACCCTCCCTCTGCCCTGCTCTGGGGGGCAGCAAGTCTGAGCATCTCACAGAGTCCTAGTGCCCCTCTCTTCATTAGGATGTCAATTTAGGGAAAGCATGGAGAAAGAAATGCTTTCAGGTATACAATGAGGGAGGGACACGCTCAAAGTTGGTAACACATGTTTGGCATAAAACCTTACTAATTCACTGTGAACAATGACCCAGTTCAGCTAGCAGGAGCCAGAAAAGCCCCCGGCAAGCTCTCAGTTGGAACTGGCATCTGCTCAAGTAGAAGAATTGCTTCTCTGAAAAAAAAGAAAACACACGTGAATAACGGAAGGCAGACAGACCACCTCTACAGTACCTCTGTGCCGAGAAGGAAGGGCTCCCAGGGAGTCTTGGGATTATAGACTGGCTGATAGCATCTTGTCCACTTGTGGAATTGGCTCTGCCAATGTGGAGCTATTTAGCCACTGCACAGAAAAAAATAGGAAACATACATCTTATATACTAGGAGGTAACAGTTTATTTCTGCTGGCTTCATCATAAAAACATCAAATGCTTCACCTTCTCAGGATGTATAGAATAAGAATTTTTATATTCTGTAAGGACCTCATCATCTTAGTACACAAAGGCCAACTCTAGCAGCCTAAAGTACCTAAACAACATTTGGCAAAAATCTACATTCAGGCAGAAGCCTCTGTTTGGAGCAGAAAGGTTGTAAGTGTTTATATTCTTGTATCTAGACCAAAGGCTCTTGTGGAGCTGTTGTTTATTTTTCCGGCTCAAAGATCAGAGCCTTCAATATAATAAAATAGGTAATATAATAAAAATACTTTATAAATCAGAAGCTCTGTCCGGTTAGGCCCATGCCCTGTCAACTCTGAAGTAAACAAGCAGGAACCCTCGCTGACTTCATTTCCTCATCAGTCGCTGCCAAAGTCTCTTTTTGGTTTGTTTTTGTTCGTTCCCCCTGGTCCATCCTATCCCAGGTTATTCCTGATGCAATTATGAGTGAACCTTGTCCTGATCTGCAGTGTGGCATGGAGAGCCATGTTTTTCTTCTTCTCCTGGCCAGTGGAAGGGACAGGGCTGCACAGCAGACAGCACAACTGGTCCATCAAACATCCATCCATCACCCTGTCCTGGGAAGGTCTTCTCACAACAGCATTTTCTCTCCTGGCCTTCTCTCCTCTGTAAATACTTCCTTTAGAAATTAGAATATCTTTAAATAAGGGACACCTTGAATGCTAAGTATTTGGAGTCATCAACCTGCTCCTTTGGCATGAAAGGAATAGACCCAGGGAAGGAAATAATTTGTTCAGCAAATTACTGAACTGAGCTGAGAGTTCGCACTCTCATGTAGATTTGGGAAAATCTACCACAATCACTGAGGCCAATCTAGCAGTTTCCAGTGAGGGGTGAAGGGGGATATAAAAAAAAAAAATAAAGACTCACACAATGTATAGATGCTTTTGAAGATAAAGCTGGGGTTCAGGTGGAGCACTGCTCTCTGATGGAGAAGCAGGTCTAAAGAGTTACACTAGCAATCTTTATTTATATATGTCTCATCCTCAAGTTAAAGACTATGCAAACATTATGCTTTGCACTCAGAAAGTTATAGGGTTAGCAACATCATTTGGTTTTCTGCAGTTGCATTCCACAGTTGCATGTGCAATGTCAGGAGCTTTCAAGAAAGTCCATTGTTTAAAGTTACTGTTAGGCAGGTAGGTTCAGGAGTAGCTGAGCTGGTGAAACACTGTGGTTGTCTAGCTGGATAATTTCTCTATTCCCAGGAGCTATGTTCCTGACATCAAGATCGAAGCTGATAAGGCTCCAGTGCAAAGTCTCCTCATGCAGGGCATTACCACAGCAGCTAGACATCCTGCACTTTTGCACAGAAACATTCCCAGGCACCAAGTATGCCACAACCAGAGACCCCAATCTCAGACACTGCTCTCTCATTCTCTTTCACCATTCTCTACACTGTGGGGCCCTGCCCCTATAACACAGGCTGTGCTTCCACATTGTTCCATCACCTGGACATGTTGATGCCTTTGTTCCACAGACAGACTGATTTGGAATCACTTTTTACATTGGTCTCAGATCTATCCAGATCCTTAGCTGCTAATCACTGTGTTTTGGTTTGGATCTTATATGTCTCTCAAAGGCTTGGTTACCAGTTAGGTGGTATTATGGGAGATGGTGAACCTTTAAGAGGTGGGGCCTAGTGGAAGGAAGTTAGGCCATTGGTGTGTGTGCTTCTTTAGCCCCTTCTTCTCTCTTTTTGCTTCCTAGATGCCATGAGGTAAGCAGACCTCTTCTGTCATGTGCTCCTCTATGGTATACTATGCTGTTCCATATCCAAAGTATTGTGGCCAGGTGTCCATTTACTGAAACCCCTGAAACTCTATGCCAAAATAATTTTTTTTGCTTGAATGTTGATATCTCAGGTATTTTTTTTTAGCAATAGGAAATTAACTAACACACACTAGTTCTAGTTCTATTGCCTACACTGAAACAGAATAAGTGCATTATTTCATCCATGTGATTGCTCCTCAAATATTCCAAAGAATTAGATATTTGGAACTTAGAATTTAGAATTTTCTCCTATATCTTCCCATTTACAGGTTAGTCACATTTCTTCAGTGCTTCCACAAACTTTCCTCATGATTCTCTTGTCTTCTCTTATTATGTGTTCTAGGTCATCTGTCATTATCCCTAAAACATGTCTGGAACAGACCACAATATTTTAAGTAATGAACTGGCCAGTATTGGTAAAGATGTCCTGAAAACATCTGACTCAGATTGTGCAGATACTTTGAACATACACTGTCTTAGATCCTCTTTTATTTTATAAACATGACCCATTATTTGTATTTATTTAATGTTAAACTATTACTTCTTATTTCTAAAAGGATTTAAGGTGAGATTTAAAATATGATGCAGCCATATCTATAAATATTAATTGACAAAGCAAAGAGATATAGTGAATAGGGTAAATAGAGAAAGATGTTATATTAACAGATGAATTATATTCCAGGAGGTCCTCACGGCTCTGCCTCTAGCCCATTTGGCTGAGTTTCCTAGTGGCAAGTAGAAAGATGGTAACATTGTAGAAAGATAGTAACTATGCAATATTAGGGTGCATAGAAGGAAGCACAAGTTAGTGACTCAAGACAAGCATAGTTATTTCTGGCACTGACACCTAAGAGAAATATTTTCCCTAGGTTCTGATGGAGGATACTATGTCTGCAGTGACATTCCTAAACCAAACCCAGTGCATTTCCTAAGACTCTGGTTGCTTTCAAAGTCTCTGAGCTTCTGTTGATTTCATGCCATATCTAACATGATGCTCTTTGGAAAATTTTTTAAACTATATAATCATCTCTGCCACATTTTCATATGGAGATTTAGGAATTCTTATTGAACAAAAGCAGAAGAAGAAGATGGAGAAAGGGCATGGGAGAACCTGTTTCACCCAATGTTCTCTAGAGTCTCCCTTGGTTTTATAAGTTCTGTGATATTCAACCCTTTTTCAATTGGATTACATCCTTGTAATTTTCTCCCAGGGACTGATCATAATGATTATATTTTAAAATAAAACATGTTTTGCCGTCAGAGACATTTAAAGGAAAATAGTCCTGGATTCAGCTGTCTCTATCGAGGAGCAAAAGTGGGGAAGGAAAGGCCTATTTCCACACATCAGCCTGAGAGGATCCAGGGACAGGGAGAGAGGAGAGCTTTGTGAGTATTCCCCTGGTGAAGGATGTGGGTGGGGATCCACATGGACTGAAGGAACTTACTTATGTCGATGAATGCTTACAGGCTTTCATGTGCTGGGCACCCAGGCTCCTTCAGCCAGGTGAACTGGCAGTGAGGCTGGGGTTAGCTCCATCTCCATGGTTGTTGTAGTCAGTATTTTCATGGTTGTGATCAAAAGGCCTGGCAAGAACGACTTAGAGGAGGAAGAGTTTATTTTGGTTCATGGTTTCGGAGGGTTAGTCCATAGTAGGTCAACTCTATCGTTTGGGGTCCAAGATGGGACAGAATATCATGGAAGAAGGACGTGGCAGAGGGAAACAATTCAGGACATAGCAACCAGGAAGCAGAGAGAGCTCTGCTCACCAGGTACAAAATGTAAACTCCAAAGGCACATCCAGTGACCTACTTCCTCCAGCCACATCCTACCTGCCTACAGTTACCACCTAGCTAATTCATAATGATAGATTAACCCACTGATTAGATTACATCTTTTATAATCTAATATTTTTGCCTTTAAAAATTCTTGCATTGTCTCACAAATGAATTTTGGGGGTACACTTCTGTTTTAGTCAGCTTTTTCACTGCTGTAACTAAAGGACCCTACCAGAAAAATTGTAAAGGAGGAAACGTTTATTTGAGGGCTCAGGGTTAAAAGGCCAGCTCCATTTCTTTGGGCTCAAGGTGAGGCAGAACATCACAGTGGAGGAGTGTGACAGAGGAAAGCATCTCCCATGGTGATCAGGAAGCAGAGAGACAGTCCACTCACCAGATACAAAAATATACCTTCAAGGCATGCCCCCAATTCCTACCTCCTCCAGCCCACCCTACCATTTCAATCACCACTATCAGGGGATTAATTCACTGATTGGGTTAAGAGTCTCAAAACCCATCATTTCTCTTCTGAACTTTCTTTCATTGTCCCACACATGAGTTTTGGGGGACACCTCACATCCAAATCATAACAATCTCCTATCTAATCCTTAACAGTAGTCTACTCCAAAGCTATTCAAATGCATATCACACGTCATTCTGTCATTCTAACAGCTCGTCCTTGGATTTTGGCCTCTGCATTAGTTAATTTTATGTGTCCATTTGACTGGGCCTTGGGATGGCAGATTTTGATGAAACATTATTCTGGAGAGTATTTTGTTATGAAACCAGTGGTTAAATTGACATAATGAGTAAAAGAGTTTGGCTTCTTTAATGTGGCTGGGTATCATTGAATCAATTGAAGGCAGGAATAGAACAGAAAGTCTGACTTTCCCAAAGTGGGAGAGAATTCTTCCTGCTTGATGCCCTTCAATCTGGGTCACTGCCTTAGAAAAAATCTCCTGATTTCTCCTGAAGCATAATGTCTTCCTTCATTTCAAGCCTGCCAACCTTCAGGCTGCATCTATCAACTTTCTTAGGTCTCCAGCTTGCTAGCCTTTGATCTTGGTATTTGTTAGCTTCTACAAATGCAAGAGTTCCCTATAAAACCCCCCTCTCTGTGTTTCTCCTTGTCCCTGTCTGTCTGTTTCTCTATATTAAACATCGTATTGGTTCTACTTCACTGGGGAACCCTTACTTATAGTCTCTAATTGCCCAAACTGCCTTTTGTGGCCTCCTTGCCTCTCCTACTCTACCCCACTGCAGCAGAGCTCCAGTGGTCACTTCATGGTTACCCAATCCATGTGAGTAACACGGATTGATTTTGCATATGGTCAGCCAGTGTGGAAGGAGCGGTTCAGGCTTGGGCTTGGAAACATTTTTCTTTATTATCCCAACTTTTTCTTTGCTTTGCTTTGGGTCACCTCTATTCCTATTTGTATCTGCAGGGGCCATCCTGAAGCACTGTATTTTCCTTCTTGATATTAATATCACCCACACAGGCAAGCATTCATTTCCTCTCTCAGGCAAGAATTCACAGGTAACTTTTGTGAATTCTAACTCTAAACATCAATATCTTTAGACCATTTTTTCATCTCCAAGGTTATCTGAACACTTTGCAAATTTGATATTCATTACAGATCAGTTCCCATGAAGAGCGCCTTTCTGATGGCTTTTAATTTGGGGGTTTTGGTCCCCATATGGTAAAGAAGTTAGCATAAAGATTATAAAATTTGAGTCCAGAACTTGAGCAAACAAATTATCCAGTTTTCCAATGAAACTAGCCAAGACTTTAATTTCCATTCTGTAGATAAGGTCACCCAGGCACAAATCATTCAGGCAGTTTTCCCAATTAAGGGTGAGGTTAAAAACAAAACTCCAATAGTGTCTGGATCTGGAAGTGAAATGAGATTCAATTTCCATTCTTGGACTAGGTCATTCTAATCTCCAACCTGCAAAAACAAAGGAGCAGTGATAGCTTCTATTTTGTTTTCATTTAATGATGATCCAAGCCAAGACATAAGAAGAAGAGAGAAAGGGTTTATTTATTTTGATGGACCCAGCTGGTGAGTTTGCCTCTGTATGTCTGAAAACCCCACCTGGCTTAAGTTTTCAGATATAGGAATACCATATAAGGGTAAGGGTGTCAGCATCACAGATTTGTTCTTCATGCTTGGAAAGAGTACTTTGCCTTGATCCCAAACAAAAACATGTTATCAAAAATTCTAGGGGAATCATCCATTTAAGACTTTTATGTATGTACTAAGTATGTAAACAGTAATATTTGAAATTATAAACAACTTGAGTATATGGTGTTTCACTTAATTATCACACAACTCTGTGATTTAGGAATTCTTAACAGTTATGAAACCAACGGTTAACAGTGTTATGATTGATCTTACTTCCCAGATAATGTGACAGAGGTTTGAAGGATGTCAGTTACATTTGCCTCAAGGGCCTTGAACTTGCCCCAAGACCCCGTGGCTTTACTTGGTCATAGAATCACCTTTGACTATTGCTCTCTGTCATTCCCATCACTCTGACATCAGGCCGGGATGACCCAGTGCCCAATGCAGCTTGAATTATTGCTCCTTCTTTGAGTGTGGGATACCTTTTCCTTGACAGTAGCCTCGTTCAGATACATCGGGCCTCCCAGAAGCAGCCTTAGCTTTGGAGAAGGGATTCTGTGGCTCCTGGTAGCTGTCTACCTGGAAGAATGAAGGAGAATAGGAACTTTTTAAAAGGTGACACGTACTTTGTTATTTCTGGCGCTTGTGGTGCTGAGTCCGTTTCAGCTGAGTAAGCACTAGTGACTCATTCCTAAGGCACACGTGGACTTCAGCCCACACTTTGTGGAAGATTTAAGGGTTATTGAGAGCTCTCTCCATGGCCCCTTAAGATCTCTGAAATAAATCTCTGTCCTTGGCAAACACACTGAGGGGCTTTTCAGTTTCTGTGCCCCATTGCAATGTCAAAAGTATGACCGAAAGACACAGTTCTCTTGTTTGGAAGGCTCGATAGAGCAAATCAATGATGTGTGCAACTAGAAGTTTTGCTAGGCATTTTTGTGAAAATACACAGACTACTATTGAGTATTGCTTTTGATATGTTAGCATGAAAATGAGTTTGGTTTACAAGTCTAAGCATCCAAAAGGTGTGTATTTGCTCCAAAATAGCAGATTGAGTTTACAGTCTCCATTTTCTATGGAAGGACTGCCCAGAATTGTTCTTTCTAGGCAGCTTACTTGCTCAGAGTAGCCATGCTGGGGGTCATCTGATTTGGGGAGAGCACACTGGGTCTCTTGTAAGTTTAACCAGATCTTCCTAATTGCTCTTCTGTATGTGAGAGAGAGTAAGACCTGGAATGTGTTTCTTTTCCAAGGCAGAACATCTAGAATCAATTTGGGAGACATTCAATCACATATGTGTTTCACTAAGGAAATGAGCAATGGGGGGGGCAAATGTTGAGTAGGGAGGTGACATTGAGATGTACATGGATGTTGTTTGCAGGCACTGTGTGAGCACAGGGCCACTTGGCTGTCATAGCTGAGTGAAGAAACATCCTAGAGATTCTGGTTTCTACATGGGATTGTGTGCAACATGTCATGCTTAATATCATCTGAGTCAGGGTAAGAGGCAGATGAGAGTGTGCAGGGGATCTCAGAAGAGACCTAGAGGCATCAGAGAGGTGGGTATGAGAGGAGACTGGGATTAGGTAGTGGTTTTCAGGCAAATATCAAGTGATTCTCCACTGGGGACATTTGGCAATGTCTGTTTCAGCTGTCACAACCTGGGGTGGAAGGTGATTGAGCTTCCAGAACAAAAAAGTCATCAAATTATCAATAGTGCATAGCCTAAGAAACTGTGGTTAGGAGTTTGTGTTAGTGAATATTCCTGTTGGAATACCATGTCTCTTTTGATTTGTATTTATCAATTCTATCATCTTGATTTGAGAATCTTGCTCTCAACTTTACAATGTCATTTCCCAGAGAAGATAATAACACTAGGACACAAGGGGAAAATGGTTTGAAAATAGTCAAGTTCATTCTGCCATAGTATTTGGGGGTCCAGCTCTTTTCCCCAAGCTCTTTCTTTGATGTTCCTTAGAACTCCATCTCTCCTTACTAGCGACCTTGAAGACTTTGAATTAGCTGGGCCTGATTAATATTGTGCCCTTCATGGTTCCCAGCCCAACACTTTGACAATAGAAAAGTTTAATGGATGTTTGCAACCTGCATTGGCCACTGAGGTCCACCTTAGACTCAATTTCAAGGCATTAATTCAACCAAAGATAAATTCCTAAGTTTGTCTTTGACTTGGGAAGACTTCAGGGCTTCTCTCCACTGCAAAAATTCTCAGAAAGAAGAGGTGCACTCTTTCCATGTCCCAGCATTTTGCTTCCCTGAGACTCCAGCAGATTGTCAAGTTTAGGACCTTGAGACCCTCTCGGGAACAGAATAGGGCACACTCATCACCTTCCCACCTCCTCATCCTCTGCCCACACACAAACATTTGCTGTATGGTTCTACGTACTCAGAAAGTGATTCTGAACTTGTGTACATCAGTGAGACTGCATGTTAGATGACATGAGAGCAGAATTAAATTCCACGGTGGAAACACATACCTGGTGTTGGTACAAGTAAAGAGAATGTAGATTGTCACTAACTGGCAGAGGGAAAGAACAGAGAGTTGGCGAAGGCTACATTTTGACTGGTTTCAAAGGATGCACAGAAGGTGCCTAGATAGATTGATATGACTAGAAGGGAGTCTTTCTTCATGTATTTAGCCAAGAAAAGAAGCTGTGGCATCTGTATTGCAGCCTGGCTTTCGCATTCCAGACAGGATCTCTGTTGAGAGTTTGAAAACTGTAGATAAATATCCAACTCCCTGAATCACAAGACTCTTCACAGCCTGGGTGCTACTCAGTTGCCCCATGATCTTCCCTGATGCCAACAACCAATCCACTTGCACCTTCTAATTCCTGGATATGGCAGAATATGCTCCACTCTTCTACCACTGTGGGCTGAGCTTGATTATGGGGTTTCCTTATATGGAAAGCACCTTCATCCATGGGTGATTTTTCTTATTCATCAGCTGGAATGTCAAAGGCCAATTTCTCCTGAAGTTGCAGGGGTGGTTGAGGGGGAAACATGTACCTTTGTAGTAGTTTGTCACACTGGGGCTTTGTGTCCCATAAGTGCTAAGGATGTTTAGCTCTGTCTTTATCTCTCATATGCTCCTTGTGGCCATGCACAATGTTTGAAAAATATATTTGTACATTTGTACCACACTCTCCACCCAGTGGTAGCTTTAATGAGTACATAGTAGATAGTCTGAATTAATGTTAAGACAGTAAGTAAATATAATAAGGCTTCATTATATTTTTCAGGAACAAGTATGTCTCCATACCTAAAGGACTCATAGGCTGCAAAGGAGGGGTGGAAGTGGGGGTGTGGCTCCGTGATAGAACATGTGCTTAGCATTCACAAGGCTCTGGATTCAGTCCACAGGACAACCCTCCCCCAAAAACAGAAGGAAAAAACTGAATCTTTTGAACCCCACCAGCATTCAGCTTTTAATGGTGTTCCTAAAAACATGGACTCCTGTGGTGTGGAGGGGATATTAGAGTTCAAAGAGACCTAGGAATCAGGTTGAAGATGGTAAGTGATCAGGCTCTTAAGGGAATGAGAGCATTTCCTCATTTTTGGACTGGAGCAGAAATGTCTGTAATCCAGATACTTAAAACTTGTCTGGGTGAATAGGTGCAGGGGGGTTCACGGAATAGCCTGGGGTAGGGTCCTCAGGGATGAAACTGATGTGATCATAAAGGTCATATCTAACCCCAGCTCTTGGATTCTATGATAGAACATCTGCTTTTGATTGTAGTAGGTTCTGAGCACAGGGCTTAGGGCGCGACGCCATCTGAAGGAGGAAACACTCAGCCTGTCTGCAAGTCTGGATGTTCCCACAACAGGAGACCACTAAACCCTGTGCTGCAGGAGAGAGATGCTGCATCTTTGTCTGGGGCTGAGTCCACTCTTCACAGCCCCATACGCGGAGGACTTTGCAGCCCTCTGTCAGAACAAATGAAATGGAACAGGTGGGATGCCAGGTGCACCCAACTGGAACTGGAGATGGCTATCTGACATGTGGGGATAAAAGGTCTGGAATCAGAATCAGACCCGCATTGAAATCCTGGCAGCACTACTCTCTGATCCTTGTGTGATCTCAGAAGGTCCCCCAGTTCCTCTTTTGTGAAGTGCAGTTTTATTGAGATACTGCATGCTAAGCATTTAGTGCTGTGTGGAGGACCTACTGTTCAGTTACATTTGGCTATATTATTTTACAATCTAATTCTAGCTTCCTCCATCTGGGTAGACAAAATGATCCCCAGTGCTTTCTTTTCTAAGAAAAAAAAAAGGAGGAAAAACCTACTCCAGAGTATTATTTAGAATAGTAGAAACCTTACTGGGGTGAGCAGTGCTTGCACCCTGCTGGGCCCAGATGTGAGGGACCCACAGCCTCCACCATCCAGCAAGTGCACTGGCTGCACAGCCAGAGAAAGGGCCTCAGTCACGTGAGCGGAGGCTGTGAAAGCTGCAAAAACACACATGGCAAGAACAGGCACAAGGAGGAGAGGCCAGCCCCAGGAGGTCCCCAGGCGGCCCGGGACAGAGATTCCTTGGAATGCTGCAGAGCAAAGGACTGTGTAAACAAGAGATCAAAACAAGGGCCTTGCTGGCCCTTCAGTGTGATAAATGTTTGTCCTGAATGTGCAACAGAAGTCAGACCACCACCATCTTTTTGTAGTCTAAGTTTTAAGAGGACCCTGGAGAAAACTCATTGGTATGGGTTGGGGGAATCTTGGAAAGCTAGCTTGTCTGCTTAGTGGCCGGACCCACCTTCGCAGGGCAGACAGCCCCCTGCATTTTCAAAGCCCAGCCTGCCCAAGTGACCCCTCCAAAGCAAGGGCTGGTG
>NW_026000000.1:10839863-10855622 GCF_001458135.2 Marmota marmota marmota | reverse complement strand
GGTGGGGTCACTGAGCAAGCTGCTAGGAGGCTTTCATCATTTTAAGGCAACTCTGGACCCCTCCCCCACAGCGTGGGAATGATGGGGATGCCTAGTCCAAATTACACCCATTGTCCCCAGACCACCAAGGAGGAGCCTGTCTGTGAGCTCAGCAAAGGGAGGTTTAATGAGAAGAAAAACAGCTCAGCCAGGTGTGCTCAGTGTTGTAAACCCCAAATAAGTTTCAGCAGCTCTTCCTTCCACATTTGCTACTGATCCTAGTTGCAGGAAGACCAAAGCTCCTTTACCGTGGCTGTTAGACTTGGCACCTTTCTGCTTTACCTTAGGGATCTTCTCTTGCATGCAGAAGATACAGGAGAAAATGCTTCCTGTTAAATGTCCAAAAACATGGGACTTCTCCAGATCCTGCCTTATCACATGATACTGACAGGTGACCATAACAATCTCCTGGATAGACCGACAGACAGGCAAATTGACACAAAAACAGACAGTAAACCAATTGATACGTAATTTACTGAGTAAAAAGCTCTCCACCATGATTAAAACAGTTCTCGAAGATCTGTCTTCTGTTTCATTATGAGGACTGAAAAATCTTATCATCTCTTTGATCATTTAACATTTCTGTCTTTTTTGCTGCAAGTGCCAAATTAATGTTAAAGCCATTGCTTATGTTTGTTATTTCGTTTGGAAGGTATTAACAAGAAAGCCATTTGTCTGAGACTGTTTGACTTGCTTTGTTTTTGTTGTATGGCCCCTATTTTGTAGCGTTTAGGGATAGAAAGTGAGTACCAACATCATGCCTTGGAGGCAGTACTCAGATAGACTCCAGTAAGGAACCGAAAGGGAGGGCAGAGCCCAAAGGAAGAGCTTGTATGAGGCCTATGGGTGGAAATGTTCTGGAGGGATCTCAGAAAGATGTGTGTCTCCAGGTGTGTTTGTGCAGGTATGTGTATGTGCATGTGTCCTTGTGTATGTGTGTGGGGGGTACCTTTATGGGTGTGTGTGTGGTGTAGCTGGGGGATGATGATGGTGTTAGCCTGTGTCTGGTTTTCAGGATGGTGTATGAGCATTTGTGTGGGTGTCCACCCTGGTCAATTCAGTGTCTGGATGTGCAGAGTCCTACATTGTCTTCCATGAACTCCAATAAGCCACAGCACTATTTAGAACTGTTGGCTGCAGGACCTTGACAAGGTGGCTGCCTTGGAGGGTCCTTTTCTTTCTGTTCTGGTTCTTTTTGGTGTTTGCTTGGGCACCCCTTAGGACTGGAGTACTCGGCAGAAGGCCTGACAGCCAAGGCCAGAACCAAAGGAGCTAAGGAAACCTCAGATCTCAGCAAACCTCAGACTTCAGCTGTGCTGAAGGAGACTCAGGCCTGGGCTGGGAAAGGAGCCTGGCTGGCACCCTCTGTTGAATACTTTATGGACAAGCCCTCCTCTCTATACTCAGTTTCCTTACCTGTTAGCTCACAGACAGCTACTTCTCAGGGTGTGACTACAATCAAGTAAGTGAAGTCATGAATGTGACACCTTCTTAGAAAGTAATGGATTTTGTTCTGTATTGGGATTGGCTAAGGGCAAATGTTATCCACAAACGGAACTCAGTCCACCACCAAAGAAAACATACCTGAATGGGGAAACCTTAGAGATTTGTAAGTAAGGCACTTTATGTCACTCATTCCTTCTAGATGTTTCTATAAAAGGCTGACTCTGTACCCTGCATTGTAGCTGAAGGATACAAATGTAAAGAGGGGAGGCTGGTTGCTTTGCTCCGTGGTCTTATAGTTTCATTGAGAAAATTGACAATATCTCAGTCTTGGTTTCCCAGAAAGCAGAAGATTTAGGGTTATCATTGTGTTGGGGAGTTGTTAGGGTCTGAACTGTGACAATTTATACTTTGAAGCCTAACCTCCAGTACTTCAGAATTATGTGACTCTATTTGCAGAAGGGGGTCTTTAAAGAGGAATCAAATTTAATAAGGTCATTAGGGTGGGTACTTCTCAGGACTGGTATCCTTTTAAGATTAGGAGATCATGACACAGGCACCCACAGAGGGAGGAAGAAGGGAGAAGATAATACCTGCAAGACAAGGAGAGAGGCCTCAGGAGAAACCAGCCCTGCTGACACCTGGATCTTGGACCTCCAGCCTCTAGCACTGCAAGGCACCATGTTTCTGTGGTTTAAGCCACCCCATCTATGGTAATTGTTATGGTAGCCCGAGAAGCCTGACACAAGGCCACCCTCCTCTCTGGGCCTGGTGCTTCCTCACCCTGCACATGGGTTAAAGAAATCAACCTGGCTCCCAGGGCACCAAGAGGCTTGGGCAGGCAGGAGGTAGAAACCAAGTAGGTAGTATTTGGTGTGTCCAGGATTGCTGGGAGGGTGGGATCAGTGGGGCCAGATTACTGGATTCATGGGATGAGAATATGTTTGGGTTCTATTGTGAAAACAATGAGCTGTGTTCAAAGCATCTTTAAGCAGGGGATGTCAGGCTTCAGTTTGTGAAGAAGAACTGTAGTGGAAGTGTGCTCAGCGAGGGACTCAGAGAGGTGCACTCAGCAAAGTCCAGGAATCAGAAGCAGAGTGGACCCAGGAATCACCTGCCCTTCTCTCCACCGTCCTTCTCCTTTGCAGGAAGGAGAGAAGATGGAGCAAGTAGTTCAGCTTCAACCCTGCATAATGGCACTGAGATTTACAAATGAAGGGTGAAGGACAGGTGGGGCCAAGAAGCTTTTGATTCATTAGAAGCTAGAAAGAGGAGGGAGGGACTTCAGTAGAAGCCAAAGAGAGGGGGAACTCCTTCTTCAGAGATATAGGAGAGGGACAAAGGAGCATCAAATATTTGCTTTCAATCATTCCCTCTCTGGAGAAGGCTTTCATCATGTCTTCCCAGAGCCCCATATCTCCTCAAAATTCAGCCAGAGACTTCAATATTGAATATCATTCACTTCTTCCTCCAGGCAAATACATTTGATCAATTATTTCCCCAATTTTTTGCTCCAACTTACCCCTATCCCTGGGGATGAGGGTCCTGGGTAGGTTGAATAGATGAAAAGGACACCAAACTTTATTTCTATGTCTGGGGATCTATCAGGAAGGGAACCTGGGAAAATAGTTGAGGAGGGGACTGGAGACCCCGGAGTGATGTAAGCTGTGGATGGCAAAGGCAACTAGGTCACAGGGTGTTTGTTTCATGGTGGGCTAGGGATGCTGTTCCCTGGGCCCCCACAGAGATCCAATCCCTGAGGATGGTGCAGACATCCAGGCCTCCCTGGACCTTCTAACCTCAGATATATCCAGTGCCAGGGGCTACAGTGTGCTGGATGCTATCAACTCAAGGCCAGGTCACACCTACTGACCTACCCAAATATCCTGCTGCCCTCTCCTCTCCACGAGTTCAAGGGCCAAGCCATACACAGACTGATGCTGTGGACAAGAAGCCTCTGGCTTTGGTGCTAAGGACCCATTCAGGTCTTGAGAAAAGAATTAGAAGTGGGGCAGAACCACTTTACACCAGTCTGTTAGGTTCTGCTCTCTTCAACTCCTAGGTTGATTCTCTCCAGTATTCCACAAAAGCAAAACAAACTAGCAATAACAAGCGGGCCAAGGAGCCTCAGGCAGGCCCCTTCTAAATTTGAAGTCTATTCATTTACTTAAATGAATTTTTAAATAAAAAAGGATTTTGTTTCCCTCCTGAACCTCTAATGACTGGGTGGTATTGCAGCTGTGAAATTTGAAAAGCTTAAGGACAGAAGTTATGGTTAGGAGCACTAGGGCCATATTTGAGATTGTGGCCTCAAGTGGGCAGTTTGGGAATGGAAGAGTCATATTCCAAGTTCTTGAGGTTTCCATCAGAGGTAAGCACCCATCCACTTGTCGAGAACTGGAAACCTGTTATGACCTATCCCTTGTTATTTTTAAAATTTAAAATGATGATATTTTCCTATTTTAGTTAATGGCCTGAGAATGAGATTTTGGTTGTTTGCAATAAATTGCCTATTTGGGAGTATTGGTGCAGAGGGACACTATAATTCAAAGTCTTTTTATAGCATAGTTTTTTTTTTTCTCTTGGTCTGGAGAAATCCTTTAATCAGGTGGTGGGAGTGATTAATGACCCCATGTGCCTATGTGCACATGGGGACCCACGTGTTCTCAGAATGAGGAGCCCAGGGATCCTGGGTAACAACACTGCTGCAGAAAAGGAAATCCCAGCACCACATACTCTACCGGAAAATGCATGCATCCAATTAAATCCTTGCCAAGTCCCACCCCAATGCAAATTGGGATGAATAGATTAATAGATGGAATGTGCTCAAGAGGCTGTATCCTCAGATGTGCTAGCCCAACATCCCCCTCTCTGGCTCAGAAATGCAAAGGAAGTGAAAAGTGTAGAAATTCCACATCTTTTTTTCTTTTCTTTTCCTTTCTTCCTTCTTCTGGTTATTTCAAAAGGAAAATATTTGACATTGTCAATCACCATCTACTGAGCACTTATCGTGTGGTAGACACTAAATGACAGAAATCCTACTCTGGGGTGCTCTGGGAGAGCTCACAGTTGCTGGGGGAGAATGGGAGAACTCCAGAGGTATACATCAGGCTGGGATGAAGGTTTGGGTGTTCTCAGCAGCACCTACAAGAGGCACAATAACATTGAAGCATGAAAAGCAGGAAGACCCCTGTGCCTGAAGGGAGCGGATATAGAGTCTGAGGCAGCCCAGATGTTGGAGAAGTGGGCAGCGATGGGACAGGTAGGTTGGGACTGGAACCTATGGGATCCATAGGATGGCCTACAGCAGAGGAATTGAGATAGGATTGACATTTGAGAGTTGACATTGTAAGGGTGTGGGAGTCAAAACCAGTGCAGTTGTGATAGAACCAAAAGCAGGACTCAGCCAGTGGATGGCAGAGTCTGAGAACTCAGAGCTCCTTACAGGAGCCTGAACTGAGGGGTTTCTCATGCATTATCTTATTATTATTAATTTATTTCTCTCTCTCTCTCTCTCTCTCTCATTCAAAAAATATTTTTCTCATGGTATTTCTCCCGGTAGCCTCTCACCCCCCACCCCCTTATCTTCTGGGGTTGTGTTCCAAGACCAGTGGATGCCTGAAACTGTGGGCAGCACTGAACCTTATAAATATTGTATTTTTTCCTATACATATATACCTATGATAAAGTTTAGTTCAAAAATTAAGCAAAATAAAAGATTAGCAAAAATAATAATAAAACAGAACAACTATTAACGTCAAACTGTAATGAAAATTGTATGGATGTGATCTCCTTCTTTCTCTCTCTTTCACCCTCTTCCTTTCTCTGTCTCTCTCTCAAAGTATTCTGTAAATCGTGTCATACTGTAAATCTTAGCAACCCCAGCATTCTGGTTTTTTATTCTTTCCTTATTAAGTCAAGAACTTCCACCCTTTTGCTTAAAGGAAATACTTTATAGATTCTCTTTGTTATTTCCAAATTGCCAACTTTGTGACTCTTGTGCTTTGGGGCCACTGTTATTATTCTTGTTTCTTTTTATTGGTTCTTTTTTGTTACACATAATATTAGGACCCATTTTGACAAAATTATAAAAGCACAGAATATAATTTGCTCTAATTTAGTCCCAGTACTTCTCCTTTCCCTTCCCTCCTCCCTCCCCTGTTCCTTTCCCTGCATTCTACTGATCTTCCTGCTATTTACTTATAGTTTTTTTTAATTAATATCTTGTGAATGATGGTGAGGCTCACTGTGGTATATTCATATATGTACATTAGGTCAGATTCATTTCACTGCTCTATCCTTATCACATTTCTTCTCTGAGCCCTTCAATCTCCTTTATTTACTCTATTGTTCTTCTATTTTAAAAAATCTATTTTTATTATTATTACTACTATTACTACTACTACTACTATACTGGGGATTGAACTCAGGTGCACTCAACTAGACAGGAATGGACCCTGAATCACAGAGGAATACTTCTCAGAATGCAAAGCTTGGCTACCTGCTATAGAAGGATCCTATCCTCTTCCCAAGCCTGGGCACTGGGTATGGCTTACTGTCCCCTGGTTCTGACAGACCATGGCTTCTCCAGGGTAAATGGCCAAGCCATGAGAGAAAGAGCTGCACTGAGTAGCCTGGTTACCCTGAAAGGAGATGAGCAAACGATTGTGGTGATCTTCTGGGGAAACCTGAGTTTCAAAATGCAGTAGACCCGAGTTCAAAAAACAATTCTTCAAAACAGGAAAATGCAAATTGAAAATATAAGGAGATACCACTACAGCCTGGCCAGGACAACTGGAACTTAAAGGACTAATGATAGTAGATGCTGGGGAGGATGTGGCATGCCTAAACTCCTCCATTGCTCAGGGAGAGGGAAGTGATATGTAGTACTACTACTTTTGGAAGCTGAAATTATCTCTAAAGTTAAATGTTCATTCACAGCATGACACAGAAGGTTTACTCTTGCATGTATCCCCAACAGATAGGAGAACGTACCACTAAGGGTATGTCAAACAAATTCAAATAATTTCATACAATGTAGTGAAAAATGGGGGAGAATCCAAATGTCTAACAGCAGGAAAAGGAATAAACAAATTAGAATTATCCAGTAATATAATACAAAAAATTATTGCCATGTGCACTGAGTTGGATGAATCTCACTTACATAAAATACAACACAGATAACATGGGTGTAGTTGCTGAGTTCTGTTTATGTGTAAAAACTCATATATGGAAGTAGAATACCCTGCCTGGGCTCCTGGTCTTAGTTTCTCCATTATAAAATGGGATAATAAAATGTGACTTGGGGGTCTTAAGGAAGATGATTAGATAGATGACAGGATTCAGCACTGTGTGGTAAAGTATAGCCCTAAAATGGGTATAAGGCAAGTATTTGTTTCCTCCTGTCCGTTGATCCTTGGTCAGAAAGACCTGGGGTAGAATACTGAATCTAGAGACTGTATGTGTGTCTGACTGAAAGAAGGGAGTCTCCTGCAGTCCCCAAACGAGAGAAGCTCCAGAATAGCTGCCCCACAATGCTCCACTTCTTTGCAGCTAGAGAACTCAGGCACTGTTATTGGCCATCCTCCCGGACTCACCCCCATGACCTGTTACCACCAGACACTATGGTGAGTCACCTCTCAACAAATAGGTCATGTATAGGGAAGGACTCACTCTAGGAGGGAAGTCTGAGACCCAGCTGGCCCAGTGACTTCTAGCTCACCTTGTAACATCAACTTGATCAACCTCTGACAGTTAGGTCCAGTAGGTGTATCATCCCACTGACCATTGCATCTTGACTTGAGTCCCATAGTTAGAAGCAACAATTCTTTGAAAAGACCAAATGCTCTTGTTTTCGCCCAGTCTTGGTGCCTTAGCATTTGAGCCTTTTCCTGGGATACTTCAAATGCTTCAAAACATTGAACTAAAATGGGGCATCAAGCTTCTCTCCAGAATCTCATCGTTACTGGAAATCCATAGATCTGAGACCCTTCTCCAGTTTTCACTTTGTCTTTGCTTGTTAACAAGCTCTCTCAGAAGGAACCCGAACACAGTCAGCACCCATGTGCCCTAGATAAGCACGTGTGTTGGCATGTGAATGCATAGAACTCATGCTTGTAGGATTCCCAGACACCAAAATGGTACTGCAAAGAGCAATCCTGGATTTGAGGGAATAGTTAGGATAATTAGGGGCTCCAGTACATGAAGAGTCAGACCACCCCTTTCCTGAGTGAATCAGGACTCTGAGCTGCCTTCTCCTTTATACTCCAGCTCCCCAAAGCACAACCTGTCTTCCCCTCTCTGGCAAAGCAGGTTAGATACAAAAAGAGGAACACAACTAGCCTCCAGAACCCGAAGAAGCAGTTCTCCTCAGACACAGTGTCATTAGAATGTCCTGATGGCAGAACTCCTCTACCCCTAGGCATGAGCCAGATCACCAAATGATTCTGCACCTTCATCTTCAGCAGAAAATCCTGGGATGTGCTGATGTGTTGATTACAAAGATGGCATATTTGTCTTCAGAAGGCTAAAAGTGACTGATAGCTTTTTATAGGCTGTGTGTTTTATGTAACTCAGGAAGTGGAAAGGTTTCTACATGGATCAATGATAATATTTGTGTATTCAATTTTATAGCTCTGTCATGTACATAATTTCATGTATTTATGTATTTTTTGTTAATTACCTCTATGCCTAAATGCACAATGCATTTCTACTGAAGTATATTCAGCCAAGGGAAAGGAGAGAGAGAACTATTATTTATTGAGTGCTTACCCTCTACTTACATGCTTTATACAGATGACATCAATTCATCCTCGGAGTAACACATTTCAGCATGGGGTCTCAAACTTGACCATGAGCCTTCAAATCACCTGGGGGCTTGATAGACACAGGTTTTTTAGTTCCATCCCGAATATTTCAGTAGGTGAAAGCTGGGGTCTGAGAAGGTGCATTGCTGACAAGTTTCCAGGTGAGACTGTAGCTGCTGGTCCAAGGACCCCACTTTGCACTTTGAGAAGCACAGCTTTAAAGTCTTAACATGAATTTCTAATGAAGATTTTTTTTTTTTTTGGTACTGGGAATTGAACTCAAGGGCTGTCAACCACTGAGCCATATTCCCAGCCCTTCTCTGAATCTTATTTAGAGACAGAATCTCACTGAGTTTCTTAGCACCTAGCTTTTGTTGAGGCTGGCTTTGAACTTGTGATCCTTCTGCCTCAGCCTCCTGAGATGCTGGGATTACAGGCATGTGCCACCATGCCCAGCTCCAATGAAGAATTTGAGGCCCAGAGATATATAGTCACACAACTAGTGATGAGACTGGGATGAGGGCCAACCTTCTGCCAGCCTACTGCACAGAGTTACTTGAATATTTTTTAAACAAGCAAGTTAAGGGGACTGCCAGGCTGCAGGACTTGTGTTGTCTAATATAAAGTGTAGAGGTTGACAATTTTGCTGAACAATGTGGTTTGAAGTTCCACAGCTACGATTACCCTTTGGGCATCTGACTACATCTGTCAGCTTTAGCCCCATAACTTATTGGCTTATAAGCTACTATTTAGTATTGCTCCCAAGTCTGTGGGCAGCAGGGCAGATCTACTGTTCAGGGACAGGCTCAAGTGATGCAATCTGGGCTTGCTTACGTCTGTGGTCAGCAGGTGGGGTGGACTTTTTCGTTCTGGGTGGGCTCTTCACTTGTCTGGAGTTTGGCTTCGTTTTGACTGAAGAATAAATAGGGGAGAGCAGGCCACAAGCTTCTCATATAACCCAGCAGGTGACCTGGACTTGTTCACACTGTGGCTGCAGGATTCCAGAAATGAGAGTGGAACCTTTAGTGGCATAAAGAGGGTCTGATGCAAATCTGTCACCTGTCATTTATGCCCTGTTCTGTTGACTTAAACATTAAACCAGCTAAGATCCAAGATCCAAGGGTTAGAAAAAGAAGTCTCACTTCTTGATGGAAATTACAGAAAGAGAGAGAATTTGTAACTGCGTAAAAAAATAGACCCTACTTTGGGTTTATATGATATGGTATGTTAATCCTCCTTGTATCTCTTATTTCTTACCTGGCTCAAAAGCTCAAAATTCTAAAGAGGACAGCTCTCCCCTTTCCGTTTTGCTCTCTGTGTGGAAGTCAGGAAGACAAAAATCTCTCCTTAACAACAGCATGCCACCAGGTTTCCCCCTGAGAAATAAGTTTTACATTTTTTTATGGAAAGCTTCTAAAATGACGTTTCCTTGGAACGTCGGTTAGAAGCATAAATATCGAGTTCAAATGGAATATCCAGTTTTCACAGCTGTATCTGTACTAAATTAAAAAGAACAGAAAAACAAAGAGAAAAAAAAGTGACCTCTGGCTTTTTGTAACAGAATGAGGGCACCAGGAAGGAACCATTCCAATACCACGCTGCCTGTTTGGCGACCCCATCATTTCCAGATTGGATTCTTAATTAATCATGGCTGGATTTTTGCACTTTTACTCTCAGGCTGGTGTTTTATTTTCTTGTTCTAGTGCCCACATGAGCATCCTCTAGCAATAAAATATCCAGGGAGAAGTTATAAAAACATGTCATCTTGGTTACAACATATGGCTAATTGATTTTTGAGAATCGCTTAATTGTGCGACTTTAGTTAACTAAACAACAATGCCTGTTTTCACACCCCCGATATTAGCTCATACTATTTCATGACCTGCCCCCGCTGAGACACACTCCATATTTCTGACCGTAAATCTGGCCTCTGCCTGGGCTTGCATATTTGTTCCAGCTTTGTTGTGATGGTTTTATAGCATTGGTTGCCTTTTTAAAAAAATTTATAGTGGGCAATAAACATGGAGAAAGGTTTAAGAGTAGAAAGTAGGGGTTTTTTGGCCAATTGATTGTAAGCTGTATTTTTAATTTCTTCCTTAAATAAAATAATAAAAGGTGGTTTTCTTCACTACTTGGCCCAACATGGATCTCTATAGGTTCCACTTAAATGGTATGTGAGAGTAACTTGAGCTGTAACTTTTTTTTTTTTTAACAGATGTTCCCAAAGGCTCTGCAGAGTTAGATTAATTGCCAGAGTTTCACAGGGGTCCTCGTCTGTTGCAGGGGCGTTAATGCAGAAAAATCAAGGTGATAGGCATGTGGAAAGAAGGATAGGATAGGCTTGGGAGGAAGGAGTCAGGGGAGGAAAATGAAGCATTTGAGATCGGGGGAGAAACCCATTTGGCAGATACTAAGAAACTGAGAAGAGGACTAGGGATCTTGTCCCAGATTATGATTCAAGCTACAGAGATGGGGGGAAGGAAAAGATCACATTCCAGCTGAGCCTCTTTGGAAATTGCCTGATGGATCCAACGGCTGCCCTCATGGTTATTCAATAGTGTCAAGTGCAAGATTCTCAGAAAGTCACAACTTGGATGTGAGAGGCAGCCCTCAACTTTCCCAAGCTTAACCTAAGAAAAGTGACTTTTAATTTTCTTCCACATTGTAAAAGTGACCCAGAGTAACAAATTATAATCTCTCTGTAGCTGACCCTTTCATGAACTTTACCACATGGGGGCGGGGCAGGGGCGCTTGCTGTGGTTTGCCACTCCTAACTCATACAGGAGTTTAATCCCCAAAGTCTTATGTTAATGATATTGAGTTGTTGGAAACTTGACGCAATTATGGCGAGGAGAGGTGGAACCGTTGGGAAATGATTAGATTAGATGAAGTCTTTAGAGTGGAGTCCCCTGGTTAAATCCTGGTGACTTTATAAGAGGGACAGAGACACTAATGGATGTACATGCTCCCTGTCTCTTATGACTAGATGCCATGTGTAGCCTTAGGACTCTGCCAGTAAGAAGGCCATTAGTGGAACCAAGCCAAGCCAGCACCATGCCTTGAACCTCCAAAACTGTGAGTTAAATAAAACCTTTTTTTTTTAATAAAGTTAGCCTGTCTCAGCTATTTTATTATAATAATGAAAAGTTGATTCGTACAGTAGTGTTCTGGGTGCTTTGTAAATGCTAATTCCTCAAAGTCTCAAAAAGGACCCCATGATACATGTGCTATAATTACATCACTTCACAGATGAGATTACCAAATCACACTGATTCAAGTGACTTGCATGCAGTCATGCAATAAATAACTTGCTACCTCTCCTCCTAAATGTGGATGATTTGAGGACAAAGGTTTCAAGAAGTCCTTAGGTGCTGGGCCCATGCAATTTTGGGTCCTAGGAAAATACACCGGGGCCAATGCTTGAGGAAGAGGAATAGATGCCTTTTGTTCCTTTGCCTGACTTACTGCACTGGCTAGAATTTGTCAGTGATGTTGAGGAGCAGTCCTCACCTTACTCCCAACACATGGAGGAAGTATTCAATCTTTAATCATTAGAAATGACATTGGTTGTAGATGTTTTATTGATAGTTTTTATCAAGTTGAGGAAAGTTTCTGAGAATTTTTATCCTAAAAGTATTCTCCAATGCTTATTTTGCTTCTATTTATTTATTCATTTTCTATTTCCACATTTTTTATCAGTGTATTTTATAGCTGAATATAATGATGGGATTTGTTATTATATATTTGTGCATGCACACAATATAACAATATAGTTTGGCCAATATCACTCACTAGCACTTCCTGCCTCCCTAGTCACCTCCCAAAGCCTGGTCCTTTTTTTCCTACTGATCTTCCTTGGATGTTCATGATCTCTTCATTTCCCATCTATTTTTTCATTTTTACTCTCTAGCTTCCACATAAGAGAGAAAACATATGACCCTTGACCTTCTGAATTTGGCTTATTGTGATTAATAATGGTCTCCAGTTCCATCCATTTTCCCACAAATGACATAATTTCATTTTGCTTTATGGCTGAATAAAACACACACACACACACACACACAGAGACACACATCACATTTTCTTTATGCATTCATCTGTTTATGAACAGTTAGCTTGGTTCCACAGTTTGGCTACTGTGAACTGTGCTGCTGTAAACAGGGTTATGCATGTATCATTATAGTTTGATGACTTTAATTTTTTAGGATAAATACTGAGGAGTTGTATATTTGGGCTACAGGGTGACTCTATGCCTGACTTTTGAGGAACCTCCATACTGACATCAGTAGTGGTGTACTAATTTACCATCCCATCAATAGTGTAAAAGTTTCCCTTTTTCTCTACATTCTCTCCAGATTTTTTTTTTGCATTCTTAATGACTGCCATTCTGATTGGAGTGAGATGAAATTTCAGTGTAGTTTTGATTTGCATTTCCCTATTGCCAGTGATGTTGAACTTTTTTCATATATTTGTTGGCCATTTGTAATTCTTTTGGAAGTGTCTCTTTAATCCATTTGCTCATTTATTAATTAGGATATGTGATTTTTTATTTAAAGTTTTTTGAGTTCTTTATATATTCTTGATATTAATCCTCTGTCAGAAGAGTAGCTGGCAAAGATCTTCTCCCAGCTACTCTTCTGACAGAGGACTAATATCAAGAATATATAAAGAACTCAAAAAAACTTTAAATCAAAAATCATATAATCTCTCTTCACATTCCTAATTGCTTCCTTTGCTGTGCAGAAGCTTTTTAATTTGATATTATCCCATTTATTAATTCTTGCCATTATTTCCTGAGTTTTAGGGGTCCTATTGAGAAAGTCATTGCATGTGCCCATATGCTGGAGTATTTTCTTCTAGGAGTTAACATGATTTCTGGTCTAATTCTGAGGTCTTGGATCCATTTTCAGTTTTTTTTTTTTTTTTTTTGTACAGGGGGAGTGATAAGGGTTTAGTTCCATTCTTTTTTGTTTTGTTTTGTCTTTAAGTAATTATTTTACTTTTAAGATTTTAGTCATTTCTTTTTATGCCTATCTATTTTAAGTTTATTTATTCTAATTTGTTATACATGACAGCAGAATGCATTTCAATTCACAGTACACATATAGAGCACTATATTTCATGTTTCTAGTTGTACACAAAGTAGAGTCACACAATTTGTGTCTTCATACATGTTCTTAGGGTAATGATGTCCATCTCATACCACCATCGTTCCTACCCCCATACCCCCTCCCTTCCCCACCCTCCCCTTTGCCCTATCTAAAGTTCCTCCCTTCCTCCCGTGTTCCCCACCCACCCTCATTATGGATCAGCATCCACATATCAGAGAAATCATTCAGCATTTGGTTTTTGGGGATTGGCTAATTTCACTTAGCATGATACTCTCCAACTCCATCCATTTACTTGCAAATGCCATGATTTTATTCTCTTTTAATGCTGAGTAATATTCCATTGTGTATATTTACCAACATCTCTAGCAATTAGAAAAATGCAAATCAAAACTACTCTAAGATTTCATCTCACTCAAGTCAGTATGACAGCTATTAAGAATACAAACAAAAATAAGTGTTGATGAGAATATGGGGGGAAAGGCACACTAGTACATTGCTGGAGGGACTGCAAATTGGTGCAACCAATCTGGAAAGCAGTATGGAGATTTCTTGGAAAATTTGGAATGGAACTACCATTTGACCCAGCTATGCCACTCCTTGGTTTATACACAAAGGACTTAAAAACAGTATACTACCGTACACAGCCACATCAATTCTTAGTTCCATTCTTTTACATGTAATAACCAGTTTTCCTAGCACCATTTATTTGAAAGGCTGTCTTTTCTCCAATATATGTTTTTGGCAACTCTGTCAAGAATCAGGTGACTATAGATGTGTGAATTTGTCTCTGTGTCTTCTATTGTAACATTGATCTCCATGTGTGTATTTATGTCAGTGCCATACAATTTTTGTTACTATAGTGTAATTTGAAGTCAGCTATTGTAATACCTACAGCATTGCTTTTTGGGATTAGAAATGCTTTGGCTATTATGGGTCTTTCATTCTCTCAAATAAAATTTGGGCTGTTTCTTCTAGTTTTCTGAAGAATGTCATTGGTATTTTGATATGTTTTGCATTGAATGTGTATACTGCTTTTGGTAGTATGGCCATTTTAACAATATTAATTCTGCCTATTCATAAACAGGCGAAGTCTTCCCATTAAGACCATCTTCTATTTTTTTTAAAGAGAGAGTGAGAGAGAGGGAGAGAGAGAGAGAATTTTAATATTTATTTTTTAGTTTTTCGGCAGACACAACATCTTTGTTTGTATGTGGTGCTGAGGATCGAACCCGGGCCGCACGCATGCCAGGCGAGCGCGCTACCGCTTGAGCCACATCCCCAGCCCCAATCTTCTATTTCTTTATTTAGTTTTCTATAGTTGTCATTGGAGATGTGTTTCACCTCCTTGGTAGATTTCTTTGTAGGTATTTTATTTCAGTTTTTTTAGGCTATTTTGAATAGAATTGTTTTCACAATTTCTTTCTCAGACAAATGGTTGTTAGTATATAGGAATGCTATTTATTTTTGTATGCTGATTTTGTAACCTACCACTCTGCCAAATCTGTTGATTAGCTCTAGCAGTCTTTCAGCAAAATTTTGTGTGTTTTTTTTTCTTCTAAGTATAGGATCATATCATCTGCAGTGATAATTTGACTTCTATTTTTATACCTTTGATTTTCTTCTCTTGTCTAATTGCTCTGGCTAGAATTTCTAGCACTATATTAAATGGAAGTGGTGGGAATGGACACCTTTTTCTTATTTGCAGATTCTAAAGAAAAGGCTTTCAGGTTTTCCCTATTTAGTATGAGGTTGGCTTTGAGTTTTTCATATGTAACTTTAATGATGAAGAGGTAGGTTCTTTCTATCCCCAGTTTCTTCAGTGTTTTTTTTTTTTTCCATGAAAGGATGCTGACTTTTGTTGAAGGCCTTCTCTGCATCTATTGAGATGACTGAGCAATTTTTGTCCTTAATTCTATGTGTGTAATGTATCATATTTATTGATTTGCATGTGTTAAACCATTCTTGCATCTCTGGAATATAACCAATTTGTTCATAATGTACAATCTTCTTAACATGTTGTTGAACTTAATTTGACAATGTTTTAGTAAGTATTTTTGTACCTGAGTTCATCAGGGACATTGGTCTGTAGTTTTCTTTCCCTGATGTGTCATTATCTGTTTTTGGTATGAGTGTGATATTGACTTTATAGAGGACACAGAAACCAATCCACAAAACTACAACTATCTTATATTTGATAAAGGGGCTAAAGGCATGCAATGGAGGAAGGATAGCATCTTCAACAAATGGTGCTGGGAAAACTGGAAATCCATATGCAACAAAATGAAACTGAATCCCTTTCTCTCGCCATGCACAAAAGTTAATTCAAAATGGATCAAGGAGCTTGATATCAAATCAGAGAC
>NW_026000000.1:10815837-10839464 GCF_001458135.2 Marmota marmota marmota | reverse complement strand
GAACAGAGTAGGGACGAAGAGCATGAGAAGAAGATTAACATTAAACAGGGATGAGAGGTGGGAGGGAAAGGGAGAGAGAAGGGAAATTGCATGGAAATGGAAGGAGACCCTCAGGGTTATACAAAATTACATACAAGAGGAAGTGAGGGGAAAGGGAAAAATAATACAAGGGGAGAAATGAATGACAGTAGATGGGGTAGAGAGAGAAGAGGGGAGGGGAGGGGGGATAGTAGAGGATAGGAAAGGCAGCAGAATACAACAGACACTAGTATGGCAATATGTAAATCAATGGATGTGTAACTGATGTGATTCTGCAATCTGTATATGGGGTAAAAATGGGAGTTCATAACCCACTTGAATCAAAGTGTGAAATATGATATATCAAGAACTATGTAATGTTTTGAACAACCAACAATAAAAAAAAGAATGAATTTGGATTTATTCCATCCCTTTCTATTTCATGGAATAATTTGAAGAATATTTGCATTCGTTCTTCTTTAATTGTGTGGTAGAATTCAGCTAAGAATATGGAAGGTCCTGGAATCTCTTTGTTGGAAGTCTTTTCATTACTGCTTCTACTTCATTACAAGTTTTTGTTCAGTTTAGGTTTTCTATGACCTCTTGATTCAATTTTGGGAGATCATGTTTTTTTATGGAAATATAACCATTTCTTCTAGGTTTTCCAATCTTTTGGGGTATTGAGTTTTCAAAATAGTCCCTAATGATCTGGTGGATTTATGAGATGTCTGTGATGATTTCTCTACTTTAAATTTTTTAAAAATTTAATTTCTATTTTCTTATTTGTTGTTATACATGGTAATAGAATCTATTTGATATAATCCACACAAGTATGGAATGTATCTTATTCTTTTTAGGACCCCATTCTTGTGAATGTACATGATGGTGGGATTCATTGTGGTATATTCATATATGTAATAATAAAATTATGTCATATTCATTCCCCTCTCTTTCCTTTTCCTATCCCCTCTTTCTTCCCTTCATTACCCTTTGTCGAATTTACTGAACTTCTATTCTCCGCTTATTGTGGGTTAGCTTCCACATATCAGAGAAAACATTTGACCTTTGTTTTTTGGGGATCGACTTATTTCACTTAGCATGATAGTCTCCAGATCACCTGTTTACTGACAAAGGTCATAAAGTCATTCTTTTTAATGGCTGAGTAATATTTTATTTTGTATATATTCCACATTTCCCTTATCCATTCATCTGTTGAAGGGCATCTAAATTGGCTCCATAACTTAGCTGTTGTGAATTGTGTTGCCATAAACACTGATAGGACTTTATCACTGTAGTATACTGACTTTAAATCCCTTGGATATATATAGAGATGGGGGATAATTGTGCCAAATGATGGTTCCATTCCTAATTTTTTGAAGAATCTTATACTGCTTTCCAGAGTGGTTGCATCAATTTGCAATCCCACCAGCAGTGTATGAATGTACCCTTTTCCCCACATTCTCACCAACATTTTTTGTTTCTTATATTATTGATTGCTGCCATTCTGACTGGAGTGAGATAAAATCTTGATGTAGTTTTAATTTGCTTTTCTCTAATTCCTAGAGATGTTGAACATTTTTTTCATATATTTGTTGACAATTTATATTTCTTGTTTTGAGAAATGTTTATTCAGTTCCTTTGCCCATTTGTCGATTTAGTTATTCATTTTTTTTAGTGTTTCTTTTAAATTTCTTTTTATATCCTGGAAGTTAATGCCCTAACTGAAACAAAGGTGGCAAAGATTTTATCCCTTTCTGTAGGCTCTCTCTTCATGTTCTTGATCATTTCCTTTGCAGTGAAGAAACTTTTATGATATCCCTTTAATTGATTTTGATTGATTTCTCCTTTTTCATTTCTAATTTTATTAATATGTTTTTTTTTCACTTTATTTTGTTAGTTTGGCTAAGGCCTTATCAATCTTGTTTATCTTTTCAAAGAACTAACTCTGTTTCATTGATCCTTTGTATTGCTTTTCATTCTCAATTCCATTGATTTTGGCTCTGATCTTAATTAGTTCCTTTCTTCTACTGTTTGTTCTTCTTTTCAAGGGCCTTGAGGTCATCATTATTTTGTTTATTATGTTTATTTGGGATCACTATTCTCATTTGAGTGTAAGAATATTTAAATTTTTCTCCTGATTTTTTCTACCACCCATTCATCATTCAAATGTGTATTGTTCAATCTTGATGTGTTCATATAATTTTTATAGTTTTTTTCATGTTTACTTCCATTATGAGCTGATAAGATGCAAGAAATTACATCATTTTTTTCAAATGGTACGAGTTGCTTTGTTACTTAAAATATGGCCTATTTCGGAGAATGTTCCATGAGCCACTGAGAAAAAGTGTATTCATCTATTGTTGGATGAAATTGTTGGATGAAGTATTCTATATATGTTTGTTCAGTTAATTTGATTAATATTATTTTTCAGGTTCAAAGAGACTTCACTGAGTTTATGTCTGTATAATCAAACTGTGAGAGAGCTGTTTTGAAGTCGCCCAGTATTATTATATGGGGCTCTATCTGAGGCTTCAATTTGAGTTGAGTCTCTTTTATGTAATTATTTGTGCCAACATTTGGTGCATAAATATTTATTTTTGTTATGTCTTCTTGTTGGATTGTTGTCATTACCAATATGAAATGAACTTTTTTGTCTTTTCTGATTAATTTTGGTTTGAAATGTCCTTTGTTAGATATGAGAGTAGCTACTTCTGCTTGGTTTTAGGCTCCATTCACATGGTATATCAATTTCCATTCTTTCACTTTCAGCCTGTGGCTACCTTTTCCTGTAAGGTGAGCCTCTTGCAAACAACATATAGTTGGGTCTTGTTTTTTAAATTCATTTTGCCAGCCTACATCTTTTAATTGGAGGGTTGAAACTACATACATTCAATGTTATTGTGGAGAGATTTTCATTAATTCATAATTTTTTTCTGAATATACAATTTATTTGTTGGTACTTTTTTTTGTTGTTACTTGTTTTCCAAAGAGCATTGCAGCTGAAAGGAAAGAAAAAGTGAAGAAACTTTAGGAAAAGGCACAACACCTTCAATTCCAGCTTACAGTGCAGGTTTCAATAGTCAACTTGTCACACATTTTAGGAAAGTTTTAGGGAGGTTATTTCTAACCCATGCTACATGGAACAAAAATCAGAAGAGATTAAGTTTCTCTAATAACATAACTGTAAAGGAGACCAGCCTAAATGAATAGAATATCAATTTTTTTAAAGAGAGAAAATGAGAGAGAGAGAGAGAGAGAGAGAGAGAGAAAATTTTTTTAATATTCATTTTTTTTTTTTTTAGTTTTCATGGACACAACATTTTTGTTTGTATATGGTGCTGAGGATCGAACTCAGGCCGCACTATGCCAGGTGAGCGCGCTACCGCTTGAGCCACATCCCCAGCCCCGAATTTCAATTTTATAGAAGGTCTTAAAGTGAATTTCATTTCCTGAACCAGAGTTATATATGCATACAATTAATGGCTAATGAATTTTGAAAAATAGAGGTCCTTCCAGACTGAATTTAATATAGGGAACAGGAGTATTTATGAAGGAACATACCATATAAAATTTGGTATGAACAAAATGCTTAAATAGATTAAACTTGTGTGATTTGTCCTGTAGATTAAATTTGTGTGCACTCCATTCATATCATAAGAGTAAGAGGCAGTTAACCTAAGTCTGAATTCATGCACTTTCTGAATTTGTGGCGTTGGAATTGATGAGTCTTTATTGAATTGAACACAAGTATTTGATCCTTCTGATGTGCAAGCAGAGACCTAAGTATAACATGAAATTATGTACCTTAAAAATTCCTGGAGGGGAAGTTAAGGGTAAGTTAACAGAATAAGATTTTTAAATAATACCTGACCTCAAAGTTTTGGAGAAGAAATTCTCAAAGTGGTAGAGTCGTACCTATTTACTCTTTATATATAACATCCAATCTATACTAAAAGAATAAGAATAAATAAATAAATTATTGAACGAATGAATCAATGAATGGAAAACAGAAAGGCAATTCTAGTATTGGTATCTGTTTTTCCCCTCAAAGATTAAATAAAGTTTTATCAATAATAAAAAAAAAACCTTATTAGGACTATATTTAAAAAGTTACTTTCAATTCTGGATATACATCTCAGGACAATTAGAGTGAGTCATTATTGCATTCTGTAATCTGATTGGGCTGGGGTAGGAGGGTAACTAGAATCTCTGTTGGCATGACTGTCATTTGACAAAGTGCTCCCTGATGGTTCTTAGCTGCTAGTCACTATCAACTCTGGATGTAGATGCACTGCTTTAAATTTGAACATGATAAGTTATGATATGCAGTTTGATTGGAAAATTAAATAACAAATCCATAACTTTTTGATTTTCAAATGAGATTTGTTTATTTGTGAGCTCTCACACACTTCCTCAATTCCAATGATTATTAAATTTTTTCTCTTAATTTTGTCTCAGAATTCTTGCATCATATTTACTTTTTTTTTTCTTTAAAACTTAATATTCAAGGCTGGGCACTTTGTCTATCAGCACTGAGAGTCTGTCTTCAGCATGGTCTACTCTATTAGAGAGCCTTTAAACTGATCATTTTATTTGATTTATTGTGTCTTTCATTTCTAAGATTTCCATTTGGTTCTTTTTTAGTATCTCTATCTCCTTAGTGATCTTTTTACTAAGTTCAGGCTGCTTCTCTGACCTCAGGTTTTTCCATACCAAATCTGTCCATTCTGTTTCTCTCTGCTATCCCCCACTCTGTGGTGGACCAGCATAGCCATTGCTGCCACTGCAGCAACTGGCTTGGCTCCAAAGTTTTCTTTCTTCTTTGTTCAATGTAGGGTAGGCTGGGGTAGGAGGGTAACTAGAATCTCTGTGGGCATGAGTTTTTAAGACATTCTGACTCTCCAATATTGAATTTTAGTGAAATCTCCCTTTTATGCATCTTGCTGAGAAGCAGTAATTCCACTGCTTGAATCCCCCGCCAAAGAGCAATAGACGGCAGCCTTTGTCTAAACTGCCATCTAGAATCTCTTCATCCATTTATTTGCTATATGTAATTTTATTTTTTCCCAGTAATGTGGTTATATGAATTGATTTTTTGGTATTGAAGTAGGCTTGCTTCCATGGAATAAGCCCATATTCTTTCTATATGTTGCTGGATTCTATTTGCTAAAAAAATTTTAAGGGGTTCTGCAACAGCAAAAGGATAAAAGCTGTACTCAGAATGAAGCCTTCATCTGAACTGTAGGTAAAACCAAGACTGTCTGAAGTTTCTGGTTGTCTGAGCCTTGTCAAGCCAGATCCTTTTAAGGAACCCCACTGTGTGTGTCACTGTGCCCAAAAGGCTGCACCACACAATGAAAGAAAACATAGACAGAACACACATAATGAAGAAGACAAACTGGAGCATTCTCCTGTGGGCCATTCCATTCTTGTAAAAACAAATAAACAAAAAAGTTCAAGGCCTGGTGTGATTCTAAGGGAAAGGTCTTGGCCAGAGTGCTGGGACTGCATTCCACGCTGGATACCAAGCAAGACCCACAGAAAAACCAATAAGTCCAAATAAGTATCAAAATAAAAAATTCCAGTAATTTTCATTGAACAGAGGTGAAACTCTCTGTGGTCATTCAATCCCCTCAGTGATCAGTATTTGCCCTATGTCCCTCAAGCCCAACATGACCACACTGTAAGGACCAAGTATGCTGCAAGCTCTGTGACTGTCTCCAGTCTTGGGGGAGAAGATCTCTAGGGGCCCTGGGTAGGGGACTAGGAAGACCTTTTTTCCATGTCTGGCTAAGCATACATCTTGCCTTCCTGGGAAACACAGGCATTGCTGTGTACGTATGGCTTAATTCCACCTGCTGACCCTTATATTAGTAGCCTCCCTATTAATAATCTAAGGTGACCATATCATTTATCTTCCCCAACCAAGTAAATGCTATTTTTGAAAGTGGTTGTTCCATAACAACAGGCCTAAACTTGAACTGTTTTAGACAAACTGGAACATAAATATTTTGAGCAAACTTGAACATACATATTTCAGTTTCTCTGGAACTGAGCTTTTGATGATTCTTTCCAGACTTTATTTCCAACCATGGTGAGCATGAAAGTTTTACCTGCACCATTTTTTAACCATATCCCTTCTCCTGTCTTCCAGAAGCCCTTACTGCTGTCTTGCTCTGGGTCTCTAATAATTGATTGTCTGACCCTTGAACTGCTCTGTGAAATCTTGATGGACCACCCAGAACTCAATTTCTTGACTAGACTGTGATCTTTTGATACCTGTCCTTTGACTTCTGTCTCAGGTGGCCTCTAGTGTCATTTTGGATTTCACTTCAATATGTTCTCTCCACTCCCAGTGAAGACTCTCACTTAGCACCTCCAGGCATACACTCTTGGAAATTATTCCATATACAGTGGTGGACTGAATGAGCCTCCATGGGTTTAAAAGCCAAGGAGTTTGAGCAAACCAATGTGTGGCTTTACCAGTCTCTCTACTATTTACACTGGGGTTGTAGCATGATTTCCCTTTTACAACTTTGATCATGCGTTAGAGAGGTTAAGGAAATGAGCTCCTATAACCCCTTGGAAGTAATCTCAGACTGAGAAACTAGGTAAAACTAGGGCGTTACTGGGTCTTCATTGCCAAGAAGACTATTAAAAATGTTTTGGACATGTCAGATACCTGTATAACAGTATACATAGAGGGTACAAACAACCCAGTGTCCATTGATGGATGAACCAATAAAATTCAGTGCATCTATAAAATGGAATATTATTCAGCCTTAAAAGGAAGAACATTTTGACACTTTCTACAGCATACATGAATCTTGATGACACTAAGCTAAGTGAAATAAGCTAGAGACAAAATTACAAATATTGCATGACTGCACTTAATACCTAGAGGAGCCAAATTCATAGAGTCAGAAAGTCGAACGTTGGTTCCAGGGTCTGGGGTTACATGAGATTCAAAGTTAATGTTTAATGGGCACAGAGTTCTGGAGATGGATGGAGGTGAAGACTGGACAACAATGTGGCTGCACTTATTGTCCCTGAAATGTATACTTAAAAATGGTTAAGATGATGAACTTATTAAAAAATAAGAAGAAATTTAAAAATAAACAATTTAAAATTTAAAAATAAACAATTTAAAAATAAAATAAGAAGAAAGTTCTGGGGCATTCTCCTTCATGTGGCACCATCTTGTTTGTCTGTTATGGACATTTCCACCCTATCCCTTCCCCCCTTCTTCCCTTTCTGCCTGGAAGCCCTTACCTTCTGACCTCAAGGTGATGATCAACTGCACTTGCTGATAAAAGGCTACTCTGGTCTCTGGGGACTCCTTGGAAGTACCCAGCTGGTTGTGACAATGCACGAAAGTCATCTTACATTTCCTCTGAGGAGCCATACCAAACCTCTAGTAGGCTGGAGTGGGGGATTGCTCTCAATCTTAGAAAGCTGGGAGAGGCCTGGCAGAAGGGATGCATTTTTCAATTAAGGTTTCGAGACACCATGTACTCTCTTCCTGTCCAGTTGTATAATGCTAATGATGTTCATTTCCTGCAGCAGATCTGGGGTCCAGGGACAGGCTATTTCTCTGAGGGCTCTCAGAGAAATATTTGTCTGAGGGCTCTTCCTGTTGCTGCAGTGAATCAAGGAAGGCAGAAGATAGATAAGCACAGCACTGTGGGGCTTGTGGATCCACTGCCTCTGTGTACAAGGAGAAAATGAAGCCACTGTCTGCGAGGCATCTGCACAGATGCTGAAAGCTTTGGCCAGAAGTGGACCCAGCTCTCCTGATGTCATGTCCTGGATGTTGAGTGCAACCGGAGGGTTCTTGAGCAGCTAGCTCCGGGAAACAACTCAGTATTTAATGACTAGTTGAAGCATTTTGTATGAAGGCTATGTTAAAATTCTTGTCAGATTATTCTAACACCTGTATCATCTTGGGGGTTGACATCTATTGGATGACCTTCTCATTCTCCTTGAGTTTTTATTTGCTATTGGGATGATAAGTGGATTTTTAAAATTTAAATCTGGACTTTTGGGTTATTTTTAGACTATAGTCCTTATCTAAATTATGTGTTTTGATAGGCTTCCTTTGAAATCTCTCTGGTGGATAGAGGGGGAGATGCTGCATCTTTATTGCCTGCCAGAGATGGAATGCACGTTCTTCCTTTGACTTGCTTTGGCACCTGGGTGGGTTGGGGAAGGGGATCTTTGTTGCTACTGGAAAGTAGTGGCATTCAAACTCCCTACATGGTTTCCACTGGCAGGACAGGACAGGAGACTTGTTACTTCCCCAAAAGAATGTCAGTCATGGCTCTCAATTCAGCCTTCATTAACAGAACCTGGCAAGGGTGCTGGAATGCCTCAGGTCCGCATAAAAAGAACGGGAGTCTAGGTTCCCTTTTTGGTGTGAAAGGAGGCGGGGCCATAGGTTTTTGGTGTGAAAGGAGGTGGGGCCATAGGTTTTTCTGTAGAATAGAGGAGATTTATTCTAAAACTCTTCTACCTTGCTGGGTTTCCCCTTTTCTGACTTTTTGGCTAAAAAGGTGCGATTATGGTTTGATTGTGGGGTGTCCTCCAAAAGCTCACATGTGGGACAATGCAAGAAGGTTTAGAGGAGAAATGAGTGGGTTATGAGAGCCTTAACTCAATCAGTGAATTAATAACCTGATGGTTTAATTCAGTGCTAATTGAAGGCAGATGGGGTGTGGCTGGAGGAGGTGGGGTGTTGGGGGACATGCCTTTATGGTATATATTTGTATCCGGCAAAGTATATATTTGTATATATATTTGGTATATATTTGTATCTCTCTCTGCTTTCTGACCATCACGTGAATTCCTTCCCTCTGCCACACTCTTCTGCTGTTAGTATTCAGCCTCACCTCAAGCCCCCAGGAATGGAGCCATCTGTCTTATGGGCGTAGACCTATAATATCGTGAGCCCCTAAATAAACTTTTCCTCTTCTATAGTTGTTCTGAGGTCCTTGGATCCTTCAGTCACAGTGGCAAAAAATCTGACTAAAACAGGTGCAGACTTTTCTTTTGTTTTTGTGTCCACTCGTTGGTGTTTCTAGGTTGCAGGTTTTTCTAGTACCCAATCTGGGATATATACGGCAGTAAGAAAACAGGAAATTCACATCTGTGTCATTCCTTGAGTTCCCGAGTTCCCTGGTTAATCTGCCTTCTTTTCTCTGATTTTTAGGTTTTTAACTTTGCTCTACTTTGCAACAGGAATAGGGAAATGTTTATTTACTTCATCTTCTTTGAAAATTAAAGTTTTATCTCACAGACTTTTAGAGTTAGGATGGCCTCATACCCAGGGGGAGTCCCATCCCATGTGATTCTGAGGTCTTCCCTAATGAAGGTGGAATGTTTAACTTGTGTTCCTATCGGAGGCATCCCTGTAGGGACCCTCAGACCAATCCTTTGTCTTTGTGCATGTTCCTTTTTTACCTCAAAAAGTGTTTCCTTTGTCCAAGCCCCTGTTCACCCCACACCTGCAGAGTGTGTTGTCAGGATGCCTCCTAGGTACTAGTGTGGCCCCCTATAGCATAGCACTGTAATTCAGGAACTCTGACAAAAGATGCAGGGCAGTTTAAAACCCTTCTGGAATTGCTTAAACACTCAGAAAACTCGGCCATTTTTTTTTATATACTTGTTCACCCCTTTGCTGGTTTCTCACAGTCCAAGTAAGAGGATCAGGATTTTGCTCAACAGAAGACAGCTTAGTGTGATTGGGAATTTTTATGTCTTAAGAAATGAACCTTCATGTTAAAAAGATTTAGCATGTTACCAAAATTACAGGAAGCCCCAGGTGGGAAAAAATAAGGTAACATGCAATGTGTTTTGTTTCTTGGGCCTCCAGGACCATGTCATGAGCAGTGGAATCTACAGAATCAGCTTTCCTGACATCAGCATTACACTTGGGTGAGGTCTTTGGGAAATATGAGCTGGGTTTTCACATAATTAGATTTCCTATATCACCGGCCAAATAAAATCAGTTCCCAACATCTCTCTTGGTCCCATGCCTAGTGCTCATCCAGTGAAGAACTTTTGACAAATTCTCAAACCTGTGAGCCTCAGGTATGGGGAGGAAGGAGCAAAGCATGTGCTGCCCTAGGGACTGTCAGCTGCATCATGGATTCCCCGATTCCTGCCTTGTGCCCATGGGCCTAGCAATCCCATAGACCCAAGTTGAACTCTACAGACTGTAGCTGTCCCTGGGCTTCCAGCAATGTTTTCTGGCACGGCAAGCCTGCCCCCATTGACTCCCTTATTCAATTCTACCTCCTCTCTCCCTTCCTTGTGAAAGGCTCAAATAAGCAGGCCAATCCATAGGCATGCAAAGAAATTCCCTTGTCTCTGTTTTCTGTTACTAAAAAAAAAAAAAAAAAAAANACACCTAAAAAAAAAAAAAAAAAAAAATGCCCTAGGTGCCCCAGGCAGGAAATGTTTCATAGGTGTGTGTGTGTGTGTGTGTGTGTATATACACATACATACACACACACACATATATATATATACACACACACACACATATACACACATACACATATATGCATATATATTATATGAATATATATTATATAATATACATACTAAAAAAGGAGGTTTATTTGGAGAATTCTGGTGGCTGGAGGGTCCAAACAGCATTGAACTGGTATCCTATCAACGTTTCCCCAGACTGCATCACAACATGGCAGATAGAATCATGCGTGGAAAAGATCACACATAAGACAGGAAGCCAGAGAGATTAAGGGGCCAGGCTTATTAAAACAATCTGCTTTCATAGAACTATCTGGAGTCTCATGAGAACTACATTAATCTCTTCTGAGTCATTCACCTAATGATATTCTTACCTTCTACTAGCTCCACCTCTTAAAGGCTCTATTGCCTTTTAATACTGCCTCATTGGAGACTATGCTTATAGTACATGAACTTTGAAGAGCATACTTAAACAGTATTCAAACCATAGCAGCTTCCCAATCTGTGGAGCAGAATTAGCACACCTTCAAGGGCAAAAGGAGAATGGATCCTCAGGTTTTGCTTTATTTTTCCTCACTTAAACCCTCTAGATCTCAGAAGGACCACTTTAGACATCATACTCCAATTATATAGCAAGAGCTGGGTTGGAGGAGCTGAGTTCTAGGACAGGCTTTTATTTCAGGATAGGCAGGTTCCTGGCAAAAGGCCTGAAGTGTCTAGGAGGATGTAGGAAGATAGGAGAGGTACAGAACTGGAGGTAGCCAGTTGCTTTTCCAGGCCAACAAAATCAAATATGTGTGCCCTGAATTAAAAATGGTTTAGAAAGTGTAGAGCACTTTGCATTTCTAATAGCCTGTGTTGGCCATGTGCTTATGGGTCGGTGACCTGGGTAAAGAGTCGGGGGGGGGACATTAACACCTCATAAGAGCAGTCCCCTTCTTGTTTTTGTCTTTTCCAAAATCCTCAGAGAAATTGGAGGGGAAGTGTTATCCCAATGCTTTATCAGAGAAATCTGAAAATCAGAGCAATTAAACAACCAGCTATCGAAATGTTAAGCCAAGGGTTCCCGGGTTCTGACCAATGAAAAGTTTGACTGGGTTCTTTCTCCTTAGCAGACCTGTCCATTTAGGCTGTGACATGAACACCTGGGTGAGATGGGGGATGACCAATATTTCATTGATTTCTCAAAATGCCTTCTGGACTGTGCAGGGTTGGCCATCTACAGAGGTTCTTGAAAATAGGCAATGCTTAGGAAATTGCATGGAGAGGAAAGCAGGCTTCTGAGGGCAGCACTCAGATATACACAGCCCTCCCTGACTCCAGGAGCCATTACCAGCTGCACCATTCTCAACCCCACAGTGTAGAAGAATGACTTCTGCAATCTTGTCCTTATCATTTGTATAATGGGCACAGGGAGTGCTTATCTCATGGGAATGCTGCAAAGAAGACTGAATTGAAATAATCACAGAGCATGCAGTCAAGTTTATAAAGTGCTATGAAGAACAAATATAGAAGTAAATAAAGAAACACACAACCTTTTTCCAGGAAATTGGTTATTTTGGAGGTTAAGAAAGAATGAAGTTAGTGAAGGCTTTTGACAATAGGCTGTCTGACTGAAGGGCATGTCCCTAGTGCTGCCTTCATTTACAAACCTTTCTTCCAGGGTTTGCAGACTGAAGAGGTCAGCCGAAACCCGTGGTAGTTAAATGTCCCAACAGAGCTCATTGCAATCCCCCCCTTTATTTTGTGCTCAAATTTTAATTCCCTTTGACCCATGGGCCATTTTATCCCTTCTGGTTTTAATTATGTCTGTCTCTGATTAATCCCTTGGTGTTCTTCGCCTTCTCTGCTATCACTGGCAGAACTTGCTGCAAAGGGCAAATGCATTTTGGTGTGTTTACTAGTTTAACTGATCCCAAATGTCAAGAAGGATTCATCCTGGAGTTGAGAACTAGAATTTTCACTTAACCATATGAATTTCACAAGTGCTTTTTTTTTTTTCTCCCCCTGCCCACCCGTGTCTTCAATGAAGGCTTCAGGGCTATGCTTTGGCATTGAGTTTTTTGTAATTAGGTGTTTCTCTATATTTTCTGATGTTTTCATAAACAAGAATTGGGATACAAGTCAAAGGCTTCATCTGCTTTTTCTTCTCATAAGGATTTTTGTTAATATCTGTGCCTCACAGTCTGATGCTGCTAGACAAATCAGCAGGCAGGTTCTGACTTTCTTGAAGTCTGAGTCATGTTTCCCTCCTTAACTATGGGATCCAGAAAGAATCTGCTGCACACAGGTTCGAGAACAAAGAATCGGCATGCAGGTCTGGTTTTATATGGGTGCTAATAAAGGACCTGGACTGAATTTAAAAATGCTTTGAATTGCCATATGTGTTTAAGCTCCTCAGAAGGCTGAGGCAGGAGGTTCATTGGAGCCCAGGAGTTCAAGGTCAGCTTGGGGAACACAGTGAGACTCCATTTTTTTAAAAAAATTTGAATTTATTAAGACATTGCTTGACTATCTGTGTTTCTGTTTCTCCCTTTTCTTTTTCTCTCTTTGTTCATACACACATGCATCCCAAACCCACACACACACACCTTTGGGAAACTGATATGAGAAGTTAAATTATCAATTGCCTTAGAGGTAAAATTTGTTATTGTTTACAGTTAGTATGCTTTAGGGAATTTGATAATAAAATTTATTTGATTTATATAAACCTACTTGAAAGTGAATTCATGTGAAAATGATATATCCACATTGCATCTGTCAATGACTATTACACTACAAGAACTGTACCACAGCCATGAAATGATTTTTTCATAATATTTTCTTTCTCAAATAATTTTACTATCATTCACTGCTGATCATTCAAGAAAATTTTCAAACCCATTGCATATCCATGTGACATGATATTGAGTTGCCTATTTTCTTTGCATAATTATATTTGGAAACTAGATGTCAGACTTCACAGTGTTTAACATACAACTTGCTATTAATCCTCTGAGTTCTTTTATTCCATTCAATCTTCATTCTTTTTCACAAGGATGTCATTAGGGTACCACAAAATAGTTCACTATAATGTCTTATATTATCTTAACCCAAATCAAGTAATCATGTTTAAAGTAAAAGAAATTAATTCATCTCAGCCTACTGTTCGGGAATATAGGCTGGATCTTTGTTATAACCATTCTCTTTTCTATGTGTTAATGGGTAATTGGTATTTTAGAACATCAGTATGGAATTCCTTTTATGAAAATCATATAAGTGAAATTTAAAAAATGGGGATTTTTAAATTGGTAAGAAATTTAAAAATTCCCAATAGGAATTCATGATGTATTCTTTTCTCTAAAAGGAAAACACATTTTCTAACTCTGTCACCTAAAAACACCTAGAAGCAATGAGAAATCCATCATAATTAGTATCCTTAGGATCCAGTTTGTAGGCCTTAAGTATATTTTTTCAATAAAACAATTCTACCTTTCTTGCAGAGACAGTTGATTCCAAAATTGGAAAGAGAAAATGTGAAAAATAAGCTTCCGTGTGCTTTCAACTTGAAAGACTTCTCGTGGCTCAAGAAGAGCTGATTTGAGCCCCCAAATAACAATGCTGCAATGGATTGAAATTCAATACTGAAGTTTAAATTTTTTATAAATTCTAATAATAGAAATAAATATTTAAGAAGTCATGGGTCACTTTTCAATAATGTTAGATCACCAGTATATTATTCTAAAAATTTATAACTAAAGCAAAGGAATAAAACATTTATCCTGAATTTTCTATACAAACTGTAACCAAATAATTGCTTTTTATAGATGATGCTTATTTGTGCAAGTGTAAGAAATAGAGAAAAAGCCAAGCACGGTGGTGCATGCCTGCAGTTAGGGAGGCTGAAGTAGGAGGATCGCGAGTTCAAAGCCAGCCTCAGCAATGGTGAGGCACTAAGCAACTCAGTGAGACCCTGTCTCTAAAGGAAATAAAAAATAGGGCTGAGGATATGGCTTAGTGGATAAGCGTCCCTGAGTTCAATCCCTGGTCCCAAAATAAATAAATAAATTAGAGAAGCAGAAATCACATCTTTGTAACACCTACTGAAATAATGGAGGTGTATCATCCTTTTAGCCAATGGTAATCCATGGGTGTTAAAATCTTCAAGTCAAATTTTGCCACCAAAATTGTTATTCTAGATAAAAGTGAGAGTACCTGAGCACATTAATCAATCCATATATCACAAAAGGAAAGACAATCAGACATCCAGTTCTTCCTGGTATAATAGGAAGTAGATCTAAAATATTCTTCACACACACACAAAACAAACAAACAAACAAAAAAAACATTTGAACCTCTACATGATTGCAACTAGATTTATCCAGGAAATCAGAAATTGGAGTAATGAGTTAAATGACACTACAAGGATGTCACATCTAGAGTATGGGAAAGTTTATAGAACAATTGACCTGCATTTTCTAATAAACTAGTGGTAAGAAAAAAAAATTAGAGGTAAGTAAAAGATAAAAAGGGGAGAGGGTGGGACTTAAATGGGAATTTCAATGAACATAATGACCAAATGTAATATATGAACCTCATTTGGATCATAACTTATCTAAGTCTACTGTAGAAAAGAAATTTAGAGACAGAAAACTGCACACTGCCTGGGAATTTTATGATATAAAGTTATTGATTATTTTGTTAAGTGGGAAAAGACTGCATTTATCAAAGTACTAATCTATAGGACATTAAAAAAAACCCTTAAGTGGGAAAAATGAGGAAAAATGCTACCTAGGGGTTGTTTTCAAATGTTCCACTACATAGTGGGAATAATATAAATATATGTGAGGTATATACCATTTACCATCCTATTTGGGAAAACTTGAGAATAATGTGGGTACTAGTCATAATTATTCAGGCATAAACAGGCATTTACAGGCCTTGGCCATGTTTGTATGTCTGCTCAGACATGCAAAACTCTGCTCTAGACATGTACATTCAAGTCCTCATTGGAGCATCTCATGGGATGCTCAAGAAACATTGCTCCCAACTGGTGCTCCAACAGCCACTAGAGGCTTGATTGCAGCTGAGATGGCCCCCAGACAAAGGAAAGGCTCTGTGTGGTTTTCAGATCTCCAAGCTTGTCTTCTTCCTTCTGTCTGCTTAGCTAAAATAGAGAACCCCTTGTCTTAGTCGGGAAGACTAATGAAGAAAGATATTCATGTTGCTCTCAAGTTGGTGGGATACTGGTCTTGGCCACTGGTCATTATTAACAAATAATGATAGAAATTGAGGGTAGCTGTGTCCCAGTCCTGATGAAGGGATAGGAAGAACAGGACAGTGATGAAATGTCTTCAGAGTTGATCTGTGATATGAAGTTTCCCAAAAAGAACCCTAGCATTATTTCTCTCAGTAATGTTATATTTATTCCACAAATATTTATTGAATCTTCATTATTACATGTTGGGTTTTGACCTAGGGTGTAGAAAGACTGAAATAAGAGACAAATTCCCTATTTCCAAAGAGTTTGTGATCTAGTGAGGCAGGTGGAAAATTATACAGACTATTTCCTGCAGAAAAGTATAAGCTCAGAGACATACATTGTATTAGTTCTTCTAAAGATATCTATGAGTATGTGTATCTCTGAAAGGTTGGGCATTATTTTACGCACAGGAGAAATAGTCCTGAGCTAGATAGCCACTCCTCTTCCCTGAGGGAAGATTAACATCAGGCTTGCATGGTCAGGAAGGGCTTCAGAGATATGAAAATGTTGGCCAAATCATTAAAGGAGAAAACCTGGGAAAGTAAATAAGGGCCAGAAATTCCAATCAGAGGGAATAACCCAGTCCAAAAGACAGAGGCAGAGAAAGGCTCATGCAAATGTCAGAGGGGGGAAACGTTAAATTCCCACCCTTGGGTGGATTCTGGACTTTCAGCTAATAGCCAAACGTGCTAATTGATTGTTTTATGAGCTGATTATTCCATGGACACAAGCTTCTTTCATTGAGTTGAGCAGAAGCTCAGCTTCCATCTCGGCTGAAGTTCACATCCAACCCCCGAGCCTGGGAAAGAAGTCAGAATAAATAAGACATGCCCAGGCAGCACCAGACTTTCCATGAGGTTGGGCCAAGCCCTTTGGTTAGTATTGTCTTCAGGGTAGTTGCTGGGCATCAGGAAAACCTCAACATCTTTACAGGAAAGGGATTCTTACAGATGATAAAGGAGTTATTGTCAGTAGCATAGTTTTAGTTACCACAATTTATCCCAAACAATCAGGAGACTCCCTAGCTAGGTTTCCAGTTTTATAAGTATTGTTTAAAACATGCCTACTAAATCAGGGTATAGGGGCTTGGATTCAGTCACTAATTCTGTGGGTCACTAGGGATGATCAACACTGAATAAATGGTCCCACCAGAATCCATCACTTCTATCACATTTCTCCTATAACTATTTTTTTAAACATTTATTTTTTTTTAGTTGTAGGTAGACACAATACCTTTATTTTATTTTTATGTGGTGCTGAGGATTGAATCCAGTGCCTCATGCATGCTAGGCAAGCACTCTACCTCTGAGCTACAATCCCAGCCCATACGAACTGTTTTTATAAAACACCCATCCCTTGAAGGACAGTTACATGCTCTCTGATGAACTGGAAATGATAAAGCAAGTGGCTTAAAGGGAACATTTAAGCCTATGGTAAGAACAAACAGAGAGAAATAACCATTTGCATAAACTAAAGTCCAAGTAACTCTTAATGGAAGTGTAGAAAAAGCTGGTCATTGGAGTGAAACTTGTAATCCCAATAACTCTGGAGTCTAAGGAAGGAGGATCATAAATTTGAGGTCAACCTTGGCAACTTAGGAAGAGCCTGTCTCAAAACAAAATTTAAAACAGGGGCTGAGGATATAGCTCAGTGGTAGGGTGCACCTAGGTTCGATCTCAATTACTTAAGAAAGAAAAGAAAATGTAGAAAAAAATACAAAAACATGATTATATTACAAAATTTTGCCTACCATTTACTTAGGGGATTATGAAGAATGGACAGGTTTTGGCTTCTGCCCTGACTGTGTGGAAGTCATCACGTCCATACTCACAACAAGGAAAAAAAAAAAAACCTGAACAACCAAAATCAACATATGTTTTCATATTCAACAAAGAACTAAGGTCATTCAACAAAGAATGACACCTATCTTCCAAATTGGAGAAAAGTGAATACAGATAATTATAGCAGAAGTTGCTGGATTCAGGTTCAGGGATCTTATATGCTAATAGTAGGCTAACAGAAAAATCTCAACATCTTTACAGGAAAGGGATTCTTACAAATGGTAAAGGAGTTATTGTCAATAGCATAGTTTTAGTTACCACAATTTATCCCAAACAATCAGGAGACTCCCTAGCTAGGTTTCCAGTATTATAAGTATTGTTTAAAACATGCCTACTAAATCAGGGTATAGGGGCTTGGATTCAGTCACTAATTCTGTGGGTCACTAGGGATGATCAACAGAGATGTAATTCTCTGTTTCTAAGACTTTGTTTTAGAATGACTGTCTAGGGAAACTCAAAGACAACAAAAAATAAAAAATAAAAATAAAGACTCTAAAGGAAATCGAAGCCTGACACATCTGCAGCTAAAACAAAAGGTAAACAAGGACACAATATATTCTAAATAAGTTTTTAAAAAAGATTATCCCTTACTCCAATTCTCATTGATCTCAGTTCCTATTATGAAATACACAATGAACAGGTTTTGATAAAAAATGCAAAGTATGCAAAAAGGCAAGAAAGAATTGAATACATTATGAAGAGACGAATCAAAGAACAGGGTCAGATTCAGGTATAATTCAGATTTTGGAAACATTAGAGCAAGAATTTAAAATAGCAATGACTGCCAGGAACAGTGGTGCATGTCTGTAATTCCAGTGACTCTGGAGATTGAAGAAGGAAGATCACAAGTTCAAGGCCAGCCTGGGCAATTTAGTGAGACCCTAACTCAAAATAATAATTAAAAAGTGTAGCTGAGTTGTAAACTACCACAACTAAATCCAATCCCCAGCACCACAAAAGTAAATAAATAAATAAAATAGCCATGGCTAATAATGTTCTAATGGCTCTAGTGGAAAAGTGCACAATATACAAGAGCTGGATAATGAAAGCAGAGAAATGAAAAGTCGGGCGTGATGGCACACAGTGGCTCAGGAGGGTGGGACTGGAGGATTGTGAGTTCAAAGCCAGCCTCAGCAATGGTGAGGCACTAAGTAACGTAGTGAGACCCTATCTCTAAACAAAATACAAAATAGGGCTGGGGATATGGCTCAGTGGTGAAGTACCCTTGAGTTCAATCCCTGATACCCATCCCACCAAAAAAGAAAGAATATAAAAGAATTCACAGGATATTCTGGAAATGAGAAATATTATAATAGAAAGAATGCCTTTTATGGTCTCACTAGTACCTTGGCACAGCAGAAGAAAGAGTGAGCTTGAAAATTTATCAATAGAAACTGAAGTGCAGAGGAAAAAAATAATAAAAATATTTAGAATACTTAAGAAAAATGAGACAATTACAAAAGGTTTTAATATATGCATAATAGGAGTACCAGAATTTTAGAAAAAGAGAAAGAACAGAAAAAATATTTGAATGAACAATAGCTGAGAATTTTCCAAAATTAGTGACATATTCCAAACTACATGTTCAAGAAACTCTAAGAACATAAAGATAAATATTACACCTGGGTATATTGTATTCAAGCTGCAGAAAACCAAAGACAAAGATAAAATCTTAAAGGAAGTCAAAAGAAAAAAAAAACTCATGAGAGGAACAAGATAAGAAGTAATCAGATTTTCTTATAGAAACCACATAAACAAGAAGCGAATGAAATGAAATACATGAAGTGTTAAAAGGAAAAACAAAACAAGACTCCATCAACCAAGAATTTTGTATTTAGAAAAATTATCCTTCAAAAGTGAAATTAAAATACTTTTATATACAAAAAAAGAAGGAATTTGTTTTTGTAAACTTGGCTTGAATGGATTATCAAAAGAATTCTTCAGAGAGAGGAAAAAATGATATAGGTCAAAAATTTGGACATACATAAAGAAAGGGCGAGTGCTAATTAAGGAAAGCAATTAAAATAAAATTTAAACCATTTTACTTGTCTTATTCTTAATTGCTATAAAGAATAACTATTCATTCAAAAATAATGGTAATAATGTACTGGGTGATTATAGCATATGAATAAATGAAATGAATGGCAGCAATGTTATGAGATGTTATGAGGCATGGAAGGAATAATTGGGAATATTTTTGCTATAAGGTACCTGTGAAATGGGGCAAAGTGTTATTTGAATGGACTTAGTTTTAAATATATACAGCAAACTCAAGGGCAATTACCCAAAATAGGATGTACTAGGAGGATAAAGTGGAATTATATAAAATCTCTCTTAAAAGTAAAGAAGTTATAAACTACAACAACAAAAAAGAGAAAGAACAAGGGCAACAAATAGAACTAAAAACAAACATGTGAGAGGTTAGTCCATTTTATCAACCATTACTTTAAGCATCAATGATCTAAATACATCAGTTAGAAAAGAGAAATGAGCAGAAGAGATAAAAATACAAGAACAAAGTACATGTTTTCCACAAGAAAACCATTTTAAATAGAGACACAGAGAGATTAAGATTAAAGTTGGAGAAAGATACACGATGCTAATACAAATCTAAAGAAATCTAGGGTAGCTTTATTTATTTCAGAACAAGGAAAGTTATCAGGGATAAAGATGGACATTACATAGTGACAAAGAGTCGATTCTCCAAGAAGACATAGTACCTAATGTGTATGCACCTAACAGCAAAATGTCAAGATACAGGAGGAAAATACTGATAGAAGGGGAGGGAGAAACAGATGAATCCTTTATTATAACTTGATATTTAATAACCTTCTATCAGCATTGACAAATCCAACAGGCAGAAAATCAGTAAGTCATAGCTTAACTGGATAGCACCATCAATTAACTGGACTGAACTGACATCTATAAAATATTTCATCCAATGATTGCTGTAGAATACACATTTTTCCAAGTTCTCAAGGAACATTTATCAAGATAGATCCCATTCTGGGCCATAAAATGCATTAAAGAAATTTCAAAGAATATAATTCATACAAAATATGCTCTCAGACCACAATAGAATTATGTAGAAATAAGTAACAGAAAGATAGCTGGGAAGTCACCAAATATTTAGAGATTCAACAACACACTTATTAATAACACATGAGTCAGAGAAGAAATCTCAAATGGAGTTAAAAATATTTTGAAGTTAAGTGAAATAAAAGACACCACATCAGAATTTGTGAAATACAGCAAAAAGAGTACTTAGAGGGAAATGTGTAGCGTTTAATGCATATAACAGAAAAGAAGAAATAAATAAATACCTTCTACCTTAGGAAACTAGAGCAAGAGCAATATAAACTCAAAGAAAAGAAACAACAGAAATTAAAGCAAAAATAAATGAAATTGAAAAAGGTAAATAATAAACATATCAACAAAAGCTGAATTCTTGAAAAGATCAATAAAATTGATAACTTCTAGCTGGGCTCTAAGGAAACAAGTGAGAGATACAAGGTGTTAGATGAAATGAAAGAAGGATGATCACTACTGATCATGTGGACACAAAAAGGATAATAAAGGAGTACTGTGAACAACTCTAAGACCACAAGTTTGGTAACTTAAATGAAATGGACCGATTCTTTACAAAGAATGCAGAAGACAACAGGTGAGGAAATGATTATTTAAATGGGAAAAAGCATAAAATAAAACTAAGATGCAAATACTGATATAATCAAAACATTTCAGTACATAATTAGTTTCTTATCATTTACAACAAAATGTAATTATTTTTGATGATTACAAAGAGAATCATGAGCTCAATAAGAGTAAATAATGCTAGGATATCTCCAGTTATTTTAAAATACTATGTAACTATACAAGGGAAAAATAAGAATGCTTTGGAATATATGTCTTAATTTTGTAAGTGACAATAATCTCCTAGGAAATGCTAGAAAACAATATAATGAAATATGTTCTTTTTAATACTACTCATGGAAAACTATGTAACCGGTTTATCAACCATGTCCCAACGTTTTGATTGATAGCTTAGTCTCAACACAGTCTCAACACTGTAGTATCATGTTTGGACTTTCTTATTCAAAATTCTTATCAAAAATGAAATTAAAATCAAGAAGAAATATATATGAAATATAAATAATATATTTATATATATATATATATATATATATATATATATATATATATATATATAAAATTTTAAATCCTTTCTCTATATTGAGAGAGAGAAGACTTGAAATGATCAAATGATCATACCAGAAGTAAGTTTAACAGTAACAAACAATATATTACACACCCAGTGTTGGGGGTCCCCAAAGCCACCCCCAGGTTCAATGGTTTCCTAGGAGGCTCAGGGGAATCAGCATATAGTCATATTACAGAAAGGACATATTGCAGTGCAAGGACACAAAGCAAAAACAGTCAAAAAAAAGGCATATGATACAAAATCTAGAAGAAACCAGGCATTATCTTCTAATTGTCCTCTCCTGTGGAAATCACACAGGACTAACTCAAGTCCTCCAGCAATTTCCTTCCTTCCTTCCTTCCTTCCTTCCTTCCTTCCTTCCTTCCTTCCTGACAACATGTGTTCCAAATCTACCAGGAAATTTCCCAGTGCTTTTGATATGAAGAGGTCATGTAGGTATCCCTCTGCCTAACATGTACCAAAACTCTACACACCAGAAAGTAAAGGACATATTTAGCATAAACCTGTTTGGAACAAACAGACAATATGAGCCATTCTTACAAAAGAATGATGGTAACCCTCATGAAATCTAAGTATCCAGAAACTTGGTCCCCACTAAGGGCCAACCTTGCAAACAAGTCTTTCTAAGGATATAAGTCTCAGGCTTGATGTGTTGTTTTCTGCACAGCTCATATTAAGAAGAATTCCCGAGGGGAAGATGGCGGCGAGGGGAGTGCATTGCCCCCGTGTGCTGCGTCACTGTGTGGGAGTATGACAAGTCAGGATGGCTAAAGGCTATCTTGTTAGGAATTTCCAGCAATAGTGGGGTGCTCCGGAACCTGGAGGAAGGATTTCCATCGCACGAGGATCGGCTACGGGGACTCAAACGCGAGAGATTTGTCGAACAAAGGGTAACACTGCTTATTCAGCAAATCGCCCCGTGGCTAGAGTCTGCAGCATGCGCTGGGAAACGAGGAGATAGCGACGCAGGGATACAGCGCTGCAGTTTCTGCCAGCCATGCAAGCATCATACTCAGGGCCGAATTCTGGGTTCGAGACGGGGGAAGGAAGCGGTCCATCTCGGTTCTCCACACCGGTCAGAACACAGAGGAGGCCAGCAGCCACCATGTTGGAGAGCTGACATCACCATCCCTGTTTTCGACTGACCGCAGCTCATTCAGCCATAGAACAGGTAATTTCAGGCTGCCATTCGCCTGCGGCTTGCAGACAGATTGCTCAGGCTCAGTGCCTGGGTGCTTCTTAGAGCCTGCTCTTATCGGAGCATGCACCGAGCGCGGGGCGGCCGAGTTCCAGCTCCCGGAAATGCCCTGGCCCAGGGCTGGGGAGCCTGCGGAGGCTGCTTCTTGGAGCCTGCTCTTATCAGAGCATACACCGAGCACGGAGCGGCCGACTTCCGGCTCCAGGAACTGAGCCCGCGGGGACTGCTTCAGTTCCAGCTCCCGGAACTGAGCCCTCGGGGGCTGCTTCTTGGAGCCTGCTCTTATCGGAGCGTACACTGAGCGCAGAGCGGCCGAGTTCCGGCTCCCGGAACAGCCCTGGTCCAGGGCTAGGAGCCCGTGGAAACTGCTTCTCGGTCCGGGTCCTGCTGAGGGCCGGTCAGGACTCACCTGTTGCTTTGGTTTCCCGGCAAGGGGAACGAAATGCTGCCATTCGCATAGGATACCAACATGGCAGAGATCTGATGTCATCAGAAAGCGGCGGAGGAGAGAACTTCATCAATACCAGCGGCGACAGAAACAGTTGGTCTCCTAGTAGGGGGGGTGAGGCACAGACACCCGAGTCTCTCTCGATTTGTCGTCGAGCCAGAGGGGAG
>NW_026000000.1:10795472-10813229 GCF_001458135.2 Marmota marmota marmota | reverse complement strand
CAGAGTAGGGACGAAGAGCATGAGAAGAAGATTAACATTAAACAGGGATGAGAGGTGGGAGGGAAAGGGAGAGAGAAAGGAAATTGCATGGAAATGGAAGGAGACCCTCAGGGTTATACAGTGGAGTGGGTAGAGAGAGAGGAGGGGAGGGGAGGGGAGAGGAGGGGAGGGGGGATGGTGGAGGATGGGAAAGGCAGCGGAGCACAACAGACACTAGTATGGCAATATGTAAATCAATGGATGTGTAACTGATGTGATTCTGCAATCTGTGTATGGGGTGAAGGTGGGAGTTCATAACCCACTTGAATCAAAGTGTGGAATATGATATGTCAAGAAATTTGTAATGTTTTGAACAACCAACAATAAAAAATTAAAAAAAAAAAGAAGAATTCCCTGTATTAGTAGAAAGTGTGGACAAAGTATCTGTTTGTATGAAGCAGATCTGATGGTTTCAGTTGACCTCAACCATGGAGCTTGGAGTATAAAGGAAAGAGCCTGGAGTCAAAGATATCTGAGCTCAAATGCCAATTTGATCACTGTCTAAACCTGAGGTATTTTCCAAGTTACTTAAAATGAGTTTCAGCTTCCTTATCTGTACAATGGGTTATTATTAATGATAATTAATTTTGAGAATCATGGAAGAAATTATAAGTTATCTAAAGAATCTGGTACTTAACATTTGCTAGTGCTATTAGGCTTATTATTAACCAAAATTGAAATGTAACTGGTAAAAATTAACTCACTTTGGGGCTTACTATTGGGAGTGGTGAGCAGATTTTAATCATCAGTTAGAAACTATTTGCAACACTTGAGACATTAAACTATTTGATGGTAAAATATATATAAAGAGGAATCCTCGGGTAGCAAGTGAAGTTCAAGAGATCAGTGGAGTCCATTGAAGCTGAAACTAATATCCTCTATTTGAGGTGGATATTTTATCAGAAATCTTCAAAAGGTGCTGGGAAGGTGGAGCATGCAATACCAAAAACATTAAAGTTTGTCTTCACTCTATCCTTCATACCTTCACAAAATAAAATTTTATTTTAAATGTATCAAGCACCCTTTGGGAAAGATGAGATTATAATTTTATTTTATGAAGGCTAGAGTGAAGACAATTCTTTAGAAATTACAGGAAGATTCAGACTGACTGAAATAAAGAATGATTTGTCTGATAACCAGCTCTGTCTAACATTGGAATGGAAGGTAACTGGTAGTAATGAGTTCTTCATTCTGGGATATTCTCAAAGGGAAACCAAATGAAACTTCTTGAGGAGAATATTGAAGAGGCTATTCCTCTACTTGGGAAAATGAGGTCACTCATTCTTGAGGAAAACTTTTAGGAAGGTTGTAGACAAAATTAGGAATTTTCCCCCTCTCTTCCTCCTTTCTTCTGTTAATAACACTCCAATTTTCTAACCCCATGTCCTCTCTATGAATTTTAGTGTCATAACTCAACCCTCAGCATTGAGGAACCATGTGACTCAGAACTGACTACCCAGAATGCTTTTATCCTGCTGGATTGAGTGGTTCAGAATTAGGAACATCCAGCAGGACAGGCCAAGAAGATGCCCCCTGAGGTCAGGCTGGACCCTCTGGGATTTCCAAAGAGGTGGCCTACAAATGGTCCCTTTCTAGGATCAGCTTTTCACCTGATAGAAAAACCCACTGAGAGAATCACAAACACAGAGGAAAGAAAAGCTACAGAGATAGGAAATGAGAGAGACAGTCTTGATAACATCTTTTAAGACCAGAGATCCAGCCATTCATCCCAGTTTTATGAGCCAATAAAAATCCTCCCACCTTTGTGTTTAAAGGAGATTGCATCAGGTTTCTGTAAAATGCAACCAGTGAGCCTTAATAATATATATGTTCTTTTAGCTGTTAAACAGATACAGATATTTTAATACAGGGCAGAGACAGCCCCCTGTATCTGCTGTTGTACATCTTCAGATTCAACCAATATAGGGTTGAAAATATTAGAACAAAAATTGGATCTGTACTGAATATGAACAGACTTTTTTTTTCTTGTCACAATCTCCTAAACAATAGAGTAGCATAACTACTTAAACAACATTTACATTGTATTAAGTATTATATATAAATAATTTAGAGTTTATTTAAAGTAAATAGGAGAATGTGCATAAGTTATATGCAAATACTAGGCCATTTTATATAAAGGACTTCAGCTTCCAAGGAATTTGGTATCTGCAGGTGTTCTTGAATCAATCTCCCATGGATACCAAGGGCTAACTGTACCTGTGCAAACCTATTCTCAATTCAAAGAGTTTGGATGCCACTTACAAATATTATAGGACAGCCTAAGTTTGGTACTGAAAAAGATATACCAGAAAGCCCTGCACATTTGCTATAGCTGGATTGCACATTTACCTTTGAGTTTCTAAGGATTAACAGAAATACATTAAGATCATCTATTACAGGACCAGAAAAAGAGGATTGCTTTCAGTGTTCAGAGCACTAATGTTAGAAGTTTCTCCTGTGGGTAGTGATGAGGAGGAGATCACATACTCACAAACTCTCTATAACAATATGAAGTAACAAATGAGGTCTTCATCGTAATCTTCAGAATATACTGTGAGAGCCACAGAAAAGCTAAGGGCAAGCAATGCCCATCTATAAAACATCAAACAACTTTGTGCATTTTAATTCATAAGGGATGGTCAAGATGATAAATCTTGTTATATATGTTTTACTTCTTTTTCTCATATTTGGTGGGTTTTTAAAAATTTAATTATTTATTCTAATTTTTTACATACCTCCCCAAGCTATGCTTTTGTGGAACTGTGTCTACCAGAGCTTTCTCTTGTCCAATTAGTGCAAATGTGTCTTGTAAGATAGCGGTGGGCCAGGGAATCTGTCTCATGATGAGATTTTGAACAAACTTAGGAGAACAGGTTGAAGTTATAATATAGAAAGACTGGGAGCAAAATTGAGAGTTATGATGATTGGACTTCATAAAGATCAGAATTGATCTAATTTAGAAGCCTGAATCATGCAGAAGTCCCTCAGGCAGTATTTGGTGAGTGGCAGGGCCTCCACATCTGACTGTTCAGACAGGTTCCCTTAAATGGTTTCTCAGGAGAGGGACCTGAACTGCTCAATGTTAAAGGCTGCATCCCAGAGAGAAGAAATACCTTTTCCTCATTTGAAGAACAGTATTGAAGAACAAAGTTGGAAGTCTTATGCTTCCTATTTCAAAACTTATTACAAAACAATAATAATCAAAATGGTGTGGTACTGGTATAAAGACACACATGTAGACCATGGGCTAGTATAGAAAGCTAGGAAATGAATCCTCACATATTTGGTTAAGTAATTTGGACAAGAGAGCCAAGACCATTCACTGTGAGAAAGAAGAGTATTCCCAAGAATGGTGTTGGGAATGCATATCTACATACAAAGGACTGAGGTTAAATCCTCATCCTATACACTATACACAGATTAACTAAAAATGGATCAGAGGCCTAAAGTCAAGCTAAAACATAAAACTCAAAAAATAAAAGAGAGTAAAAATATCAAGACATGGGACCTAATGATGATCTCTTGGACAAGACAGCAAAAGGATAGGCAATAAAAGCAAAGATAGGTTAATTAGACTACATCAAAATTGAAAATGCATTAAAGGACCTACTTTAAGAGTGAAAAAGAAACCTATGAAATGGAAGAAAGTATTTGTAAATCATATATCTAATAAGGGGTTGATTTAAAGAATATATAGATAACTTTTATAACTCAATGGTAAAAAGGCAAACAACTTGATTTTTAAAAAAAATGTGCAAAGAACTTGAGTGGACATTTCTCCAAAGAAGACATAAAATGATCAACAAGCATATGAAAAAGCGTTCAACAGTACTAATACTTAGCAAAATGCCAAATAAAAACATAATGAAATATTACCTCACACTCATTAAAATGCCAGCTTTATAAACAACAATAACAACAACAACAACCAGGAAATAAGAAGTTGGCAGGGATGTGGAGAAATTGGAACCCTTGTGCTCTGAATGTAAAATGGTATAGCCACTGTGAAAAACACTACTGTGGTTCATCAAAACATTAAAAGTACAAATACCATGTGATCTAGAAATACCACTTCTGGGTATGTAGCTAAAATACTGGAAAGCAGCATCTCAAGGAGATATTTGTATATCCATATCCAAAGCACAAATGGTGGGTTGACTTATTTTAAGGAAAATTTCAGCTTCTGAATTTTCACAACTGCCAAAAGGTGGAAGCAATAAGTAGATAAATAGAAAAAAAGTGATATGTCCATTCACACAAAAGAATATTATCCATTCTTTCAAAGGAAGAAAATTTGACACATGCTAAAATATGCATGAATCTGAAAAACATTGTGCTAAGTCAAGTAAGACAATCACAAAAAGGACAAGTACTATGTGATTTGTATACTCATATGCAGTATCTAGAGTCAAATTCACAGAAAGTAGAGTGATGGTTTCCAGAGGCTGAGGAGAGAGGAAAGTGAATTGTTTAATAGGTACTGTTTGAGTTTTGTAAGATGAAAAAATTGGAGATTGGCTGTATAACCATGTGATTCTATTAAACTACTGAACTGTATACTTTAAAGTCATTAAGATGATAAATCTTGTTATATATATTTTACTTCTTTTTCTCATATTTGGTGGGTTTTTAAAAATTTATTTATTTATTCTAATTTTTTACACATGTCTCCAAGCTATGCTTTTGTGGAACCGTGTCTACCCAGAGCTTTCTCTTGTCCAATTCATGCAAATGTGTCTTGTAAGATAGCAGTGGGCCAGGGAATCTGTCTCATGACGAGATTTTGAACAAACTTAGGAGAACAAGTTGAAGTTATAATATAGAAAGACTGGGAGCAAAATTAATGTTTGTTGCAAAGGAGATCAGACCCAAATGTGCAAAAGCACAAATGGTGGGTTGACTTATTTTAAGGAAAATTGCAGCATCTGAACAGATTTTTTTTCTGAAAAGAAGGCCATTTTTTATGTAAATGGAACAAAGGATCGTATTTGAGCAGGATTAAAAAGCAGTACTGATATGCTTGAAGCACAGAACAAATAGGGGCCAAGGCCACAGGGTTCTGAATCATAAAGTGTCCTCCCTGCAATGATTCAGAAAATGTTCTGAGTATTTACAGTCTCCCACCATGACCATGAAACCTTCCAATAGTTCACCCAGAAAATGATTAATTTTAAGCAATATCATTTCCTAATGAAACTTCAAGATAAATTAGTTGCAAAAATGTACATTCAGGTACTAAATGAGTTGACCTACAGAGCACAAATGTTAGATCTAAGTCAATTAAATGATGGCAGGTGGCTGATTTATAGCGTAGAGAAGTTGTTCTTAATACATTCTTTTGGACTGAAATTAGACACAGGGGACAGTGGTCTCTTGGGGTCACTCCAAATTTATGACTATTAATGAGAGAATAGTTCCAGTTTACCTAAAGGGGCTTAGGTAAAATTTAAATAGAATGTAGTACAAAACACATTTCTCTTTTACCACTATATAAGATAATGTCTCACTGATAACATTCCTATAAGACCACATTTGTTTCAGTGACATTGAAGGATATTTTTATGTACAAGCATCAGTGTTTAGGGACATGCTATTAAATGCCTTAAGGAAAAAACATTATGCAAGATGTTGAGTCTCCTTATTTTTCTATATATTTAAAGAGATTTCAATAAAATACCACATGACTACTTTTCCTGTGTGTCAGGCGTGGGATATTGGGGTTCAGACCCAGGGCTTCATGCATGCAATGCAAGTTCTATTCCACTGAGCTGCACCAATAGTACTTTTCTAAAACTTAGGGGGAAAAATCCCAAAGACACAATTATAACCAGCTAAGAAAGTATCATATAAAAGTAATGGGGGATAATTTTATTAACAAATGTGAAACATTACGTAGTTCATAAATAAAAGTATATTGACAGGGTTTACTTGAGAATAAAGTTGGGAGAAATAGAAAAGATAGCTTCATCATTTAGAAACCAAGTTTGAACTGGATGATCATTTAGGAAAAAAAAATAGATGTAGGCTGCTATCCCATGTTAAATTTTAATTCAAAGTTGATCCAAGTTTTAAATATAAAACACAAAATATTAGTTACCTTGTATTAATCATTTTTCCATCACTGTGACAAAATGCCTGAGAAAATCAACTTAAAAGCAGGAAAAGTTTATTTTGTCTTCATTTTCAGAGATCTCAGTCCATAGTCACTTGGTCTTGTTGTTTGGGGCCTGTAGCTGTCCAGTGAATTATGGTAAGAGCTTATAGCAGAGAATGCTGCTCATCCCACGGATGCCAGGAAGCAGAGAAACAGGGAGGGTCTGGGGTACCAATATCTCTTATGAGGCACACCTCCAGTTACCTAACTTCCTTCCACTTGGTTCCCCAAAGAGCCACAGACTAAGCACCAGTCCTTCAACCCATGTACCTTTGAGGGATGCTTCCATACAATAGCAGTCCTAAAACAATGTAATGAGTCTTCACATAATGTTGAGGGGATGGTGTTTCTAAATATGGCCACAAAAGCAGAATTCTCAAAGGGAGGACTTTGAAAGTTATTAGTCATGAAATATACTGATTAGTACACATTCTTTTCAAATACTCCAGAGAAGTTATAAACCAGACTATGAATAGCACACAAATGACATCTTCATAAATCCCCAACTATCCTTTGACAACGAGTGTGTATTTCTAGGAAAAAAATATATATTTTCACTCCCAACTCCTCATTCTCACCCAAAACAAACAAAAATTTCCAATACTTAATACTTAGAAATGTAAAGTAACTTTATGAAATGTTTGGCTTAAAACAAAATTGAAACAGAAGTTGAGAAATGATCAATAATTATGGCACTGAACAGCTACACTTATGAGAATGCATTACTTCAGGGATATTTCACAACTTTCAAAGATTTTTGTTAGTCATGACAATAAATGGAAGCCAGAGCACATTTTTTGTCCTCCCCTGCACTTCATTAATGAATTCTGAAGGAGGACACATCATCCAAAGTGAAGAGAGTAGAATGAAACTACCCAAGGAAGGTCATCAGCTGATGTGGAATTTCAGAAAATTTTCAGGTGAAGAAAAAGAAAAGAACAAGTTTAAGAATATGAAAAAGATAAAAAGCCACAACCTAGAATCAGGTCACAAGAGGGGACACAGTGGAGGTGGGCACTTTTCATCCTGACAGCTCTCTGGAAACCTCAAGCTCTCAGCACCCTTATCCTCTATAGATGTCAGATCAGTAACCTGCCCCTCTCACACAACTTATTTCCCCCTCCACCTCCAATCACAGAATGGACAGCTCTCTAGCATTTATGTCAATGCTAGCCAATAAAACCAAAAGACAAAACCAAAAGACAAAACCTGAGTTCTTTTGAAGAAAATGTAAACAGTGAGTCTGATCCATTATAATATGGGTATCAACATCCCAAATCAAAGCCATCTTCATTTAGGGACTCCTCTGTGCATATCTCACTCCTACTCTCAGTTGTTATCTCTGGGAATGAAGAAGGGGGAAGCTATTAAGCTGTGCCTTTCCCTCTCAACTCTATAAAAACTGTTTGAATTAAAGATTGAATCAACCTTAAATTAGTTTGAACACATAGAGAATTGTTTACCCCACTCACCAGCAGCAGAGGCTTATGAAGAGCAGTTCAGTTGGAGACAAACTCAGGACTTGTAGTGTGAGTTCATGAGGGAGCGTGTAGCATCTCAACCCATCTAGTAGCCTCCTTTCCTCTCTATACCTGCACAAAGGCTTTTGAGCAGCCACCTCCACAGACTGGTGTCCCTAATAACTTACCTCTTCCAGTCTCTAGAAAACACACAAAAGCTGTCTGGCTTGCCAGTTTTTCCTTTTTTCCAGCTTTATTGGACAGTTCTCTCTGCTCCCAGGGATCAAATGGTCACCACGCTTGATTCCATGGCTACCTCCTTTGAACCTTGAATCCATGGTCACCAACCTTTCTGTTCTATGATGACATCATCAATTGTCTTCTCATTCTTTAAAATAATGACTTATGTGAGGACAACAATTTTGTCCAATCTCCTTTCAATGTCCCTTTTCTACATTTAGATCCATGAAATTTTTTCAGTGGTCAGGAGTTACTACAAGGCCCTGGTGCTCTCCAGTTGATTAAGCACTGAGCTAAGAAAGGTAGATAACTAGTAGGGAAGGGCCAAAGCCAGCCCGGACAGACTGTACTGTAAGTGGAGACAGTCCATGTGCTACACAAGTGGAGTTCTGAGACTTATCTCCAAGACTGCATCCATCTAATTAGATTGCTTCTGAATGACACTGGAGATCAGGGAAAGTGGAGAATATGTTTTCCAGTTGGCCTCAAAATTCAAGTAGAGGCCAGAGCTAAAGAAATCCATCTTCAGAGATTCGTGCAACCCGCAACCTGCATAAAACCTCTGCTCTCTTGTATTTTCAGAAGACTGGTGGGGGTTGTTTACTTCTTTCTGTTTCTCTTTGTGTGACTAGTATGACCATTTCCTAGCAGGATTTGGGTGTGGTCACTCTATTCACACAGATTGATTGCTTTGGAATTTCAGCCAGGGAATGAAACACAGAGATTCCATCTATCCATCCATCCATCCATCCATCCACCCATCCACCCATTCATCCATACATCCCTGAGCAGTTATTTCTTCATACACATGTAAAATAAACAACTTTAAAATTTTCTTTCTACAAAAAGAAGTTTATTTATGGGGGAGGGGAGAGTGTTTGAAGGCAGGAGAGAGTAGAAAAGAATCTGTCTTTCTAGGAGGTGTTTTTTAGGAATAAAGGTGAAGGGGACACATGGAGCCACAGTAGGAGTGGGAGGCACCTGCAGTCTCAGGAAGCATCATTTTAGCCTCGCTGCATATCCAGAAAGATTAACAGGTCTCACTATATTGAGCCTCCAGTTTCTTTGTCTTCCAGAAGGCTTTGGGTAAACTGTGCTCCTGGAGGTTTCTGGAATGACACATTTGTTCAGATCATTTTCTTATATCTTTAATTTGAAAGAGTAATGTCATTAAAATCAAGAGCCTTGTCTACCCTGTGGAAATTATGCCTAGGAGAACAAAATAGCTCATCAATGGCAGCAATCAAGGCTGTTTATAGAGCAATTAATGAAAGCAGCAGACCCACACCTTCAAGGAAGCAGTTCCTGGAGGATGGGGAAGCCAAGGAAGTAGACCAGGGACTCTTTGAACCTCAGCAGAAACGATCCTGAAGGGTCCTGGAAGTACAGGTGAGTCAAGCTCTTAGTCAGCACCTTACTAAAAAATAAAATATTCTTCTGGGTTGTTGAAAATGTCCTGTGTCCACACTGTCTGACATAATACCTAGTAGTTAAGTGTGGCTAGTGAATACGTGAAATATGACTAGTGAGACAGGAAAATTGATTTTTAACTTAATTTCATTCTATTTAAAATGAAATAGCTACCTATAGGTGTGGCCACCAACAAGATAGGTCTAAAAGTCTTTGTGAATGTTAAAAAGAATAGGAGCTTATATTCATGAATAAGAGGGAATATTAAAATGTTGTGTATATTTGTTGATATGCAACCCTACATCTCTTTCATTGGCAAACAAAACAAAGAAAAGAAAACACTAATGTAATTACATCAATGTCTCCAAAGGCCCATGTGTTAAAGGCTTGGTACCCAAGTCTGTGGCACTGTTGGGAGACTGTGAAGAACCTAATGGGTTGAAGTAAGTTACTGAACGTGTTCATTTGAAGGGGATATTGGGACTCTTGCCCCTTTGTTTCTCATTGCTTTCTGCTCACAATGAGGTAAGCAGCTTCCTCCACTATGTGCTCCCTTCTACGATGTACTACCTTATCACAGGACCAAAGGCAAAGGGGCCAAGCAATATAAACAGAAACCTCTGAAACTGCAAGCTAAAATGAATTTTTCATCATTTTAAGTTGATTAATTCAGGTACTTTGTTATAGTAAAGGGAAGCTAATATATGCTCTTTGTTCTCCCCACATTATATCTTTTCCTAATCATTAAGGTGGCACCTTGGATTACCTTAATGCATTGGGAGCACAGAAAACCTAGGGGGCAGTAGCCTTTCATGTATTGAAAGTCAACTTGGAAATACATGGCCTCAACAGGACAAAAAGAGCAAAGAGATACGATCATCAGGGTCTAGTGCTGCTAACATGGGAGACTGAAGATGGTAAGAGAAAAGCAGGAAGGAAGGTAGGAGGTTCTTTGGAGTTTCCAGTCTGAATATCAGAAGTTTCCTTTATCTTATTCCATTGATACTTAGGGGAATACACTAGCATGTGTGAGTCCAGGGGCTAGGAATAAAGGGGTGAAATGAAGAGAGAATTCTTGCCCTTGATAAACTACCAGGGGGGAAGACAGAGTTAGATAAACCCTCATCCTAAGAGTGAATTCAGCAGGATTGTATCAGAAGCTATGAAAACACGTGATGAGCAAAGCTGACGTAGTGGGGACGGAGAGAAGGGTAGAGTCACACGGAGGCCTCGTTTCCGAAATCATATTTTAGCTGCTACCTGAAATATGTAGGAGTTTTCCAGAAGACAGAGAGTAGGATACCTGGAAAGGACATCATATATAGTGCTATGGTTCAAATGTCCCCTCTACAATTCATGTTGGAATTTAAATGCTGACAACAGTATTGAAAGGTGGAGGCTTTAAGAGGTGATTAGTCATGAGAGAGCTTTGCCACCGTGATAGATGAACACCATTATTGCAGGAGTGCGATAATTATCTGAAGAGTGGGTTATTCTAAAAGCAACTTTGGCTTCTTCAATATTTTCTTCCTTCTACCTCCTCTCTCTTAAGTGTTTCCTTGCCATGTGGTAACTTCTACTCAACAAGATGGCCCTTCAATCTTAGACTTACCAGCTTCTGGGACTAATACATTTCTTTTCTTTATAAATCATTCAGTCTGTATTTTGTTCTAGCAGCAGAAAACAGACTAAGAGATATGGGAAGTCTGAGGCTCCTGTAGAGATCTGAAAGATCAGTGTGGTAGGTGGAAGGACAGGGCTACACAGTGTGTGGCATGTCCTGGGATTTTGGCACCTTATTCTTAGGGATTTTCACTGTACTTTGTCCTGAGAACATGAGAGGGACTGCAGAGCTGTCTAGGAGGAGCACATCCTCTTCTTCAGCTACTGCCTCACAGAGGGGATGAGGGAGAGCCCAGCAGGATTATGACATAGCACACTAGGACAGCAGTGGTGTCCATATGTCCTGGTCAACTTTGTTTGACAGAAAAAATAAATTTTGAGTCGACACGGCCCACTTTAGGGTTGCAGCAAATTTGTCCACCCTATGGCTTCCATCTTGGAGGGTTTCTTCAGGGGAAGATGGAGGACAAAAGAACATGAGTCTATAAAGGAGACTTTGCCACAATATATCCACAGAAAACCTGGTCTCCACACTCTAACTGAACAGAAGTAAGTTGTCAATTTAGTGTCATCCAAATCTCTAATTTCTCTGGTATTGACCTAATTCTTCATGGTAGAATCACAATAATGAAATCTTCCATAATTTAATTTCCACATTCATTCTGATTTTTGTGAAGAAATGTTAGAATCTACTCAGCTCTTTAGAACTGGCATAGAGGGAGTTTTATGCATTTTAATCCATACTCATTGGATTAAATTTTTATGCATTTTAATCCATACTCATTGGATTGAATTATCCAAAATGCAAATTAACTGCCGGTTAATTTGCATTTCAGTTAAATTATAAACTACGTTGGAGGTTAATAATTTCCCAGGATGAGGAAATACTGCATGAGAAACATTTATACTAACAAAATTATTATTTTTTGTTTCTCTAAAAAAAATTTAGCTGGACATTCTATGTTTTGTCAATCCTATGTGTGGGTAACATTTTATTGTCATAAATGGGAGTGGAAAAGGCTTCTGGGAAATGTTTAAAAAGGATGTTATATAGCCGGGGGATACCTTGGATGACCACAGACTTCTTTAATCAGGTGGATCTGAGATGTAACTTTAAGAAAAGGCAATGTCAAAATATCAGGATGCAGATATTCTGGAATATCAATGTCAGGATGTGGAGGTGTGGAAAGAACAGGATGTAGGGGGCAGCCAGTCTAGTTCTGCACTTTAGTTCTGTTGTTGTTTGATCTTATGCAAATTCCTAGATTTCTCTGAGACACAGGCCTCTTATTTTCGAATGAAGACTAATAATGCCTCAGAGTTTAAGTAAAGATTAAAGATCATTCATGCCAGGGATGTGGCACCTTATAAATACATGAATTGAAAAAAGAAAATACCATAAAACTGGCCATAACTATCCCATGCAAAGTTTAACATGATTGAGAGAATAGGCCTAATTAGAAAATTAAAGACCAGATGGAGTCAACAAGAAAGGCAGGTGTGAGGAAAACTGGGATGGAGTGGGGTTTCATCGGGAGGGTTCTAGGTGCAGCTTCACCTCATCCAGGGGCTTTGCATCTTGTCTGTAGCTCTGGATTTTTATTGTCTGGTTGCCTTTATCTCTCAGGACATTGAAGATGCTTTTGCACTAAAATGAAGAAATTTGAAAGAGATTATATTGAAACAAATTACTGTTTGCCTGATTTTGAAAGAATTTAGAAGAGTTAATGCCATCAGCCTATTATTTGCTTTGATTTAACATAAAATTGGAACCAAAAAAGTTACTAGATTTGTAGAAATAAGATAAGGTTCACCAAACACATCTCAGTCAATGAATATTCAGAAGTATTTTCTTGGTGCAAACCATGTACTGAGAGAGTCCCAAGATGAGTGTGTCAGGGGAGGGAGCATTCCCAAAGTTGGGCACTGTGTTTCTTATGCATCTATGCAGTGTTTTACAGAATGTATATACATTTTTGATACTTATTCTCCTTTCCTTGAATGAAATTCTCCTTTTCTTAAAAGATAGACTGATTTGATGACTCGATTTTAAGAAATAAATTTGGGAAGAAGTGATAGTGTGTGACTTCTATAGAAACACTTGCTCCTGGAGGAGTCAGAGACCACATTGTAAAAACACGCCATCAGCCCCCCAGAGAAGCTAACAGTATGAGATACTGAGGCTTCCTGCCAACAATGGCCATGTGAGTGACTGCACCATTTTGGAAGCAGATCCTTTGGTCCAAGTCAAGACTTCAAGAGATTGCAGCCCTGGCCAGCATCTTGACTGCAGCCTCTTGAGAGACCTGGAATTGATAAATGCTTGTTTGAAGCTGATAAACTGTGTGATAATTTGTTATGCAGCCATAAAAATGAATATGAACAATAGATAAAATGCATTGAGTTCTAAATATGTGTCAAGGACCTAAGTAATTTATACATATTATTATTTTCTTTACTTCACAGATGAATAAACTGAGGTACTTGGAGAGACTACACAATTTCTTAGGGTAAATGATACTATGTGATCCACATATAGCAAGATTCTCCTTCTATATGCATACTCTTTCATGTATATTTATACTGTCTTTTTTTTTTTTTTTTTGCTTAAGTATAAATACAAGGCAGGGAAAGATATTCTACCAAAATCATCAGAATCTACCAAGAATGCTTAGAACACAATAATCTTGAAATAAACATTTAGATAAATTGAATAAATGGATAATGAGGAAGTAAATTCAAGAGTCATTAAAAAACAATTCTTTGCCCATGAGGTTTGAGTTTGGGCTTAACCCAGAGCCACATGTGGGAACTTTATTCTTGGGTGATAATAGTGTTCTTTCATTCAGAATCTGAAAAATTGGACCTCATTTTGTTGCCAACATTAGAGGCCCAGATTAGGGCTAGATTGAGCCCAGAAATCCAATGTTTTACCACTTTGCATTTAAATCCAAGGAATATTGGAAATAACCTAAATGCCCAACATTGGAGTTTAATAAATCGTGGCACTTCAGTGCAATGAAACTTTATGCAACCACTTAGTTATAAATTTATGTTGAATCAAGAAAAATGTTTCAAACATTTAACTGAAAATAGAAAAAACAAAGTACAATTTAGACAAATTCATTGTATGTGTATTATGTAGTTATTAAAAGTAATGAAGCATCTTTATTTCATCTCCATGGATGGAGAGATCTCAAAGACATTTTTTTCTAAGTTCTAACTTGAGTACATATGGATAGTATTGTGCAAAATAATATTTTTAGAAAGAAAGAGTTCTTTCTAAAAATGGCCCCTACGCTAAATGATAATTCACAAGAAGCCTGACTCTCATATGTAAATTTTGGAGCAAGCTGGCATGTTGGTGGGTATGGTACAACATGTACATGGCATGACATGTTGATGAGCACATAACCCAGTACAAAGAAAATGAACTGTATTACCAAGGGTGCCTGAGACAGTAGAGAAGAGTCTTAAATATTTTCCCATCAAGTCCCTTACTTTACAGATGTGGAAACTGAGGCACAGAGAGGCACAGAGTTGAATCCTAGGCCAAACTGCTAATAATTAGTGCAAAAGGTAAAAACAAAACTCAGGTCACTGTAATCCCATTTGAAGGCTGCACATTCTGTAGCAGTCTTACATATCTCATGTACATCATATGATGATATTATACTTATTACATGTGTTTTACAGATGGTAAAATTGAGATGGAGAAAGTTTAAATAACAATTTGTTGGTCCAAATGTGACTTTGTTGGATTCACATGTTTAAGTGCTGATGTTCAACTCTTTCTCATACATTTAACAAATATGCAGATTGGTAGAGTTGTTTAGTTACTTTAAGATTTGGGGTTATCAGTGAACCTAGTTGCAAAATAAAGGAAGGTACTCATAAAACATCTGAAGAAAACCACCTGTGCAGTGGGCATGCAACTTACCCTATATATTTCCCTGGCTTATAGGCATGGTTTAGCCCTTCAGTGTAAGGAGTAAATAATAAAATATCCAAAGTATCTCTGCTAAAAAAAATAAACTTGAAGTTATCTATCAAGTGGAAGCAAAAATAGCTCTATGTTATAGGATTGTTTTGAGAATCAAATGAGAAATTTTACCTAGAGCTCCTGGCAGAGAACCTGCCCAACATTATAATTTAATCAAAATCCATGGGTTTTTTTGTTTGTTTATATATATAAGTGGAGAAGATTTAGAGCTGGGATTTCAAATTGATTCTATGGCCCCAACCTCAAAATTTTCTTTTGGTAATAACTTAGCTGTTATCTGATACTAAGGCTGCCAAAAATAAGGGATGTGACCTTCTGTGATTTTGTTTTCCTCTGAGGGTCTTTCTCACCTGCACAATGGGCTGTGGATACCTGTGGCTGTACTTGATGAACTCTGAGATTACTTCTAGCTCTACAATACCATTCATTCATTTGTTTATTTACTTCCCGGTGCATTCTTTCCTGAATGTCCACTATGTAAAATGAATGGCATCAAGGCTATCAGGACACAGAAATAGTCCAACGGTATCTTAGAAAAGATGTGTAAAGGGCACCATTGCAGGAACAGGTAGAAAATAAAAACTGCTATTAGAGGGAGAGAGAGAGACAAGTATAGAACTTTGCAAGTTCAGAAGGGGGTAATCAACTTTCAGCATTAATTAAGGGAGGTTAATTAGAAAAGATAAGTTTCAGGAAGGACCTTGAAAAGTAAGTGGACATGGGTACATGGAATTTCAGACAGAAGGCTTTCCATCCTTGAAAGGACAGAAATCCACGGAAACCCTTGGCTCTTGCGGGAAGAACAATGGAAAATGAACCTGGAAAGGAAGCAAGTCCTACATTGTGAAGATTCAAATGCAGGTAAGGTAGAATTTCATGAAGTGATGCTGAGAAGGGGTGGATTGTCTAGAGCTGCCATGCCCGGGCTAATATAGATCTGTAAGAAGGGAGGATGAGGAGAAAAAAGAAGAAAAATTCAGAGAGACTCTTTTCTTCTGACTGGGCAGCCTGGGGCTCGGGAATGTGCTAACACTGTTTGTGAGCCCCAAGGAGGAGCAGACCTGAGAAAAAAGGCACAGTTCTGCCAAGAACCTATTAACTGTGGGTGTCCATGGGACTTAAGGCTGGCAACAAACAGGAGCAGAACAGGTAAAATGAGCTGAATCACTCCAGGGAGGCCCTGGCCTTCCTCAAAATTCAGGTTTTAATTAATGAATGTTTAGATTCACAAAACTATTGTGATGATAATTCAGAAATTTTCCATATATTCTACAACCACTTTTCCCCAATATTAACATACGTTAATGTGATCCATTTGCCACAACTAATGATGTACTGTTGATTCATCATTGTTAACTAAATTCCATATTTTATTCATTTTTCCTTGGTTTATACCAATGTCCTTTTTCTGTTCAGGCCCCCATCCAGGGCATTGCATGATATTTAGGCTTCATGTTTCCTTAGTCTCCTCTTGGCTATGACATTTTCTCAGGATTTCCTTGTTTTTGATGATCTTGACCATATTGAGAAGTAGCACCCAGGTATTTTGTAGGCTGGTCCTCTTTTGATATTTGTATGGTGTTTTTCTCATGATTAGATTGTGGTTATGGGTTTAGATAACAGGGATAAGTTGTCATTTTCATCATATCTTATCAAGAGTACAAACTGTCAACATGACTTGTCACTGTTGATGTTGACCTTGACCGCCTGGCTCAAGTAATATTTATCAGATTTCTCTGATGTGAAATTACTAATTTCTCCTCCTTTCATACTATAGTTTTTGGAAGAATTTCACTATGTACAGCCCACAGTTAAGGAATGAGAGTTATGCCTCACCTCCTTGAGAGTCAAATATCTACATAATTTATTTGAATTCTGCAAAGAAAATTTGTTTCTTCTCCACCATATGTTTATTTATTCAATCATTTATTTACATCAGTATGAACTCATGCATGTTTACTTTATACTGTGAGTTATAATCTAGTGCTATTTTATTTATTTTTGTTGTTCACATTGTTACAACTTTGGCCATCAGGAATCCTTTCAGATGGCTCCTGTGCCCCTTTGACATACCCTCATCATTGTAGTTTTGTTATAACATTTTCTCATTTTCTGGAATTAAAAAATACTCTAGGCTTATCTTGTATGTTTTCCCAGTCTTTAAACCAGTTATTTCTCCAAGGAACCTTGAATACATTTGCTGATTTGTTGGAGAATATTTTCCGAAAACAAGTTGTGGATACTAGGTATGCTCACTCACGCCGGGATATCCTTATTTCCAGTCCCTTTTAGCTGAAAGAACAAGAAAGTATATATTTGTTTACTAATATGTTATCTCTCTCTCTCTCTCTCTCTCACACACACACACACACACACATACACACACATACCTATGAATAATAAATTGTGAATATAAATATAAAACCTAGATAGGGAAGAGGGATGGAAAGGAAAGGGGGGGGGCAAGGGGTTAGCAAGGATGGTGGAATGTGATGGACATCATTATCCAAAGTACATTCATGAAGACAGGAATTGGGTGTCAACCTACTTTATATATAAACAGAGATATGAAAAGCTGTGGTATATATGTGTAATAAGAATTGTAATGCAAAAAAACAAAAACAAAGTACATGTATAAAGACATGAATTGGCATGAACATACTTTATATACAAAGATAGGAAAAATTGTGCTCTATATATGTAATAAGAATTGTAATGCATTCCACTGTCGTGTATTTAAAAAAAAATCAATGAAAAATCAATCAATAAATATAAAACCTATAAATAGTAGGTTGTAAATCTTATGTATCTCTATGTATGTATATATA
>NW_026000000.1:10787403-10795455 GCF_001458135.2 Marmota marmota marmota | reverse complement strand
TATATATATATATATATATTAAATTAAATATTAATTCAAAGTATTTCCCCAACTCTAGTCTATTACCACATGGATCATTTTAGCCTCCTCCCTTTTTTTAACCTGTAAACTCCCACTCCAATTGTGAGGAATCTGGCTCTTACCATCTACATTCAGCAAAATTATCCTTCAAAAGTTAAGCAGAAAATAAAACCTTCACAAACAAATCTAAAGAAATCACTTACTGTTATATATATCCTACAAAAAAAATGTTAAAAATATTTTTTAGGTGGAAGGGAAATGATATAAACAGGAAACCAGGGTATATATTAAAAAGAGAGTTGAGGAAGGAATACATGAAGGTAAAATACATCTTTTTTTTATTCTTACTTGATCTAAAGGATAACTCTTTAAAATAATAACAGTAATAATTATTGGGTTGTTTTAGCAAGCAAATAAGTGAAATAAATGCCTGGTAGAGTAATCTCATATAAAGGACCGGGTTTGGAGCACCTTATTCTCCACGGAGAGCTGTCTCTATGGTAATATTAGCACCATCTGATAAACTCTGGGGCCACAGGCACAGGGACTTTCCACTGCTGGATTTCTTCCCAGTGTACACCATAATTTTTCTGGGACCACTTTCTGAATTCACCTCAGCTGTGGTTCTCCTGGTATCCTCAGTTGAATTAGTGACTTAGAGTACAACCCTTCAAGTTCTTTTACATATAAGAGCTGAAGCCATGTAAATCTGAAATTTAGCTCAATTAAAGTATGGAAATGGTTGGCCCCAAGGGTGTTCTACTAGAGAAGTTGAAGAAGAAGAAACTGGTCTAACCTCACTCAATCCATATCATACAATGTATTCCTATTGGTGAGTCGATAAAAGAATGGCCACAAAGAACCCATGCAAATATTTGGAGCCAAATTTCGTTGTACGGACTTTTACTTCTGACAAAACACTGAGGACTAGGATGAAATATCTCGGGAACCTGAAAACAAATGTCTCTTCTGAGCTTCACATGTCATAAGTTGAAGAAATGCTTTCTTTTTTAGGCAGTTGTTACAAGAATTTTTTACTCAGAAGGGACTTGGCTTTTGGGGGGGGATTAGTTTTATAAGCCCACTGAGGCGATAGATTCAAGCTTCCAGGACCTGGGTTTTGGGCTGGTGCCTAGTTTCCATGAGGAAGAGAAAAATTTCTCTGCTTAATAAATAGAAGTGGGGGGGGATTTGATGTTCCTCCAGAGAAAAATACGGGAGGCTAAGTGAGGGGGCAAGAATGATCAAGTCTCATGGGAAGGATGACTGAGAACAAAAGGCTGCTCTGGAGTAACAGCAAATCAAAAAAGGGCAAAGGGTGTTTTGTTTTGTTTTGTTGGTCTGGTGAGTTTTTTTGTTGTTAGGTTTTTTTTTTTTTTTGGTGTGTGGGTGTGTGTGTGTGTGTGTGTATTTGGTTTTCTTTTTATCATGATGAGGTTGGATGATAAGGCCTGCCATTGTCTTGACAGAATTTCTCCTGCTTTGGGGTTTTAGACATCAGGCTGCACCTGGGCAACTGATGAGCTAGGATCTCTGCAGATGTCCATAGGAGGACCAGCTGGTTTGTCTTTTGTTTCTTAATCAAGGCAAGATGGGTGAAGCCTAAAAGACCTTTTAGTCTTGACTGAATGTGAAAAACAGCTGCAACCATTATGAACTTACCGATGTGATCCTAAGTATAAAAATTCAAGCAGAACCAGCATGTTTCTCAGTGCTTATGAGAGGTTAATAAATTTTCTCTTACATCAGGGAAATATGTGATTGGCCAATTTATCCATTGTGGATGTCTGTTTTCATGTCCCTGTAAATAAAATAGGCTCACCCAGAAAAGGAGAGGTGAGAGCCAGAGAAAGCCATGATTTCAGAATGGAATGGTCTCATTTGAAGCGGTTTCCATACAATTGAAGGTTAAATAATTTTTCCTTTATCTTTCAAGGAGTTGGACCTTTAACAGAAATATCACCTGAAATTTATTGTCCATGCCAATTACTCACCACCAACCTGAACCTACTGAATCAAAAACTCTAGGAATAAGGTCCAGAAATCTGTGGTATAACAAGCCCTTCTATTATAAGTTAGTGTTTGAGAAAAGATGCTCGAAAGAAGTGACTCTTAAATTGGTTCCAGGGATTTAGGAATCTGAAGGGAAATGTACATACCATTATTTTTACTAACATTTAACTGAAAGTTAGCATTCCCTTCTGTTGCAAATATGTAGGTAGTCCCCTACTTATGATAGTTGGACTTTAAAGTTTTCAACCATATGATGAATTTGATGGAGCATTAAATGAATTTTTTGGCTTATAATGTTTTCAACTTATGATAGGTTTATCAGGATGTAACCCATGATAAGTTGAAGTGCACCTGTAGCCTAAAAGCACTAAAGCGCTATGGTATTAACAGCACCTAGAATTATTTTTTTTTTCAGAACTGAGGATTGAAGTCAGGGGTGGTCTGCCTCTGAGCTTCATCCCAAGCCCTTTTTATTTTTACATTTAGAGGCAGGATCTTACTAAGTTGCAGAGGTTGGTGTTAAGTTTGTGATTTTTCCTGCCTCAGATTCCTGAGTTGTAATTATAGGCCTGAATCACCATGCTTTGGTGATTATGTCAGGATATATCCTGGTGCTGTTTATAACTAAAAGATATATAATATATAGTAAACAGTCTAAACATAGCAATTAAAAACAGAGATTTTTCAGAATGAATAAACATATGACCCAACTATATTCTACCTACAATAATGATATAAATACAATATAAAGAAAAAGATGGAAAATATAGACCATGGAATGGCTATATTTACATTAATATCAAAGCAGACTTCAGAATAAAGAAATTACCAGGAGCAAAGAGGGACATTACTTAATAAGAGTCAATTTACCAAGAAAACATAAGAATCCAAATAATATTGGACAAATTATATTGATATACTATGTACACATATGAATATGTAACAGTAAATTCCACCATTATCTACAACTATAATGAACCAATAAAAATATGGGGAAAAAAGCTAAAAACAGAGATTTGCAAAAACACAAATCAAAGTTGGAAACTTCAACATTCTTTCAATAATAAATACAACTAATAGAAAGAAAGTCAGCAATGATATAGACGACTTGAAGATAATGTCAACCAAATAGAACTAATTGACATTTGCAAAAATTTCCAAACACAGACAAATAGGCATATAAGGGGAACAATTTTTAGCTGAACAAAAATAAAAGTACGATATATCCAATGTGTGGAATGTAGATAAAAGAGTGCAAGAGGGAAATTTTGAGAATGAAATGCTTACATTGGAAAAGAAGAAAAATATTGAACAAATTGTCTAATCTTCCATCTTAAAATGTTTGGAAGAATGAAATAATCCCAGAGGACCTAGAAGGAAAGAAATTAAAAGGCTGGACCAGAAATCAATGAAATTTAAAACAGGTAACAGAAAGAAATCAATAAAACTGAAGATTGTTCTTTAAGATAAACTTCTAGAAAGACTGACAAAAATGAATGGAGAGAAGATATACATTATCAATCCCAGAAGAAAGAGGTTATCACTCTAGGTAGACACTGTGTGCATTATAAGAATAAAAAGGGAATATTATGAACAACTTTATCCTCATAAATTTGACAATTTAAAAGAAATACATCAATTTCTTGAAAACCAGAAATTACCAAAACTCACCTAAAATTAGATAATCTGTATATAAAAAAAAACAAGCTGACTTTGTATATAAACCCTTCTGAAAAAAAGAATTGCTCAGATTTATTTATTTATTATTTATTCTTTTTTAGACATGGCAGTAGAATATATTTTGACATATCAAACATACATGGAGTATAACGTCCCATTCTTGTGGTTGTTCCAGCTGTGGAGTTACACGGGTAGCGTATTCATATATGAACATAGAAAAGTTATGTCTGATTTTTTTCTACTGTCTTTCTCATTCCCATCCCCAACCCTTTACAGCTATTTCTTCCTTGTCCAATCCCCTGACCCTGCCTACTGTAAGTCAGCATCTGCATATCAGAGAGAACATTTGGCCTTTGGTTTTTTGGGATTGACTTATTTCATTTAGCGTGATAGTCTCCAGTTCAAATGGCAAATGCCATAATTTCATTCTTTTTTTATGGTTGAGTAATATCCCATTGTGCATATATATATCATTCTTTTTATCCAGGTTTAAATAGATTCTAATAAGCATTTAAAGAAGAAATAACACCAAGTTTACATACTGTCTTTCAGGAAACAGAAGAGGGGGAACATTTCCAAACTTATTTTATAAATGGTGTTATCACCAGAACCCAAGGTTTTCCCTGGGGAATAGGACAGGATAAGAATTTTTTTTTTTTCATTTTGAGCCTTTTTTGTGCAGAGAGGGATTTGATTTTAATTGTGTACATACATTACTTTAGTTATACTTGTAATTATATATAAGCATCTTGGTTATAAGCCAAAGAAACACCCAGCACAGACCTATGGGTTGTATTACCCTGGACTTTACCGTAGAAAACCAGCTAATCTTGCTATCATTTTCACCTTTGAAAATCTTTTTTTCTTTGCAACAACAGAGCTATTCCAGTGTACTTTCAATTGAAGGTCACTTGGCATGTCTCATCTCAGGTTTTATTAATTTATTAATTTCCTCCAAATGAGGTCCTTGATCCACCAAAATAGGGTGAGTTCAGAGTTTTTTCCACAAACTGCCTCAAAAGAACAATCAATAAAGTTTTCAGAAAAGAATGTGCTTTGAGGAAACCCCCTTTGAGCTGACTGTCCATGAACTCTAGTTCTGCTTGTGGTTTTGTGTTTGCCAAGCACCCAGTGTATATCAGGGGAATCAGAGATAACATGCGGATTGTTCATGGGAGGTCATGACACCATGAATTGGGAAATGCACTGGCTGGCTGTGTGCTTGACCTTGGGAAAAAATCAGTTTCAGGTAGGTGAGAGGACCCTGGCCATGCTATGTGTCCCACTTGGGAGAATGATGATAGCATGGGGGCAGGATGGAGTTAAAGGTTCTTAGGGCATGAAATAATCCCATGACTCTTGCACAATTTGGATGGAGCCTGGGATAAGGAAGTCAGAGCTACATAGAATGGACCTAGGCGTTTTAAAGGGAGGGGCATTGGTTGGCAAGAATCTAGTCTTTGTCAAGAACAAGATGTTTTGAAAAACATTCTGAGCCTTTTTGTTTAGGCCAGATGTCTCTGGACAGAGCTGAGTTATATTTCTCACTAGCCTTTTGCAGAGGCTTATGGGACCTTTCCCAGGTTTTGACTGTTTTTCTGATTATCTGAAATATGTAATGATGGTTGTAGGAGGCAGGGGTGTCTGTTGGTTTCACAACTTGAAACTGATCTCTCCCATGTCTTGTCCCAAAGCTGACTGTTGGACATGATCCGAGGCCCTTGGGCATCTCTCTGTGAGAACCCAACACCAGCCACACCACCAATAGCCCGGTGAGCATAGAATGACTCTTGGCATTCACAACATTTTATGGTGTAAGTCCCTGTCTCTTCTGCCCAGGAGCATCCAGAAGGCACAGCACAAAGAGCCACAGCAGAGCAAAACTTCTCTCTGAGGGACCTTTCTTTCTCAGACCCCCCAGTGGATAAAGAGCAATCACATCTGAAAAAACAGTGGAGAGGCTCTGACAGAGCAGCAAAGACCTGCAGAACTAACAACCATCTTCCTCTTCTGCAAGCACAGACAAGTTACAATACAGAAAATTAACAATTTTAGTAGCAAATACATATAAGCTGTGTGTACCCTAAACTGTGAACTTTGGAACTCTCACAACCCTATGAATTGTTACTATTACCATCTGTTAGATGTGAGAACTAAAGAACACAGGAGTTCAACTTGCTAGTAAAATCCCTCAACTAATAAGTGCATAGCCAGAGTTCAAAACATATATAGGCTGACACCCATGTTTATAGAAGCTCAATGCATAATAGCCAAGCTATAGAAACAACCTAGGTGTCCTTCAATAAATGAATGGATAAAGAAAATGTGGTATATTATACAGTAGAATATTACTAAGCCATAAAGAAGAATGAAATTATGACATTTGCTGGTAAATGGGGGTGGCACTGGAGAATATCATCCCAAGTGAAATAAGCCAGTCCCATAAAACTAAAGGCCGAACGTTCTCTCTGATTTGTGGATGCTAACCCAAAATAAGGGAGGTTGTGGAGGGGAACAATAGAAATCCATTGGATTAGATAAAAGGAAGAGAAGGGAAGGGAGGGGGGGGAGAGGAATAGGAAAGACAGTAGAAGTAATTAGTCATAACTTTCCTAGCCTTCTATTTGCATACACAACCAGGGTAACTCCACATCATGTATGACCACAAGGGTGGAAACCTAAATAGAATCAATTATAAATAGAATAAGTTATATTTTATGTATGTATATTCTGCAAATACATTCTACTGTCATGTATAACTAAAAATCAAAAGATTAAAAAAAATTGAATGGGCTGGTCCCAGAGTATGCGTACCACACCTGGTTTAAATGTCCTCTCTCCAGTTCCCTCTAGGATGTTCAAAAGCTCCTCTCCACTAACACCACGTGTGTGTGTGTGTGTGTGTGTGTGTGTGTGTAGAATAATCACATTGTAACTTGAGTAGTACTTAAGAGAATACTTTCACTCAAAATTATTGTTCCCTGGTGATGCTCAGGCATATATGAGCAAACCTTTATTCTCAAGTGGTATTTAGCACTATCGCTGCACCCTCAAGACTTGCCGTATATGTCTTTAAGTCTTGCCTCTTTCTGTCCCTCCATCAGAGGGCTGGGTTGGAAGTAAGGTCATGGGACAGGATTCCAGGGCTTAAGTATTCTTGGGAAAAGCTCCGATCCTTGTGGGTGTAAGTCAGGGCAGATGTGAATGTGCCTGAGTGGAAATACAGAGGCAAGAGCATAACTGGGAGAGCAACGAGTGCCAAGGTTACAGCAGAAACACATGCCCAGAGCTGGGAGGAAGAATGGACAGACAGTAAACCAGTCAATAGCAACTCAGAAGTCCAGGAAATGAGGAGCGAGTTGCAAACCAACGAGATGGCTGGTTCTCAGTGTCAAGTCAGTCCAGGCAGGGCTCAGAGTGGCCTGCCCAAGGACACCTTCCTTACATTCTGTGGCAAGTTAGACTCCACCACAGCAAACACAAACAAAATTTAAATATGCCACCTTCTTTTACATAATGACCTTTAGCTTTTCTCCCCACCCAGTTGATTCTCCTTTTCTCTAGCTCCCTCTCACTTTCTTTTTCTCTCCCTCACTCCTTCACTTCAAGTGCACAACATCATTTTTGTTTCATTACATTATCATCATTGGTCAGTGAGTGACCCTCTTTATTCATATGTTTATGTATTTAGTTTCATATTTTTTATAATTTATATAAATTTATATGATTTTATAACACCCATTATATACTATTTAACATAAAAATCAGGACCTCTTCAATAGCCTACATCTGCTATCCACCCCTTCCTTTTTACTCAGTACTTCATCCAGACTTTGGTAGGCTATTAGCACTTTGTTTTGGTGAGTCCCTTCCACTGTTAAAAATTATTCCCTCTAAAATCTGGAACAAGACAGGGATGCCCTCTCTCACCACTTCTATTCAATATAGTTCTCAAAACACTGGCCAGAGCAATTAGACAGACGAAAGAAATTAAAGGCATAAAAATAGGAAAAGAAGAACTTAAATTATCACTATTTGCGGATGATATGATCCTATACCTAGAAAACCCAAAAGGGACTACAAAGAAACTACTAGAACTAATAAATGAATTCAGCAAAGTGGCAGGATATAAAATCAACACGCATAAATCAAAGGCATTTCTGTATATCAGCGACAAAACTTCTGAAATGGAAATGAGGAAAAACACCCAATTCACAATATCCTCAAAAAAAATAAAATACTTGGGAATCAACCTAACAAAAGAGGTGAAAGATTTATACAATGAAAACTACAGAACCCTAAAGAGAGAAATAGAAGAAGATCTTAGAAGATGGAAAA
>NW_026000000.1:10783378-10787393 GCF_001458135.2 Marmota marmota marmota | reverse complement strand
AAATGACAAAATCATGGAATTTGCAGGGAAATGGATGGCACTAGAGCAGATTATGCTAAGTGAAGCTAGCCAATCCCTAAAAAACAAATGCCAAATGTCATCTTTGATATAAGGAGAGGAACTAAGAACAGAATAGGGAGGAAGAGCATGAGAAGACGATCACCATTAAACAGGGTCGAGAGGGGGGAGGGAAAGAGAGAGAGAAGGGAAATTGTATGGTAAAGGAAGGAGACCCTCATTGTTATACAAAATTACATATAAGAGGAAGTGAGGCGAAAGGGGAAAAAAACAAGAGTGAGAAATGAATTACAGTAGATGGGGTAGAGAGAGAAGATGGGAGGGGAGGGGAGGGGAGGGGGGATAGTAGAGGATAGGAAGGGCAGCAGAATACAACAGACACTAGTATGGCAGTATGTAAAAAAGTGGATGTGGAACCGATGTGAATCTGCAATATGTATACGGGGTAAAAATGGGAGTTCATAATCTGCTTGAATCAAATGTATGAAATATGATATGTCAAGAGCTTTGTAATGTTTTGAACAACTAATAATAAAAAATATTTTAAAAAAAGTATATGTGCATATAACAATATGTAATAATTTCAAGGTAATATGTATATAATATGTGTGGATACACATAAAGTTATATTTTACAACTGCATTGTTATAAAGATGCATAAAGGGAGTAGGGATGTAGCACACTAATATAGTGCTTGCCTAGTATGTATGAGAGTTTCTAAGTTCATTTCTGAGCATTGCCCTAAAACATAAAGTTTAAAATAACTAAAAATGAGTAAATTCAAGCTGAGTTCATTATCATGTACTTTTCTTCCTTCTGATCTTAAAAGAAATGGGATCCTAATATTATTATGGGCTCTATTGTGCTTATTGAGTTTGATGAAGAAGTTCACCCTATTTCTACCTCATTTAACCATCTTCCTATCTCTGGTTTAATTATTAATTTCTTGCCTTCCTTTTTTTAAAAAATATTTATTTATTTGTTGACGAATATTTATTTATTTATTTATTTATATGTAGTCCTGAGAATCAAATCCAATGCCTCACACATGCTAGGCAAACACTGTACCACTGAGCTATGATCCCAGCCTGCCTTGCTTTCCTTTTAATTTAACTTTAATTACCTATTTGAATGTGTGTGTGTGTGTGTGTGTGTGTGTGTGTGTGTGAGAGAGAGAGAGAGAGAGAGAGAGAGAGAGAGAGAGAATAGTTATGGTTAAAGGGAGCATGTGGATTGTCTGATAGGTACAAATGTTTGGAAATTATCTCTTCTCTCCTGATGATAAGAATAAATCTGAACAAATTGAAAATTAACAATGTTTCTTGAATATATTAGAGAACTGAAGACACAGAGCAAACTGTCACTCTGAAATCTGGAGGGTCCAGAAAGTATAGAGTCACAGCTAAGATTTGCTGCTAGAGCCATACGCTGGTAGGCACATGTCAAGGATAATTTTGATCAGATTCTGGAAATTGAATGGGGACTAGTGTGAGAAACTCCTAAGGGCACCGTCTTGAGAGGGGTTGTCACAGTGGTTTTGTTGACTTTACCTCTTGTAACCTTACCAAGTCTCATAGTGAAGGGGCAAGAAAGCTATGCTAGCTATGGCAGAGGAAGGGAAAGAGTAATCATGTAAAAGAAATCCCAGAGAATTTTCCAAAAGAAAGGTCTTCTCTGGGGTAAAAGACTATCAGAGCCTAATCACACACTGGCAAAGGATTCTTCTCCAACCCAGGTTTCTCCAGCTTTTCTGTTTCACATGTGGACAGTGGATAAGCAACACTCTTGAGGTTTTAAACCAGGGACACCAGCCCAAAAGAGACCAAGGTTTAGTCACAGGACTTTAGAATGCTTCGGCCCTCCTACCACACATACCTCACTCCCACACCAATGGGCTGTAGTATAACAGCTGAAAGAACTGCAAGGCTCCAGCTCCACCTGAGAAGCATATCTTAGAGGACCCAGAAGACAACAGGAAGGACAAAAGCAAAGATCCCAGAGGAATTATCAGTCCCTGGCACCTATAGCTATAGAAACCATTAAACCCAATCTAACTCCTAGCCAGATTAACACAAAATCTCAAACTAAAAACTTATTCAACTCAGCTCCTATTATCTAATACGATATCACCAACTTTCAACCAAAAATTACAAGGCATACTGAAAGACAAGAAGATAGTCTGAAGAAATAAATTATCAGAACCAGACCCAGACATGACACAAAGTTTAGAATTACCAGATAGAGAATTTAAAATTACTGTGATTTGGGGATGTGGCTCAGTGACAGAGCACTTTCCTAGCACTTTCCTAGGGCCTGGGTTGTCCCTCAGCACTGCACACATGCATACACATGTGCATGCACACACACATACACAAGAAAACTGTGATTAACATGTCAAGACCCATGGTGGAAGTGTCAACAACATGAAAGAACAGATGGGTAATGTAAACAGAGATGGGAACTCGAAATAAAGAAAAGAAATGCTTTTCCCAAGGACATTTGAAGTACCAGTGCATAACTGTACCAGTGCATAACTGGACCAAGAGTAAACATTAAAGCATCCAGTTTATGTAAATAAGGTCTACAGAGGTTTCCATCCTTACCGTTATGAAGATAACAGCCAGGAAGAGAAATTGAGGAATATTTGAGGAGAAAATCCAAGGGATGTATGGAACTGACATCATAAAGCAGTTCATGGAGAGAGGGGCCCAACAGGCAATTTTGAACACAGGATTAACTCAGGGCTGCGTGATATTGGAGGATAAGGTTTAAAGGAGAAATGTAGTGACACTGTAAGAGAGAATAAATTGAAGCTGGTTTGGTGGTAAAGTGAAACTGACTGTCCAGAATTACAAGTTGAATTCCTGGTTACATACAGGAGGGACTCCTTGCCACTGGGCCTAATATTTTAGGCCTAACTTTTCTAGAGCCTGGGATGTAATCAATGTTCATCAGAAACTTCCTACTTTCATTAATTCAATCATCTTTGAAGACATAGAGCTATGTACCCTTATACCCTCATATGCCATCTGTCATAGCAACCCAAATGTATATCTTCTTTGCTCAATATTAGATTGTAAGGGGACGTTGTGATTAATCCAGAGCCATGGCACTTAAAATAACTTGCAAAGGAACACCCACCATCTCTTGTGTCACCTTGTGAAGGACATTTGAATTCTAACTCTGGGTAGTGTGGCTAATGTTTCCTTTCTGTTCTTGGACTGGGTTGATTCACAAACATGAACTAATTGTGACTCTGTTTAGAACAACATCCTGAATATTGTAGATGTTGGTTAATTGTAAGCATAAAATAAAAACTCTGGCCTGAGCAAATAAGTTATTCCAGTGGTTTAAACACATTTTTCAGTAGTGACTGATTTTTAAACACAACTTTAGGGGAAATCCCATTATTATCATAAGAACTAATATATTTTGCACACTAACTCTATGCCAAGGGTATGATAAGAAGTATTTTCACTAATCAATTAATTTCATCTTTACAACAATCCCGTGAAATAGATTTCTACTGTCATTCCCAAATTAGAGTTGTGGAAACTGAGGCCACAATAAGTAAACTGGCATGACTTAGGATGCCTAGATAGTCAGTCTGAATGAGAGGCATGATGTTTCCCAAGCCAACACTAATAATCATTATACACTACTCTCTGTCCTTTACTAGGTGTATTAGTCAGAATTCTCCAGAGAAGTACAGCCAATTGGAGAGAGAGAGAGAGAGTGAGCTGTATATAATATTTAAATTAGGTATAGGTCTTATTTTTTCTATTGAAAATTGAGGAATATATATATATATGTATATATATATATATATATATATATATATATATATATATATACACACCCCCCCACACACATCCTGATAAGACTTTCATAAATTGAAAATTATAAATTGAAAATGCATTTAAGATACCTAAACTATGGAAGGTCATTAGCCTCACTTACCTCCTTTCACATTCTTTTTTTTTTTTTTTTTTTTTTT
>NW_026000000.1:10775622-10783213 GCF_001458135.2 Marmota marmota marmota | reverse complement strand
GCTGAGGATCGAACCTGGGCTGCACACATGCCAGGCGAGCGCGCCACCGCTTGAGCCACATCCCCAGCCCCCTTTCACATTCTTAGAACAATTATATTAGCCTACAGTTGGATAAAATCCTCTAATTTTATAAACAGTATGTTGAATACCTCGGGTAATTTATTAAATACTCTATTGAAAATGAAAAACAGCAAGGTACATGACTGCTCACCATGAACGTACAGGGCAAATGACACAGGTAGGTATTTCGTGGACATGATGGGACATGAAAAGAAAACAACAACAGCAACAACAACAAAAAAACCCCAGAATATCCAAAAATGCTGGCATGTTGCCACTCTTCACCATCATGAGAGCATTGTACAACATATTGGTAAACTAGGAAAAGATCAAAATTCAATATATGGTTTTTACTGGTATACTGAATTTGCTACCATTTTAAAGTTAAAAAACCATTAGCCAAACCATCAATCTGGGGACCATGCTTGTGTGTGTGTGTGTGTGTGTGTGTGTGCGCGCACATTTATTACAAGTAATTGTTCCATGCAATTATGGAGGCTGACAAGTACAAAATCTACAGTGTGGACTGGCAGGCTGGAAACTCAAGAGACTTGGGAAAAGATGTCCAAAGGCCAACTAATGGAGAATTCCCTCTTTCTTGAGTAGGACAGTCTTTTCATACTGTTCAGATCTTCAACTGTTGGATGAGTACTACTGACATTACAGAGGTTAATGGGCTTTACCCCAAACTCACCAATTTATAAGTTAATCTCATACAAATATAACTTCTAAATTGACAAAAATTAGCAATCACACCAGCTTAGTGGTAAAGGGGTTCCATAGGTGGTTCAAGTTCTATTAAATAAAATATATTTTTCTATATACAGAAACCTAGAACCACCCTGACTGGAATGGAGGTGCTATTTCTCTTCCTTTCCTTCTACTCCCATCGGTCTCACTTTCCATTCTGAATGTCTTTGTCTTAATCTTTTACAGTGCTTGCTTTTCTGGGCTGGGCTGCCAAGGTCATTTAGATCCATGGCTTCTAAACTTTCTGGCCTCTCAACAATATCAATAAAATAACAGTTTGGAACATACACTCTTACTATTTCTAAATATATAAAAAATACTCCCTCCAAATGTCATAAAGCGTTCATTAAATAGAAAATAATGAAGAAAGAAACAGTCTTTTTAAATATCCAATTCTGAAGGTCTTCTCTCAAGCTCAATACACAATTGGCTAGAGGGTCACTGTTAATGAGGGTGTATTTTAATCATATTTCAGTTTGACTTCTTGATGAATTTAAACAAATTTTGGTTAACTATATGTCATATATGATTATATCTTTATTGTTTTACTTCTAAATATGGCTGATAACAAGCTCGTCTGAGAAGTATAAGAAATGACAGCTCTGACATTTTCTTGTTTGGTTGGCATTTTCAGTCCACAGGGTCCTTATCCTTGTAAGTGTTAGTTCATTTAAAACTGGATGGTTTTTATCTGTAATTCTACTTGTCAGGATAAATTATGAAAGACTTTGCAATGGGAAAAAAAAATTACTGGATATCCTGCCCAGTGCAACATTTCATTACCATTGTACTATTTTACATCTCTGAGTTGTAAAATCCTGGTAAGTATACATATGGTTCTCTTCTACAGAAATGCAAATGATTATGTCCAATAACAAGCACTTGATTATCAACCTAAAGATGTGAGTCACATCTAGTTGTAAAATTTGTTTCAGAAAATTTTTCTGATGGCCTATGCATGTGTCTTTTGAATTCTTCTTTGAAGAACTTTGAAAGATCGTAGGTAGAAGGGAAAATGGTTTGGTACCCAGGCTGGGGGAGTGGTTCTGCACGGGATATCTGTACTCGTCACCTGACAAAGGAAGCATTCCTAGACCAACAATGGGCCATTGTTCTCCCAGATCAACTGGACTTCCTACAGCCATAGCAGGTAAGCATGACATTGCTAGCAAAAGTAAACCATGTGGAGCCCTGCCATAAATCAGCACCCCTCTTATTTCCCACACCTTTCTACCAGACATACTGAGGCTGCTGGAGAGCTGAGCAGGCCTGAGAGACCTGGCTACCCCAGGCAGTCTGCTCGGTAGGCCTCTGAGTCCCATGGGAGGAGACTCCCTTCCCACCTAGAGATACTGTGTGGATAAACTAAACTGGAGGAAGATACCTAGGTACAGCAAGCACCCAGTCCAGGAGATCTTTTGATCTCTGAGGACCTGAGACTTTCAACCTTACACATCACACATCATGAGACATCAGACCAGACAGGAGAAGAACCCAGACATAGTAGGTAGGTAGAGGTCCAAGAAACCTCTTGGTTCCTGCAGGCCTGAGACTCTCTTCCTCCCTGCTGGAAGTTGTTGGGACTATGATAAGACATCCTATCACACTTCTTGCCACCAAAAAATTCCTCAGTCCTGGCCTGAGGAAATCACATCTACTTTCTGAAGCAGGAACCCAGGAACAACAGATAAAAAAAAAAAAAAACAGAAGAAGACAACACTAAGAGATTCTGAAAATGAAATTGCATTTGGAACTGCAGCCCAGATGTTAACCTAAACAAGATGATGACACACTAATAAGATTTAACCAGGATTCAGAATCCCCTAACTTAACATATAAAACTCCAGAATATCTATCAATATTTATCTATCTATATTTATCATTACCCTTCATGCCAAGATGTAAGAAAATCATAACTTGAAGAAGAAGAGACATCTGTCATGGAGATAAACCATATGTTGGCATTTATATGACAAGGGTTTTAAAGCAATGGTCAAAGAAATGCTGCAATAGTCAATGAAAATTTTTCTTGAAATGAAATGGTATGAAATCCCAACAAAGAAATAAAAGTTACAATAAAAAAATAAAATTATTATACTGAAAAGCCTAATAACATGTTTTTAATTGTTGAATTGGCTCAGAAGTACAATGGAGATGTTAGAATATGGAATCAGTGTATTTGAGGTCATGATATAAACTTTATCTAATTTGAACAACAGAGAAAATGAATAGGCCAAAAAATGTGAACAGAGCCTCAGGGATCTGTGGGACATGTGATGAATGATTTGACATCTATATCATTGCTGTGTAAGAAGAAAAGACAGTAGGGCTGAAAGAGTAACCAGAAAAATAGTGGCTAAAATTTTCACCAAATTTGGTAAAGGCAAAGTTTCAGACCAGAGCTTGCAAACTTAAAATCAGGCAAACTCAAATCTATGCCAGAACACATCATAACAAAACTTTTGAAAACTAAACATAAAGAAAACGTCCTGAAAGCAGCCAAAGGGGGGAAGAAAATACATTACATATAGGGAAACAACAGAGTACAGAAAGAAGTGCTAACTATTTCCCAAGTTCTGAAAGAAAATAAATATCAACCATAAAATCTATTTATAGCAAAACTGCCCTTCAGAAATCAAGTGGGAAGAAACATTCTCATAGTGAAGAAAACTAACAACAACTTGTTAGCAGATCTATCTATAAAGATGGGCCAAAGGAAGCTCTTCAAATAGAAAGAAGATAATAAAAGAGGGGATCTTGGAATATCAGGAAGGAAGAAGAAATCACAGAAAAGCAGAAATGAGTCAAAATAGACTATCTCCTCAAGAGATTTACACAAATCATACTTGATGAAAAACAAAAATCTCGACACCTTCTGAAGCCCAAGATACGGTGGGAAGACAAAGGAATGTAAGTGGAAGGAAAGGCTCCACATTTAATCTGGGGTGATAAGATTGTGATACCAACAGGGTGCTGTGGGCCCCATCTGTAGCTTGTAATTCTCAGAGAAACCACTACAGAAAAGTGCAAAAACACGCTGAAAATCCCTGTGAACATATCCAAGTGGAATCCTAGAAAATGTTCAAGACACCCAAAGAAAGGCACAAAGGGAATTGAGAACTTGAGGAAACAGACTGAAAACAAAAATAAAATTGTCCCATACTTAAGTGTTCATGTCTCAGTAATTATCTTAAATGTAAATGATTTAAATACACCAATCAAAAGACAGATTTCACTTGAACGGGTCAGAAAACATCAACTAATTATGTGCTACTTAAAAGAAACTCACTTAAAATTCAATGAAATAGGTATGTTGAAAATAAAAGAATAAATGAAATATACCCTGAAGACATTTTTTTTTACAAAAGAATCCATTACACTGATACTTAATAAAATTGTCTTCAGAGGGAAAAAATACTAGAAAGAGGGATATCACATAATGATAAAACACACATAATGATAGATACAATCCCAAATGTGTGTACTAAAAGAAGCCTCAAAATATATGAAACAAAAACTGATAGACCTAAAAGGAGAAGTAAACCAAATCACACTTGTGTTGAGTATATAACATCTCCCTCCAGGCAAGATGGGAAATCAGCAAGTATAGAGAAGTGCTGAACAACTCAATCAAAAGAATTCAGTTGGTGTATGTAGGACACTCCATCCAACAGCAGCAGCATGCATATTTTCTTCAAGGGCCTGTGAAATGATCACCAGGATACACCATGGTGCACAATACAAGCCTCAATTAATTTAATGGATGCAAAACCACACAGAGTGTCTTGTCTTAGAACAATAGACTCAAGTTAGTATTAAATAAAGCAATAGGAAATTCTCTAAACATGGATGTTAAATAGCACATTACTACATAATCATATGGGTCAAAGAGGAAGTTTAAAAGGAAATTTAAAAACATACACAACTGAAAGAAAATGAAAAAAGTAACATGGCAAAATATAGGAGATGGAGCAGGGCTGCTGTGAGGGAAATTTATAACACTAAATGCTTCTATTAGAAATAAAGAAAATATCATTCATAGGTTTCCATCTCAAGACACCAGAAAAAGAAGAGCAAAATAGGTCCAAACCAAGCAGAAAAAGGAAAATAGTAAAAATCAGAAAAATAAACAATTAAAAGAGAACATTAGTGAAACAAGAAGCTGTTCCTTCAAACATATCAATAAAATAAATAGCCTTTCAGCAATACTGACAGAAATAAAGATAAAAAATCATCAATATCAGGAAAAAAAATAAGATTATCCTCATGGAACATTTAGTCATTGAAAAAACAGTTATGCTTTTTAAAAAATTATTTTATTTGCCAATGGACTTTTATTTTATTCATTTATATGTGATGCTGAGAATTGAAACCAATGCCTCACACATGCTAGGCAGGCCCTCTACCACTGAGCCACCACCCCAGCCCCTAAAGTTACACGTTTGCACTCACAAATATGATAACTTATTAGAAGTGAAGAAATTCTTCAAAAATGCCAAACTATAAAGCATGTAAAGAAGATTTTTTACCATGACTGTTATGGTTTAGATGTAGTGTCTCCCAAAAGTTCATGTGTGAAACAAGGCAAGAAGGTTTGGAGGATAAATGATTGGGACCTTAGCCTAATCAGTGAATTAATCCATGATGAGATCAGTTGAGTGGTAACTGGAGGCAGGTGGGGTATGGCTGGAGGAAGTTGTTCATTGGGGGTGTGGCTATGGGGTATATATTTTGTATCTGGAATGTGGAGTCTCTCTCTGCTTCCTGATGACCACGTGAGCTAGCAACACTCTTCCTCCATGATGTTCTGCCTTGCCTCAAGCCCTGAGGACTAAAGCTTCCTGTCTATGGATTGAGACCTCTGTAAAAGTAAGCTCCCAAATAAACTTTTCATTCTTTACAATTGTTCTGGTTGGGTCCTTTTAGTCAGCAGTGAAAAAGCTGACTAAAGCAATGACCAAATGGGAATATACCTCAAAATGTTTGACATTAAAAAACGATATAATTAATCATGTCAATAAATTAAAACAGAAAACTCATGTGATCGGATCAGTCACATGATTCGCCTCATTAGATGATTTTGAGAATGAAATAAATTTGTGAATATATCTGGTAATGAATGTTAGCGATTATTATTTACCCTTTAGTACCACTCTTAAATGGGACTGATGGTGTTCTCCAGAAAGGAAGGATTGATTAAAAAGAGAGATTAAAGCAATGCTTTTGTGCAGAAATCTCCAAGAAGGGAAAGGGAGAACTACCTCCAAACTCCCAGTTCTCACCAAATTCTTAGGCCATCTAGAGAGCATACAGCCAACCGGCCCATCTGTAATCTACCAGTAAAATGCAGAGATAGAATATGGCATGAAAAACCCCAAACTTCACCATACCAGAGGGCCTGCAGATTGGGAGGAGAAAAAAATGGTGATCTTGGTATAATCATTTAACACCATCCAGCTTCTCAGGGGTGACATATGCATTTATAGTCTTTGGACCCTGGAGATAGACCTCAACAAAGATATTAGGAATTGTCCAACAGAGTAAAAATACCAACTGCTATGTTGGCACCAAGGCAATGTGGTAAGACCACATCTCAGAACTTCCAGGGATTTTTAGAATTGGGTTCAAGGATTGTACAGTTGGAGGTGGTAACCAGAGGCAGAAAGAAATGCTTCGGTTTTGTAAATGCAGCCCGAGTTCTACCTTAGATGGACCTGGCCTGCAGAATTGAAAGTGACACTTGGCATTTGCAGTCAAAACTAACCTGACCACCTCTGTTTCTGTTAGCTTCTCTTCTTACAGGCCTCCTTCATTTCCTCTTTTCTTCATATATATTTTTCAATAGGATCAATTGAATTATTTTCTTCATTTCATTTTGAGACTTTCCATTGTGTGTAGGTAGAAATCAATTGATATTTGTATTCTGATCTCATATCTTGTAAAACTTGGCTGAATTTGTCTACAAATTCTTATCATTTTTATGTGCAATTCTTAGTATTTAATGGGTATAAGATCATACCAATGGCAAAGGTTGATACTTTTACTTCTTCTTTTCCAATCTGAACACATCTTATTTCAATTTCATGCCTAATTGCCCTGGTTGGAACCTCCATTACAATGTTATAGAAGTAGTAAGAGTGAAGATCCGTGTCTTATTCCTGATCTTAGTAAAAAGCATAAATTAGGCATGATATTATCTGTGCATTTTGCAAACTTCCTTCATCAGAAGGAACTATCCTCCCGTTCTCTGTTTACTGAGTGTTTTTGTAATGAAAGGGCATTTGATTTTGTGAAATGTTTTTTCTGTGTCTATGACATAAATTATTTGGGTTTTATGCTTTAATCTATTCATATGGTTCCTTATGTTCAGTTTTATTTGTTAAAAATAACTTGAAGTTCATGGATAAGCCCCACTTGATTATGGTGTACTGAAACGGAAAAACAAAACAAAACAAAAAACCAAAAACCAGAGTAATACCATTTTGTTCTGACCTGACTCCATTTTAGCTTGCTTAAGTGTTTTCTTTATGTTGACAGTACAGTAGGACCTTCCTGACTATGGCCCTGATGTATAATAAAATGACTCTAAAATGCATAATCAATGAACAGGGTATATTTTTCCATCTTCTAAGATCTTCTTCTATTTCTCTCTTTAGGGTTCTGTAGTTTTCATTGTATAAGTCTTTCACCTCTTTTGTTAGGTTGATTCCCAAGTATTTTATTTTTTTTGGGGATACTGTGAATGGAGTTGTTGTCCTGATTTCCATTTCAGAGGATTTGT
>NW_026000000.1:10735066-10774310 GCF_001458135.2 Marmota marmota marmota | reverse complement strand
AGAGCATGAGAAGAAGATTAACATTAAACAGGGATGAGAGGTGGGAGGGAAAGGGAGAGAGAAGGGAAATTGCATGGAAATGGAAGGAGACCCTCAGGGTTATACAAAATTACATACAAGAGGAAGTGAGGGGAAAGGGAAAAATAATACAAGGGGGAGAAATTTATTACAGTAGATGGGGTAGAGAGAGAAGAGGGGAGGGTAGGGGAGGGAAGGGGGGATAATAGAAGATAGGAAAGGTAGCAGGATACAACAGACACTAGTATGGCAATATGTAAATCAATGGATGTGTAACCGATGTGATTCTGCAATCTGTATACGGGGTAAAAATGGGAGTTCATAACCCACTTGAATCAAAGTGTGAAATATGATATGTCTGTTTGTTTCATCTGGAGAACCCTGAGTACTGCAAAGACTTATTTAACTTTTTAAAAGATTTACATATATAAAAAAGAAACAGAAAGAATTTTATAATTACAAATTTTCTAAAGTAAATGGTTTAAAAAAATGTGAAGGGAGGGAAATTTCTTCCCTAGTTTTCAACAGGGAGAATTAAATCTCCTGTTTTAGATTTGTATTTATCTTTATAGAATTTATATTGAGTAGACTTAAAGTTCAATTTCTTTGGAAAATTATATGTGCATTTAAAATTTATATAGAAGAAATATTGCTGTCTTTTTGTGTATGTAAATATTTTCTGAACAAAACATGCTCTAATTGAATTAGATAATAGTAGAATCATTAAATATATAATTAAAACTTTTAATAAACATAAAAAAAGAACTATGTAATGTTTTGAACAACCAACAATAAAAATTAAAAAAATAAAATAAAATAAAATGCATAATCAAAATAATTCTCTCATGTAATCAAAATATCTGTCTCAATAGGGTCTTTCTGACCTACATGTGTCTCAATTGTTCTTGTGGGTTTTGCCTTTATAAACTCCGTACTTTTAAGATTCAGGTGCTTGGAGTTCTTTGAGGTGCTATCCTGCTCCCAGCCTCTTGCCTGGCTTCCTCATTAAAAGATCTTTTCCCCATTCAATTTGGCTCAATGAGCATGGTGGTCTGTAACTCTTGTGCTCTCTGTGACAGTGCAATTCTTTTTATATGTTGCTGGATTTGGTTAGCTTGTAATTTGGTGAGGATTTTTGTGCCTATATTCATAAGACATATTAACCAACAATATTCTCTTTTTTTGATATTTTTGTTTGATTCTACTATCAAGACAATATTGGCCTCATAGAATAAGTTAGAAAGTGTCTGCTCCTCCTATTTTGGAAGAGATTGTGAAGGATTGGTTATCAATTCTCCTTCAAATGTTTTGTAAAATTCCCCAGTGAATTTTTTTTGGGGGGTGGGGGTGGGGGAGGGGTGGTGAAGTTGATAGATTGCTAATTCCATTTCTTTATGTGTTACAGGGCAATTTTGATTTCCCATTTTTTCTTGAGTCATTTTCAATAGTGCATATCTTGCTAGGATTTTGCCTTATTATCAAGATTGTCTCATCTTTTTGGCATAAAGCTGTTATAGGATTTCTTCATGATCTTTTTTTATAAGTTTGTTAGTCGTTACGCTTGCATTCCTAATATTAGTAAATTGAGTCCTCTCTTTTTTTAGTTTTGGTTAATGTAACTAAATATTTTTCAATTTTATTAATCTTTTGAAAGAATCTGCTTTTGATTTAATTGATGTTTTCTAAACATTTTCTATTTTGTTTATTTCTATTCTAATCTTCATTATTTTCATTCTTTAGCATTCTGGGCTTAGTATACTCGTCTTTTCTAATTTTTAAGGTGGAAGTTTAGGTTATTGTTTGGAGACTTCTGATGTTTGCTTTAGCTTTATCCCACCATTTTTAATGCATTGTATTTTCATTTTCACTCATCTCAACCTATTTTCTAACTTCCCTGTGATTCCTTTTCTGATCCATTGGTTATTTAGGAGAGTGTCACTTAATTACCACATCATTATGAATTTCCCACTTCTTCTGTTATCAGTTTCTGATTCTATTTCATTTTGATTTTAGAATCTACTTTGTGTGATTCATCCCTTAGTAATTACTGAGTGGTTTTTTTTTATGACTGGATAGATTCTCTACCCTGGAGGATATTTCATGTGCATTTGAGAAGAACATACAACCTACATTTCTTGAGTAGAGTGATTTATAGAGACCTGCTATGTCTAGTTGGCTTATAATGTTGTTGAAGTCTTCTTTTTCCTTTTTATCTTTTTGCTGTACTGGTCATTTAAAAAGACGTGTTAGTGCTTCTAACTGTTGACCATGCTTGAATTATCTATTTATCTTTTTAGTTTCCTTAGGTTTTGTTTTATGTATTGGGAGATTCTGTTGTTAGGTACCTGTATATTTATAGTTTTGTTTCTTCTTGACATTTGTATCATAAAATGTTCTTCTTTACTCTAGTAACATTTATTTTATTGAAATCTATTTTGTCTGTTATTTGTGAAACCACTTCCACTCTTTTTTGCTTACTATTTACGTAATATAATTTATGCATACTTTTTTTTTCAACCTATATATTTGTTTGTTGTTGGTTATTGAACATAAGCATGTCTCTTCTAGGGAATACCTAGTTGTCTTATGTGTTTTTAAAAATCTATTTTGTCAACCTCTGCATTTTATTTATTTTTCCCCACATTTTTTAATTGGTGCATTATAGTTTTACATAATGATGGGATTTGTTGTTACATGTTCCTACATGAACACAATATAACAATACAATTTGGCCAATATCACTCCCCAGCACTTCCTACCCACCTTCTCCCTCTCACACCTTGGTCTCTTTCATCTACTGATCTAATCTCCACCTTTTAACTGAAACATTACAATTATTTATGTTTATTTGCTTACAGTGTCTCTTTTTGTTCCTTTATTCCTCCATTATTACCTTCTTCTGTGCCAAATAGATACTTTTCCATTATGTTATCTTAATCTTCTTGTATTTTATTTTATTATGTATTATTGAGTTATTTTCTTAGTGGTTGTCCTGGGGATTAAAATTAACAAGATAACTTGAAACAATATAGTTTGAGTTTACAAAGATGAAGAAATTAGGGAAAATTTAATGGATGGTGGTAGTAGCTGTATATGATACAAATGCATTTAATCCCACTCAGCTAATTTGAATTAATGTGATTTTTGCAGATTAGATCAAAACCCCTTCCTGGGTGTGTAGCAAACAGCCTTCTGATGTTATTGATGCTATTGGTTAAGTGACTTTTTCATAAAGTCTCTATTCCATATGTGGAGACTGAAATCTCTACTCAGTTGATATCTTAGGCAGCTAAAATTTAGAAGTAGAGTTCTTTAAATGTTTCAATCAATCAAGTGTTCAACCTTTTGCCAAAGTATGTTGGGGCATGCCTTCAAAGCTCCAGCATCTAATGACCCTTACCTTCACTTTCTGATTGCACAGCTCATCAAGGTCAGCCAAAGGTGAGAGACAGGTCCTTCTCAGGTCTTTCCTGGGCATGCAGGCAGCTCTGCCCAGGCACAGGCCTTCTAAGTTCCCAGGAACGTGTCAGAGCTTTCCAAAGCCACTTATGGGTATCTTATGCCACAGATTTTCTTTTGAAATTCTTTAGCTAGCTTTGCATTTGCCACAGCTATTATTCCTACCTTAAGTTTCTTGGATGCTAAACAATTGCAATTATTTTTTTTTTCAACAAATACCCTGGGGGATTGGATTCTATTTCACTGACTTAACCCTGAATTGGGCCAAATAAAGTAAAACTTTGTTATTGGAACTTTGTCAGAGAGCCATCGGGTCAAATAGTAAGAATTTTCTCAGAGGGTTTTTGGGGAGCTCCAAAACCGTTTTTCCTTCATGTGTGTTAAGCACCTGTTCTCCACATGTACCATGACCCCATATCTTCTGATTTTCAAGCCTGCAGTGGACTTTAATATAGAAGGATAGGAACAGGGCAAATTACAATGCTCCAAACCTTGCTGTTTTGATTGAGCTTCAGACATTTTTAAAATAAATACTCCTTGGGTAGTTTCAAGCCTTTGGCTAATTTCCAAAGTTCTGAAAAATGTTGATTTTGACATATTTTGCCAATATTCTAGTCTATCTTAGTAGAAACATATTTTAGGTGATCTTTCTACATCATTTTGGATATGTTTTATAAAGAAAATTTATAATAATAAAAATATTAATTTATTAGGAAGAAACTGTAGTCATTAATATGAGTTTCAAAATACAAGAAACAAAACTGAATCAATTAAAAGAGTAATGGAAAAAATCACAATAATATTTGAGGTTTTGCAACACTGTACTTTCAGCAATTAATAAAGCAATGAGGAAAAATACAGTCAATACACTTGATTGGATGGATTTTCCTAGGCTAATTCATCCAACAGTTGCTGAATACATTTTTAAAAGCACACACAGGACGTTTATCAAGAGAGACCATCTGTTGGATCCCAAGTATTACTAAGTTTATGAAAATTAAAATACAAAATATCCAACCACAACAGGATTAAATTAGAAAAAACTTTGGAAAGCCTCTCAATAGTTGACAATTAAACAACAGCTTAAAAGTAATTTGTAATTGGAGAAGGGAATTTATAATGTGCTTGCACTTTTATAACAATGAAAATATAATGTATAAACATTTGTGGATGCAGCAAAAGCAAGGAGTTGAACAGAATGTGTAGCTTTGGATGACTATGCTACAGAAGAAGAAAGATACAAAATGAATTCTCTTACTTTTACTTTAAAAAGTTAGAAAAGGGAGAAGAGCCAAGTAAAGCCAAAAGTAGTAGGCAGAGTGAAATAATAAAGAACAGGAATCCATGAAACAGAAAATAAGCACACCGTAGAGAAACCAAAGTCAAGATTCGTCCTTTGACAATATTAATAAAATTAGGAAGTTTCTGGCAAGACCAGAAAGAAAAAGAGAGTCAGTACAAATTGCCAATATCAGGCATAATAAAGAGACTATCAGTATAAATCCTAAAAACATCAAAAAGATAATAAGAAAACGTAATGAATAATATTACACTATTAAATTTGATAACTTGATGAAATGGGCAAATTATGTAGAAAATACAACTTGCCAAAAGCAACAAGAAATAAAATAGGAAATCTAAATATATTCATATATACTTTTTAAAATTGAATTAATCATCAAAAAATTCCCACTGAGAAATTTGAGTCTAGATAGATTCACTGATAAATTCTGTCAAACATACAAAAAAAAAAAAAAAAAACTTAAACTCTGATAAAAAACGAATGTGAGAACACTTCCCAAGTGTTGAGGCCAATGTAACACTGATACCAAAACCAAAGACATTAAAGAGAAGGGAACTACCAGGTCCCTTATAACACAGACACAAAATTCTTAGCAAAACTGAAAGAAATTAATCCAACAATATGTAAAAAATTTAACCACAATTAATGTGGAACTACCCCAGGATTTGGGATTGGTTTAATACTTAAAAATCAATCCATGTAATTCATCACATTAACAGAATAAAAGAACATTATCCTGGCAGATTCAGGGAAACATTTGGCACAATTCAGCTGTCACTTATGATTTAAAATTGGATTAAAAAAAATAGAAAAATAGGTAAGTGCATCAATGTGAAAAAAAAGGCTAATGTGATATTTGATGGTGAAATGTATCTGTTCCTATCAATTCTAGTCAAAATGGTTCAGGAGGATCTACCATTAACAATAAGACAATTAAAAGAACTTCTTAGCAAAAAGAATGGATAAGGAAGGAAAATATAGTGATCCATCATTATTCAGGATAGTAAATGGATATTGCTTTAAAAACTAGAGAATCAGATATTGTTCTTATGAAGAGTAATTTGGGATACCTATCAAAATTTAAATGTACTTTGACTTTATTATTTATTTTAAAAATTATTTATTTTTAAAATTGATATGTAAAAAATGGTACAAATTTATGGAGTATCATGTGATGTTTCAATAAAAATTCTACTTCTAAAAGTTTTTCCCAAAGATATACTTGGAACACATAGGAAATGATGTATGCATAATAATACCATTGTTCTTTCTCTAACTCCAGCTCTTTAAATCTAGCAAATGTTTGGAAACAAGCTAAATATTCATTGCCCTGGAACTGTCTAAAATATATTAGGAGATAATCTGCAGCTGTAAAAAGAATAGCAATAGGCACCTCAATGTGTTCTGATATGGAACAATCTGAGAGACATTTTTATGGCTTAAAAAAATCCAGTTGCAAAATAGTGAGTAGATTCTGGCTCACTTCTCATTGAACTATGCACATCTAGTCCAATTTCACATCAAGACTAAGACTTGATAGCCTCTCTCCATCCTTGCTCTCTTCCCCATTATTGTTATGCATACCTAATAGATGAATGAATGAATGCTATATATCCTATTTTATTCCTTCTCCCACAGGGTTCTGAAATGTTTCTGCTTCATTGTTCACAATCAGCTAGCAACTATACTTTCTCTACAGCTCAAGGCAACAAATGCTGTGCAAAGGCAGTGTGAAGACCCACCAGAGGGCAAAATGCTCTTCTGTTTTTGGCTTGAGTACAACATGGAAATGTGATGTCCTTTTCTGTGCTTTTGTTCATACATCTGCTCAATGGGTGAAATGACACCATAGGGATAAAATATAGAAGCCAGTGAAATTTTTCTTAAATGTCTGGTTTTAGATTGTACCCTACGTACTTTGAAGTCATCCCCAAAGATTCAGAAATGCTCTTAGAAGAAACAAAGCATTACTTCTCAGTTTGTTGGGCTGATTAATCCACCTTTTAAATTAGATATGGCTTTCTTTATTGCTTAGGGTTTTATTGCAAAACACAAGTGAATCAACTTCTCTTTGCATTGAAAACTCACCCCATATTCATTTCAATGAAGCTAGTACCTGGAGCGTTGACTGTGTACTACTTTTAGGTGAAATGTTGGGCTTGGTACTATAGGAATGTCAAGGTAAGTGAGGAAGACATAGGCTCAGTTTACAAAAAACTCCTAGTAAGAGAGAGGCCCATGACCTAAATAAAGGCGGGGTCTGACAGCTGTAAGAACAGTAAGAGGCACAGGAAGTCTCCATGCTGAGGTGAAGGGAGGGACTTGAACTCCATTGAGGGGAAGTTCAGACAGTGGGTGGAGGACCTAAGCTCAGCCTTGCAGTCAGACAGGCTTCAGGAGAGCAGCTTAGCACTATGGTAACAAGGAACATCACAGATGGGAAATCAGAAAGTGTATTCAAGGTCTGATAATTGGAGTACCAGGGATTGAACCACTGATCTACATTCCCAGCCATTTTTAATTTTTTTATTTTGAGACATGGTCTCCCCAAGTTGCTTAGGGTCTCACTATTGCTGAGGCAGGCCTTGAACTTGTGATCCTCATGCCTCAGACTCCCAAACTGCTGGGATTACAGGCATGCAACACTGTGCCCAACATGTGGAACACTTTAACAGATGACCAGGGCATGTGTGGGAGGGAAATGAAAGATAAATCTAAGATGAATAGGGTTTTAGGTGGAGACTTCTGTCAACTTTATGAAAAGCAGTTGATTAGATCTATGACGTCCAAAAGTAGGAAAAAGAGTCTCACAGAAAAGGCTTCCAATGATTAACCATATTTGCTACATTTTCTACCATACCACCAGTACCTTTGAGGTTCCAAAGGGAGAGAAAATAAAATATCTCTTATTATCATCATTGTGCACAGTTGGCATTTAACAAATATTTGTGAAATATACCATTAAAAAATAGAAATAAAAATTGAGAGAGAGAGATCTGCTCCTTAGTGTCATACTGCGACACTGAACAAGGCTGTCACTGCTGGAATCCATGGTTCTCCCCAAAGTGAGCAAAGACAGGATGAGTGGCAGAGCCAATTTTAAAGGGGAAAGTTTGATCATAACTTATTTAGTCTTCAAATACAATACTGCAGCAGAGGGTCTATCTTTGAGAGGAAATACACCGAGCGTCCTGGAGCTCTCTGGATTGTTTTGCCAATGTTACTCTAGAAGTTGGAAATGAACAGAAGGAGGCCAACAGAGCTCCATGCTCTCCTGTTTTCCACATCTTGGTAAAAAGGAAGCAAATGATTGATTGCTTCATTGAGTACAGTCATCCTTCATATCTTCAGGGGATTGTCCCAGGATCCCCACAGATACCAAAAATCTGCAGATGCTCAAGTTGCTTATAGAAAGTGGTTTAGTGTTTTTGTATAACCTATTACTTTAAATCATCTCTAGATTACTTATAATATCCAATACAATGTAAATGTTTTGCATATAGTTATTCAATGTATTTTTAGGGAATAATAAAAAAAATATCTGTACATGTTCAGTCCAGAGTGTACAGATGTGGAAGGCTAACTATATTATTTTTCCCAGTTAAAATAAACACTTTAGTATCTCTCATATCACTAGAGCTTTGTGGCTTTTTAAAGTTCTTTTCTAACATTATTTCATGAATTTTCACAATCCACTATTTGTGGTAACAAGGGGAGGAATAGTTTTCATTTGGTTTGACAATGCAGAAGCTGAGGCCTAAAGGAATTTCATGGCTTTTCTATAATATAGTTGCCAGATGGAGAAGGTGAGATTCATCCTGGGTTTTTATTTATTTAGTAGCCAAAAGAAAACTGTTTCTTCTACATTAAAGGTATCTGTAAGAGACTTGATGTACTGCATGTCCTGATTCAAAGACTCAGAGTCCAGGGGGAAGATTCTAGTTAATGAAACTGGAGGACAGAGGTAATGTGTTGGATATTTCCAGTCATACATGCAGAAAAATATTGATTAAAACAAACAAAATAAAGTTTTTTTTTTGTTTTGTTTTGTTTTTTTGCAGACACATAGCCTAGCCTTGTGAAAGAAAGAAAAATCCCCATATGACAGGAATGAAAAAGAATCTAAAACTAGAAAAGTAAACTTGTGGTCAGATGCTTCATTTGGCAGGGAAGTAAAATCTGAATGCAGGTTCTAGCAGCCAAAGATGGGAATCAGATGCCTTTGTTGGATGGAAGATGGGGTGGAATATCTGCAGAAATCTGAAGGCTGGAATTGAGATGTCCCATCCAGAGCCTGAAAATCTGAAAAGACTGATGTCCTTCCATAAAGGGAAAAATCAGAGCATAGAGGTGACAAAGAAGCTCAATGTCAACCTAGGGCTCTCAAAGGAAAAAAAGAAAAAAGTATACATCTTGCATGACATCAAAACATCAGACCTATACCATGTACAGGGGTGGCATGGAGTTCAAGTGCATGGTATGGGAATCCCCTAGAAAAGAGCATGAAGTGGACCTGGGCAGGTGCAGTGAAAGCCAAGCCACCTCTATGAAACTTTCCATAGTCCAGGGTCCCTGGAGAATCCACAGATAAAGAAATCATGTACAAGATGAAGTTTTAAACAGAATTATGATCACACAAGAAAACTTTCAACAATTAGTAAGAATCAGCAGATACAACCACCAAAAAATAATAGTATGCATGACCTTGAGAGAGTCAAGTATCTGAAAAAGAATAAAAGTAAGCATATTTCAATGCATTAAAGAGTGAAGAAAGGACTGGAAGTCTAAATGGAGTAATAAATGTAGAAAAACAAAACCAATAACTGAAAGTTAAGTAAACTGATTTTCCAGAAATAAAAATCTAGTAATCAAGATAAATGAAAAGACAATGTACCAACAGGCTAGATTTAACTGAAGAAAGAATGAATGTTTGCGTGATTGAACGAGGAATATATCCAGAGATAGAAAACAGGAATCAACACGTGAGACATATGGAGTAGAGAATGAGAAGATCCAAAATACACCTAACAGGATTTCTCAGTATAGAAAAGATCTAGATTATGGGAGGGGCCATATGAAAGTTGTTATATCTGAGAACTTTCCCGACATCATAAATCCTCAGTTGACTATATATATCCCAAATCTTGAGGATAATAAACACAAATCCACACATAGCAATGTAATAGTAATACCATAAAACATTACAGACTTCCACATGTGAAGAGGAGATAGATAATTAAAGGATGAGTAGATAATGAGGTACATGGTTAACCCTCAAAGGAAGGGGAGAGCAACCTCCAGGGGTTGTCAGGAACAAGCTGTCAGGTTTCCATTACTGTAACAAAGTGATTGAGGTGATCAACTTAAAAATGTATAAAATTTATTATAACTCATGGTTCTGGAGGTTTCAGGACAAAATCAGGTGGATCCATTGTTTTGGGGTTCTGGCAGCGATGGCAAATAAGAGGGGAGCATGTGGCACAGGAAAGTGCTTATGTCATAAGCCAGGAAGCAGAGGGAACAAACAGAAACAGGAGAGAATGAGGTCCTACAGTCCCCTTTGAGGGCAACCTCCAATGACCTAAGGACCTCTCACTAGGCCCCACCTCCTAAAGGTTCTACTACATCTTAGTAGTACTGCCCTAGGGAACAGATCATTCACAAAGGTCCCCTAGGGACCTTTAGGGGATACTCATCCAAACTGAAGTCTAAGCTCAGTGAGGTGGAAACTCTAAAAGCACACAGGAGCAATGTGAGAAGCACACAGAGCAGGGGGTTGGTCATGGAGGTGGGAGAGAATGATAGGCTTAGAGGAAATGCAACCTGTCGGCATGCATGTGTGACAGAAGTGTTCATGGCAGGAAAGAAAGCTGTAGGGGGAGGTGGGACTCACCGTGGGGACATCATCTCTTTCTCTAAAATAAGGAGAGTCACCTTTTAAGCAGAACAGGACAGGGTAACATTCACATTTTAAAACGAATCTGGCTGCTCTGTGGAGGATGGACAGGAAATGGATAAAGACGGCAGCAGGGGCATGAGGGGAAAACAGTTTCCACAGTCCAAGACGAGGTGGATGTTAAGGGTCAGAATACAGCCAGCAGCTGTGGGGGAGGGGGCGTGAAGAAAAGGAGCCAATCCTGAAAGGGGCTGGTGGACATGCAACATGTAGGATGCAGAGCATGTGGGGAGAGGGGACAGGGTCCGAAGAATGACTTCCATGTGTCTGGCTGGGGAACAGGATGCCTGGTCCCCTGCACAGATCACACAAGCTTCTGATCTTCACAGACATGGGTTTTGTATGTTACTACCTCATCACTATTTCATTATTTCTCTTTTTAATACCCAATGCCAAACATTATTGATTGACAAATAATTAATGCACTATCATGAATCATCTAGAAAGAAAATCCACGTTTAGTTTGACTATGATGTTCTTTTTAGGTAATGTTACATGAACGGGTAGCAGCAGAATGTTTAAACTGTTTATTCACTACGTAGGGATACCTCTTTAAGATGGAAAAAAAATAATTCTTATAAATATGCAGAATCCCAGAACAGGAGAGCAATGGTATTTGTGGTGGAGGGTTGTGGGGAAGATGATGTTTATAATCATAGCTATTTGTTAGCATCCTTAGGATTTGGCTGAAATCTCATCTGTTCTTATCAGAGCATGGAGGCACTGCGTTGGCCCTGTCCATTCTCTCCTGATGGGCTCATGGCAGAGGCTGGGTTCTTAGTCCAGGAGTAAGAGGAAAAAATAGTCTTTTAGCTGTGAGAAGTTGCAATGTCAGAGGTGGACAGCGCTGCTGAACTCCCACGATGTATTAGAGATTCTTCATGTACAAGTCTAACGGAACTGCAAAGACCATTATGATTTTAACTATTTTAAAGGTGAGGAAATGGAATTCAGAAAAGAACCTTGGCCAGACCCCTGAGTGGGGAGAGATGCTTTGAAGGCAGGAATGTGAAGTTCCTGCTAGGACCCTACTCTGAGTCGAGTCCCTCCCATTGGCAGTGTGGCGTGTGGCCCTCCAGCCAGCCAGCACTTCTTCATGAGTGAACTCACTGACATGGTCAGTGGAGTTCAGGGCAGGGGCCAGGCCTGGCTCCTCCATACCCTCATTGTGTGGTCTTCAAAAATCCGTTAACCTCTTGCTGCCTTGTCCTCCTCATCTGTGAAATGGGGATCGAATTACTTCACTGCAGGTCCCTCTGCCCATCTGAAGTTTTGATGATTAATGGTATAATGGAAGGGATGTGTCAGCCTCAGGGCAGACCCATTTATTATAGAGCAGAGTCCACTTTTCTTCTTTCCTCCACACTCTGTTAAAGACGTTAAAAAAAAAAAAGTAAAATAAGCTAAGGGGGAAAATTTTCCAGAATCTCATTGCATAACATTTAATAATTACAAACTAATTTAATCTAAAACCCATTATCTTAGTTAATAATGTCAGATTACTCTGAGAAAAACTGACTTGGTTTTGGCGCTAGCATGATTGTCAAGAGCTTAACCAGACTTAGTTCTTTTTATTCCCTAAATAAAAGGGATTATGTGCAAAGTGACATTTCAGATTACCATAGTTTCAAAACACCTATAGGGCTCTGAGGTTTAGTCATTTCTCTAGGGAGCCTGTGGGGAATAACTTAAACAATTCCAAACCAACTTCAGCTTGCTATGACATTTTCCATACATTAAGTCTGCATGAATTTGTATGTTTCTCTTAAAAGTTAAAGCTAAGAGTTAAGCACAGAGCAGTGTTATCAATCATTAAAAATATTAACAAATACTCACAAGAATCATTAAATTGGATACTTAGTCATTGTTCTATGTGAGGTAAGGTAAATGCTGTCTTTCTGAGGTTAGTTAAGAACCTAGAGGGACATATATGCAGAGGTCCCCGTTAGTATCTACAGGGATGTTTTTCTAGACCTCAGCCAGAATACCAAAATCTGAGAATTTTGGTGTAATATTTGCATATAACCTACATACATCCTACCATATACTTTAAATCATTTCTAAATTATTTGTAACACTAAATACAATGCCAATGCTATGATGAAAGTTAATTGTATAATTTTAGGAAGTGATTTAGGGAGAAAAAAAATGTCTGTACATATCAGAACAGATGCCCTTTTTTTCCCAATATTTTCCATCCTAGTTGATTAAATCTGCAGACATAGAATTTATAGACGTTTAGTGTTGACAGTAGACAGATCATATCAATCCAAGGGTATGGTGCCCAAGGACAGCTGCTTTAAGAGGACAGCATGAGATTAGAATTCAGCAGGGCTCCTTTGTGTGTGATTTTGGTCTGAGAACCTATTTTTGCAAATAGTATCTGATACTTTCCTGGATACCACATATTCTCTCAAACATTTAACACACTCAATGGAAGCCTAACTGTGTGCCAGGGCTGGTTGCAGAGACCAATAAGGCACTGGACTTGCAGAAATCCCAGAAGCCTGCAGGTGGGATGATTGGTGGGGGCCGGGCAGGGGCATTTCTTGTGAAGAGGACAGCCCATTTCTGTGCTGGCAACACCACAACCAAAGTGAGAAGTGCTTTTGAGAGACTACAAAAGTTTGAAGTTTTCTATGAGGCGACCCGATTTTCAAATATGGGTAATAGATAGCAAAAACATAATTCTTTCAACACCATGCACTGTGTTGGGCTAAATCAAGCTAGTTAGTGACCTCTGGATGTTATTCCTGCCCGCAAAAGCTCTACTTCCATCAGCAGCCCCATCATTACTCACCAGCAGCCATTGGGCCTCTGGGTAGAGATGCTGCACGTGCATCTGAACACGTGATGACTCAATCATGGTATTATTTGATGACATAGCTGCATTATTTCTTAAAGAGAGCAATTCTGTTATTAAGTAAGAGAAGGCATTCTAATCTGAACATAGTATTTGAGGGAACCAAATTCAAAATGAATATATTTCATCAATCCAGCCAATATATTCCTGTGCAATATCTTTTAGTTTTTCCTTCTTCCTGCCACAGAAGCCCATAATGCATTATTTAATCTCTCAATCTGTTCATTCTAAGAGCTTTTTCTTTAAAACAAAATGGAGAGAAGGGAGTTTGGAGTCATTATTGGAAGATGGTTTCCTGTGCATTTCTGTGTTATTTCCCTCTGTGATAGACAAATGGAGAGGCAGAGTCCCCATCAGCAAGTCCATCAGTCCAGAATGAGACATATGTCCCCTAAATGGCAGTCTAACCCATTGTGGTAATCCTGGTATTCTGATGGTCTTGGCTTACCATCTGTCAGTGACTATGCCTGCCCCAGTGTGGCCAAAGCAGACAAATATGCTGAAGGACATTGCACACATCTGCCCAGTATCCAGTTAGGCCAACAATTGTAAGTTTTGTGTTGGGGATGCAGAGAAGCAAAAGATTTAGTGATAGAGCATTGCTCCATTACATGTGGAAATAGGGGGACACAGAATGGGAGATATCTGGCAAGGGTGATTCTCATCTTGAAAATAATAATTCACAAATATATATTATAGTTTTTAAACTATATCTAACAATTTGAACTTGTAAAATATTATATTCAAAGTGGACTTTCAATTTAATGTGTAATAGTAAAATTGTTAATGTCTTGCCTCTTTTTTGATGTGTCCATTATAAATAACACTGTTTGGGATTAAGGCTTTAAATATTTGTATTTGTCAGCTCAGCATGAAGGACTTGGTACACGGGAGGGGCACTCTTAGTTTATGGACACCTATGAATGGAAATAGCTGCTCATTTCAATCTGGGATGCCTTAGAAGCACTTTATCTTTAATCTTACAAAGTTTGGGAAAATGAGGTGACTTGAAATCTATAAAATGAAAATGACCACAGTTAACTCAGAGTGATTGAAAAGATCAAGTGAGAAAAATGATTGTGACAGAATGTTCTAAATTGTTGGAAAATTGCTGACAAAATATGAGGAGAAGTTGCTAGCTCCTTTGCAAGAACACATCTTAAATAGACCAGGGCTTCTAACCCCAAACTGATACAAATGCCAAGACAACTCTCCCTGCTGTATCAGGGCTGTAAATCTTTGAACTTTAGACCTAAATGAAATTCCATCTCTCACATTTTTTAATGAAGTAAAAATAAATGCAATTACTGAACAGAAGCCAAAGATCACAGGAGGTTAGAAGTGGAGCAAGGATTTGGTCCATGCTATTTGTTTNAAAAAAAAAAAAAAAAATATATATATATATATATATATATATATATATATATATATATATTTCTCATTCTTGTGCTTATTTAGATACACTGGGCAGGATACCCTGGGAGGGTTTAGCAATCTTTCCTACAGCTCATAAGCTAATAAATAGTAAATGCACTTGAAGAACTCTTATGCATATTCACAAAGGAAAGTCTAGGTGAGGCAGAGAAAAACAGAAGGCATTGACTGTGTCTCCTTTGAGATAGAAGACCACCTGTCTCATGGAAACACAGCTGGTCAAGATCTCTGGCTTGTCTCCTGATGGGTGTCTAAGTTTGAGGTGAGGAAGAGCAATTTGCAAGATGGCAGCAGCTTAATGTTAGCAATTCTTTTGAGGGAGAATATTTGCTGAATTGATACTGTCTTTCTTTTTGAGTAACACCATCTCCTGCTTTGAGAAGCTGTGGGTATAAACAAGAGTTCAGAAATATTTCAAAGCAGTGAGAGTTTATTTGCATGTTAGTGAAACACAAGAATATATATTCATATTTGAGAACCACAAACCTGATTAGCCTTATTTTGAAGTCATTTAGGCACTCACTATATAACCACTGCAACTGAATATAGATATTGACAGAGACCTCTGAGAAATCAAGGCTAGCTATCTGCCACAAATAACGTTCCATGACTTAATGAGAACTAATGGGAACTTAAATCAGCAGAAACTACTCATGGTTTAACCAATTTCTCCAGGAAATAGGTTTACGTACAGGAGCTCTAGATAGTTACTTATTTTCTCTGTCACTCAGACATCTTTTTTCTTTTAATTTTAGCAGGGAAAAGCCAATGATGTTGATATTGCATTTACCAAATACCGTTAGCTCTATTATAGAGAATCAATAGCAGATTAAATCACAAACCAGACTATTATCAGTCTTTGCTTAAGTAATGGACTTTGCATAAAATCAAGCTACTCATTCATATGTCAACCTTTACTAGCAAACCATATATATATATATATATTGGATTTAAAGGTCTTTGGAGGATTAATGCAGGGACAGAAAGATATGTGCTTATTTATGGTATTTCTGAGCATGCTTTTAAGAGCGAATGCCCAATCTTTGGCAAAATCCCTTACTCGGGGGGATTTTAATATCTTGTGGTTTCAATCTCTCACATTCTACTTGCTTAAGTCCTCATTAGGGTCTCAAGTTTCCCAGTCACCGCACAGCTACTACAGCTCAGATTTAATCAGCAGCAGATGCCCATGAGGAAGAAGGAAGGGCCATCCCTGCCCTCTGGTAGCCCTCCCATTAATGAAATATTCACCAAGAAAACAGTGTCCGAATGCAAACAAATAGCATGGACCAAATCCTTGCTCCACTTCTAACCTCCTGTGATCTTTGGCTTCTGTTCAGTAATTGCATTTATTTTTACTTCATTAAAAAATGTGAGAGATGGAATTTCATTTAGGTCTAAAGTTCAAAGATTTACAGCCCTGATACAGCAGGGAGAGTTGTCTTGGCATTTGTATCAGTTTGGGGTTAGAAGCCCTGGTCTATTTAAGATGTGTTCTTGCAAAGGAGCTAGCAACTTCTCCTCATATTTTGTCAGCAATTTTCCAACAATTTAGAACATTCTGTCACAATCATTTTTCTCACTTGATCTTTTCAATCACTCTGAGTTAACTGTGGTCATTTTCATTTTATAGATTTCAAGTCACCTCATTTTCCCAAACTTTGTAAGATTAAAGATAAAGTGCTTCTAAGGCATCCCAGATTGAAATGAGCAGCTATTTCCATTCATAGGTGTCCATAAACTAAGAGTGCCCCTCCCGTGTACCAAGTCCTTCATGCTGAGCTGACAAATACAAATATTTAAAGCCTTAATCCCAAACAGTGTTATTTATAATGGACACATCAAAAAAGAGGCAAGACATTAACAATTTTACTATTACACATTAAATTGAAAGTCCACTTTGAATATAATATTTTACAAGTTCAAATTGTTAGATATAGTTTAAAAACTATAATATATATTTGTGAATTATTATTTTCAAGATGAGAATCACCCTTGCCAGATATCTCCCATTCTGTGTCCCCCTATTTCCACATGTAATGGAGCAATGCTCTATCACTAAATGGGGAATGTATCAACAAAAGGGAACCAGACAGTTGCCCCTAACAGTATGGCATTCTGAAGAAATTACTGAATCATAAAATCATGTAAAATATTTACCAAAATCCCAAAAAGAGATGACAAAACTAAGGTTTAGAAAGATTAAGTATCTAAACCAAGTTAAGATTACTATATATGACAGAAATGTTAGAGGTATTTAGATTAGCTTGATGAGTAACAGACTTGATGGATGAGTCAAGAGCACAAGAGAAAACCACTGAAAACTACTCTAAGATAATATCTCACTCCAGTCAGAATGGCAGCTATTATGGAGACAAACAACAATAAGTGTTGGCGAGGATGTGGGGAAAAAGGTACACTCATACATTGCTGGTGGGACTGCAAGTTGGTACAGCCAATATGGAGATTCCTTGGAAATCTGATAATGAAACCAACATTTGACCCAGCTATCCCTCTCCTTGGACTATACCCAAAGGACTTAAAAAAAAAAAAAAAAAGCATACCAGGGACACAGCCACATCAATGTTTATAGAAGCACAATTCACAATAGGTAAACTGTGGAGCCAAACTAGATGCCCTTCAATGGATGAATGGATAAAAAATGTGGCATATATACACAATGGAATTTTACTCAGCAATAAAAGAGAATAAAATCATAACATTTGTAGGTAAAATGGATGGCGTTGGAGAAAATAATGCTAAGTGAAGTTAGCCAATCCCCAAAAAACCAAATGCCAAATGTTTTCTCTGATATAAGGAGGCTGGCTCATAGTGGGGTATGGAGGGGGAGCATGGGAGGAATAGATGAATTCTAGATAGGGAAGTGGGGTGGGAGGGAAAGGGAGAAGGCAGGGGATTAGCAAGGGCTGTGGAATGTGATGGACATCATTATCCAAAGTACATGTATAAAGACTCAAATTGGGTGTCAACATACTTTATATATAAATAGATATGAAAAATTGTGGCATATATGTGTAATAAGAATTGTAATGCAAAAAAAATACAAAAGTACATGTATAAAGGCATGAATTGGCGTGAACATACTCTCTATACAAAGATATGAAAAATTGTACTCTATATGTGTAATAAGAATTGTAATGCATTCTGTTGTCACGTATTTAAAAAAATCAATAAAACTAAAATAAATAAATAAATAAAATTTTTATAAAGAATTGTAAAAAAAAAAAAAAGAAAGAAAACCACTGAAATTGGACTTGAGATGTGCTCTGGGGATAAGAAATAGGCAAGTGCTAACCACAGCAGCAGATGCAGACTGAAGACACTGAGTACAACGAATATGTATTGCAAATACGTATTGTTGTATTGCAACAAGTGGTGACACTTGTTGAGAAAAGAAGGATGCTGCACCATGCAAAAAGTATATTTTGTGAGCTTGTATTTTAAGCATCTTGATGTCCACAGCTGCCAACGGAGTGTCTGGCTCAGAAGGGCATTGATAACAAAGGCCATGAATTCTAGGTCAGCTGAATGGCCAGGACATCTGGGTCAGAATTCTTTCTCAATAGGAGCAATACATGTGCTTTTAGATCTTTTCTCATTATGGTCATGAGACTGACACACTCGATGACAGTTTTATCATACTGAAATTATTATTATTATTATCAACTATTCTCTCCTTAAAATGTTTACCTTTTCTTTTCACTCTGAGTTGAAAGCAAATTCTCTAAATATCAATCTTAACATTTTTTTTCTTGTTAATTGTTTATAATGGCTTCCAAGAGTGGCTCTGAAATTCAATATGAAAGTGATTGTTTTTCATTTCCTCTGCTTATTTTTATCAGATGACAATTAAAAAAAAAAAACACTTTGTGCTTACTTGTCCAGATTGAACAAAATTGTTCAGATCAGGCATAGTATTAGCACCAATTTATGGCTTCATATTAATGTGTTCCACATTTAGGATGACAAATTTATTTGAAATTCAGGACTGTGTGAGACATAAATAATGGTGTCATTGGTAACTTGTGGAGATTGTCAATGTCTCACCCGACAAAGCTTCACAAGGTTGAACTTATTGAGACTCCAGCCAGAGGGAACTGGCCTCCTTATTTCTTTTCTCTTCACATGGACAACTCTTTCACCATTTCTCCCACAGTAGAACTTTGTAATGACTTACATAAACATAAGAGCTGGCACTTTAGAAAAAAAAATCACAACTATATGAACATACTTGACTAATATAAAAGAAGAAATAGGGGGAATAAATCTAAAAAACTAAGAATGTAAAAGAATATTAACCATATAGAGACCTCACAATTTAAAAAAAAAGAAGAAATCCAAATTCACATGTTTTAAAATATTTGTGAAGGGAGCTATTTCCCAGGAAAAGAGAAATGACTAAGATTAGCTAAAGAAACATAAAACTTGAAAGAATTATAGTAATAGAGATAAGGGTGACAAGAACATGGTAAGAATGTCTCTCTGGTAGCAATATTGATAATTTAAAAAAATACTGGCAATGTTTACATTATATTAACTGTTCCAGAGAATATAGAAATGTGTAAATTTTCCCAAATTACTTTTCATGTTAGCATAACTGTGGTATCTAAATCTGAAAAACTAAAACAAATGAGAAAACCTCAGGCATACTTCAGTTATAAATGGCAAAGCACAAATTTTACATTGAAGACTAGCAAATAGCACTCAGCAACAGATTTCCAAAATAACACCCATGTCTAGGTTTTCCTCAGGAATGCATTGCTGACATATTAAAAATAAATCCATTAGTAGAGTACTGGCCGAAAGGGAAATTATACAAGTTCATTTGAAAAACTATCAAGGGTCATTCAATAAATTTCAACATATATTCATATGAAAACTGTGGGAAAATCAGCAACGTGAATGAAAAGAAATATGTAATGAAATTCTACATTATGATAAGAAATTCTTGAGGCAAGGGAGAGTGTTTTTTTTTTCTTTTATTATTTACTGTCCTTCTGGAAGTTCCAGACACAATGTGGAGATATGCAGACAAAATAAGAGACGTTAAGGTGAAAGTGTTTGCAAGGGTTAGCTCATGGATCACAGTGGCTCTGTGGTTGTCATGGTCTGTTTTCTACTGCTATAACTGAACACTAGAGAGTGGATAATTCACAAAGAATAAGAGTTTATTTGGCTCATGCTTCTGAATGCTGGAATGCAAAAGCAGGCAACTTTATTTGAGGGATCCTTCTTGCTGGAAGGGACTTTGCCAAGTTCCAAGTGGGCACAAGGCATCAGATGGAAGTTAAGTGTAAGTGCTTGGGTCTCTCTCTCATTACTTCATCTTATAAAATCTCTAATGGAATAATGGGGCTGCAGCCTCATGACCTCAGCTGATTCTAATTCCCTCCTAAGGGTCCCACCTCCAAATACTGCTAACATATGACTTGGATTCACTTGGATTAAGTTTCTAATACATGGAAGTTGAGAGGCACTTAAGCCATAGCAATAGTATGAACAATTATATATATATATATACACACACACACACACACACACACACACACACACACACACATTCACATATGACATTTCACATCCGTATGTGAAGCTGGTCATCCTAGTCCTTTCCCCATCATGGGGAAGTAGACAAGGAAAGGCAAGTGGTGTCAAACTCCCATTTACCCTTTTGTAATGATATAAATTATGTTTTCCCCAGATTTATATATTAAAGACCTAATGACTAGTTCCTTGGAATATGATTGTATTTTGAGAAGGGAGTCTTTAAAAGAAGTAATTAAGTAGAAGTGGGATTATTACAGGGGGTCCTAATCTAACACGAGTGGACACAGACGTACACAGAGAGGAGGCCATGTGAAGACACAGGGAGAAGACATCATCTGATAGCTGAGGAGAGGGGCCTCAGGAGGAACCAACCCTGCTACACCTTGAATTGGACCTCCAGCCTCCAGAACTGTGAGCAATAAGCTTGTTGTCTTCAACTCTGTCTGTAGGTCTTTGTATGGCAGCCCAAGCATGTGAGTCTATCCATTTCCCTCAGTGTGCTTATGTGTTGTCCATAGGTGTGTTCAGTATCTTGGCTCCAGCTGCTCTGTGACCCAGTGTGCTGCACAGACATTTGGTGGCAGAGCCGTGAGATACTCTGAAGCTCAGTGATCACCAGCTGGCCCAATAAGTCCAGGTTCGGAACTGTTGCAACAAATCTATTGAGTGGTGTTGATGCTATTTTGTTGTGTCACAACCATGATTCCAATGAGAGGAGATAAACAGGCTCTTCCTTTCCAAATTCACACTGCCCTCTGTAATTCCAAATTTTCTGTCAGAGCCATTTATCTGGGATGACTCATGTGTTGTGGCAAGCATCTGGTGGCTGCAGTGTGGTGGGTTTCTCCCTCCCAAAGTCCACGTGGGTTAGTCATTTGGACTAGTGTCTTGTCAAGCTCCACAGGTTCTGTCTACTCCCTGACCCCATAAAGTGGGTTCTGTCAGTCTCTCAAGATCCTGAAAGCTCCTTGTGTTCCTGGAATATCTCTGACACTGATGGTGTTAAAAAAAAAAAAGTATCTTTAAGTTCTGACTAATGCACTGAAAACCCCTCCCCAAATGAGAGACAATGTGGTCCTAACGAGGAACAGATGAAGGGCACAAATGTTTTAGCCAAAACTCTGAGAAAGTTGAGAAAGAGGAAAATACCAATATTGCCAAATCTTTTTGAGCTACAAGTTCAAAAACAGGTTTCATTCAGCTATTGGTTTACATTTGTTAATTCAATAAGAATAGCATGCTTTTATAATTATGTCAAAATGAATTCTATTCTCATGTATTACTAAAAAGAACCAATTAAAAAATAGCATTGCCCCATTGAGGAGTGCTGAATTATGTAGAGTCAAGACAGAATTTAATCAAGAAACTACCACTCAGATACATTGAGGAGAAGGCATCTTCATTTTTTCATGGAGCTTAAGGTTCACTTTTTCTTAGAAAAACTGCAGTAATCCAGATGAAAACCTGTGACTAATCACCATGTTTAGCTGGGTGGGAAAAATACAATGTAGCAAGACGCCAACTGAGAGTGTGATGTCTTTGTTCAGACAATGTCACACATAATTGCTTTGCCATAAGAGCTCTGAGCTGTGTAGGATGCTCCAAATAGACACACAACAATAGATCGTGATTCACGTCTCTCTTCATTTGCTTAACTTTGCAGAGCCGCCAATCCTTATTAGTGCTTTTCCCTGTGAAAGTGTAAAGCATTGTTGCTGGAGGGGTTCTGATGACAACAACAAAAAAACATAACAAAAGCTGTGAAGTTTCTTCTCTCAGCTCTTGTGCAGGATCACAAAGACATGTACATAAATCTCTATAATGCAAAACCCAATCATTGGACAGTCAACAACAATACTGGTTTTTATCAAATGACAGAAGAGGAAGTGGTATCAGAGATGTAGGTTTAGGGATGAGCATGTGGCTCAGTGGTAGAGCACTTGCCCAGCACTGCAAAATAAATAAATAAGATAAGATAAAAGGGAGGATGGGGTGGCAGGCCCAGGTTTGCCTTTTTTTTTTTAAACCTAATCCCACCTCTTCTTTTTCACCAGTGTCTCTACCTCAATTCTCACCCTGAATTTCGAAAAAAATTTTCCAGAAGCTATAAACATTGGCTTAAAATGAATTAAAAATATTTTTAATACGTTTATTTTATCTAGTTATATGTGCTGCTGAGGATAGAACCCAGGGTCTCACAAGTGCTAGGCGAGCGCTCTATCACTGAGCCACAACCCCAGCCCATTGAAAATATTTTTGAAACATTTCTTAATGATCCAGATCCTTTCCCCTTGTAATATATATATATATATATTTTTTCTTTTTTAACTGATATGAAAAGAAATCAAGTTCATTAAGAAAATGAGAAAAATATAGAACAGCAAATGAACAAGAGTATACAATCCTATAGTCTCACTCAGGTGGCTGACATCCACTAGGACTCACATTGTGTATGTCCATACACAATTTTCTTATTAAAATCAAATTACATAGATTGGATTATTTGTCTGAGAAGAATGTTCCAGAAAATGTACTGAGGGACATCATTTGTTCTAGCTGTTCACTTCTTAAAGTTTCTACACAGCAGGAAAAGTTTCTGAAAAATCAGCAAAACTCTTTAGAGATTTTGATAGTGTATAATATGTATATTTGGTCTTCATCTCAGTTTCCTGGCATACAACTCCTAAAATCTTCAGACATAAGTTACTTTTATATGCTAATGCTGGACTGATGGCTGGCAGCCCTTAGGTAGCTTTAAGATGTGGCTGGTCACCAGAAAGATTAGTAGGATTAGAGAGCTGGGACTTTCAGCCCTGCTCCCAGACTCAGAAAGAAAACAGTGACTGAAAGGTCAATTGATCACCAATGGCCAATGATTAATCAATCTTGCCTTTCTAATGAAGTCTCCATAAATCTGGAAAAGGACAGGGATCAGAGAGGGTAGCACCCAGAAAAGGTGGGAAAGTTCTGCCCCTTCCCACATCACCTTGCCCTATGCACCTCTCCATCATGTGATATTCTTTATTTCTTGTATTTGCTAGTAAATTAATCAAATTGGAGGGGGATTACAGGAATGCCTATTTATAGTGAATAAGTCAAAAGCATAGTTAAAACAACCTGGGACTTGTGATTGGCATCTGAAGTGTGTTGAGGCTGTTGTTGGAAACTGAGCCCTCAATGGGTGAGTTCTGATGTTATCTTCAAGTAGGCAGTGTCAGAACTGAATTGAATTAGAGGACACATACCTGGTGTCCACTATGGAGTGTGTGTGGGGAAAACCTCCATGTATCTGAGGCCTCACAAGTATGGGAGAAACTGAGTTGGGTATTTCTATATTCTCAGAGTGATGGATCAAGATTTATAAAACTACCTACCAGGATGCATCCAAAATGACCCAGTAGTTAGATGTTTGTTTCTGACCCAGGGGTTGTTTGACTAAATTGTGTTTCTAACTTGAATAAAGCTGGTTTGTTAGGCCAACCCACCTAAAACTGAACTAGTGTTGCCAAAATTGTGTGCAACACATCCAAGAGGCTTTCTCAATTTTTATCTTAATATTCTTTTCTAGAAAATTTGATCTCCTTTGTCACTGTCTTCTCCTTGGCCCCATGGGAACATCCCCTGATTCTTCACCTGGCTTTCTGTTTCAATTTATGTGTCTTCAAAGTCCCTGCTCCGAGAAACTCAAATCTGTTGGAGAGAAACCTAGGGATGTTTGTGAAGTGTGTAGTACTAGTAAGTACCAACCAACACCCTCCCCCCCCCAAAAAAAAATATAGGATGTACCTACTGTTATTTTCTTAGTCTCTTTTTCAAGGATACATATAAGGTACTTTAAAAATCTCTTTTAGAATTTAAGAATCATGATTTGTAAGCTCCTTTTCCTCACATAAGAATTGAGGTTACCAAGATGAAGAGGGTGCATGTGATTTGCCTGTGTACAGAGGTAGATTTGAAATAGGTCTAACTATTAGAAAGTTATTTTCTGTACAGAGCTGGTTGCACTATTAGGATATGGCAGGCGGTTTTTGTATGACAATGAAGGAAATTTTAAAAACTAGGCATAAGGTTAAAATCTCGCTGAGTTTTCAAATTCAACTATGGCAAGTTCTTTCATAAACCTTAAATTTACAAATGTAAATAACATTCCTCTGGGTACTGCCGAGCTATTATTTAGTAGTTAAGAAAACAGACTTCCAGAGGAGCAATTGTTTTTGTGAACTTGGTTTGGCACAACAGTATGTGTTTTGTAAAAAGTCAAAGAAACATTATTTACAGGGGGCCTGTTGCACAATGTGGCTTCACATGTGTGTTCACACAGTTGAGGTTCAAAGGCCAGGGAGAAAGTGTTCAGATCAGGATTGGAAGGGACCAAAGTGCCTCTGCTAGACACCAACAGCTTTTGATCTGAGCTAATAGATAGTAATCAATGGTAATCAATCTGAGGGGCTGTTATTACTGGGTGCACTTCCCCTTCATTTAATCCTCAAAACAAACCTGTAGTACACATCTTTTGAAGATGGAAAGATTGAGGCACAGAAAGAATAAGGACCCAGCCCAAGATCACCAGCTAATCCATGGAGCTGAGCCCAGGCAACCTGGTTTAGAGTCATTCTAAGACATTGCTTTTTCTGTGGTCCAGTGTTCTCAGATCCAATGCCAAGAGTATTAGTCCAGAAAAGCAGTCCCTCTAGTTCTTTAAAAATAAAAGAAAATGATTTTGGCTCAAAGAGAGGAGGGAAATATACTGTACTCATTTCATGTCCATGTGAATTCAGGGGCAAGTCCCAAGCATTCTCTTCCAACTGCATGGTCAATAGAAGGGAGAATGGCCCTCAATTGAATCCACAAGTGTGGCCCCTTGGCCTATCTACATCATCAGATCCACACCCTCAGTCTCTGCATTTTCTGACCTGTACCTGCCTCTTCTTACTCCTCTCTCACAGGAGCCCCCTTCCATACCCAGAGTATGGTTTCACTTGTTTACAGAATCAGAACAGAAAATGCTGGGAATACCACTGTGGTTCCAGGAGGAAGCCCTACCTTCTGCTGGGGAGGGTCAGCGAGAGCTGCCTGAAGAAGGTGACTTAGTCCTTGAATGCAGGTATGATATCCATCAGGCAGCAGTGAGTAAGGAAAGATTTACTTTAGGAAGAGCAAAAAAAAAAAAAAAAAAAAAAAAAAAAATCTCATGAGCAGAAATCCCAGCTCTTAAAGATTGGCACAGTCAGCTTGGCACAGATGCACGAGAGCTCCCAGGAGCCCAGGAAAGGGCTCACTGAGAACAGTAGAGCCAAGAGTGATGTGGTTTTTCAACCCGTCTGTCTTCTGCATCCTGTCCTCTCCAAATCTACATAAAGCATATGCTTACATGCTCTGTTATGGAGGGATCCTTATCTGCCTATCCCCTTCTAAAAAGGTGATGAGGTTAGGAAGGCACATAGTGGAAGAACCCAAATGCCAATCTAAAAAGTTTGAAGATCTTATAAAAGGAGCAGCATGTGTGTGGCAGGGGGACTCTATAAAGTCCTTTGTCCCAAAGAGTGATACGATATAGGCAGGTATTAGTAGACCTGAGGCATGTCAAATAAATGGAAAAGAGAGGAAGGAAGAAGAGGAAGAGAGGGGAGAGAGAAAGGGAAGTAGTAAAGGAGGGAAGGCAGGAAGAAAGGGATAGGAAGAAAGAAGACAGTGAGGAAAGGTAGAGAGGAAGGGAAGAAAGAAGAAAGGAAGGAAGCCAGGAAGGAGAAAGGAAAGAAAGGAAGGAGGGAAGAAGGATAAAAGGAGACAGGAGCCCTGTGCAGAGGCAAAGGTCATATTCAGGCAGTGGAGAGAAAATGGAAGGCACCAGAATCTTCTGGATGCTTCTCTCTAAACAGCTCATCCCTTGTGGAAATTGTACTGTCCCGGGTCACCCACTCCACCTCCATGTTCCTCTCCACATCTCACAGGAGGAAAGGGGAAATTTGATATTTTGCAAAAGAATAAATGATCTCATAGGAGGAAGGCCAAAATAAGTGTTGAAATTGGTGAAAGATGGGTCATCAAGCAAATGCTTGAGGAAAAAAAAAGAGATTATGTTCCATCACGAATACTATGAATTCAAATCCTGTGAGGTTATTCACTATTTTCATTGTCTTGAAATGTAAAACAAACACCAAAAAAATCCGATTCATATCCTTAACCTCTGTCTTGCCCCAGCTTTGTGCATATGTTATACTAGGCATGACTGAAACACAGTGATGAATAAGATGCAGGCCCTTGATTCATGTAAAAATGGGGAAGGGTGCTCATAAGTGGTGGGAGAATGAACCTCTCAAAGTCCAAACACTGTCAATACCCACTGAATTCATCCCCTCATGTGCAGTGTGGTTTTATTGTGGGCAGGGATAGAGAACGTTTTGAAATATTTATATAAGACAGTCTGCAGCTTTGCAACCTTCACCTACATATTTGCCAGTGTTGGTCTGATCCTCGAGTTAAGCTAATTGCAAGTGAAGGCCTCTGGCGAGACATTCCAGATCCAATGTCAACCGCTGGCAACAGTACAAATGTTGGAGAAAAACCCCAGCACAAACATGGTCCTTTTCTGTCCATGGGAAGAGGCCTTTTCAGAGAATTGGAGGGGACAATGATTCTGGCCAAACTATGGGAATATGTTGCAAGACAGGAAAGAGTCTGCAATTCCAGCTGGAGATCCCACCACCTTAACCCAGGATTATGCTGGTTTCCCATTTCAAATGCTGGCTCCAGGTTTGTGGCTTTTGAATTTTAATAAGGATGTCAGAGCCTAGAGGATTGTTTGTTCAATGCAAAGCCCAGTGTCCCAGGCTGGGTAGATCTGCTCAGGAAATGGACATCACCTTGCAGAGGCTCTTCCAACTTACCTGGAAGAGGAGGTACAGAGTGGGCCTTGCCTCTTGTGCATGGAGCATCATTTATGTAGAAATTTCCCTTCTACATTCACATTATAAAGGGAAATGTTGGCTTTGATTTCTTTAAGAAGGAAAGTCTGGCTGCAACCAATTCAGTAACCCATTGTGAAGTTGTTTCTTCAAACAAAGGCAATGGTGATCTTTGTACATCTCAAGGTCATGGGCTCATCTAGGCAGTCCTTTGGCCAGTGGGCCTTTCTTCTTTGTTAGAAATTGAATAAAGGAAGCCCACACCCATAAACAGACTGAGTTGTTTGCTTTTTGTCAGTTTCTTGGATTGCATGAGAATCCTCCAGTACCACCCATATACCCCTCCTACTACCCATCTTACAGCATCATGGTGTCTGGAAAGCAAGTTAGCTTAAGGCCAGAGACAAAAGCACCATTAGGGGCTCTCTACCTGCATCACCCATCACCAGAGACTTTATTTTGAAAGGAATCTTAGGGAAATGGCAAGGGTAGGGATGCTGATTGGCTTCCCAGAGAAGGATGGTTTGTGCAAAGGATGGAAAGGCCTGACACTTTCAAAGAGGCTCCACAACCTCATAGAGTCACCTTTCCCATGGAACACTTGGTCTCCATGGTCTGGGTACCACAGATCTGGGTATCCCCTCTAATTAAGGGCATTCTGAGGCCCTGTTGCTGGTAGGGACAGGGTCTCTAAGGAAAAGTAGAGGGACAGGGTCATTGGGCAAGGTCCCCTCAGACATTTCCTACTGCAACCCCAGCTGAGCACCTGGTATCTTTATAGTGGGCACTGGCTTTACCAGTTCAACTAGAAGGTTTCCTTTCTATTTTATGACTTTTTATCACTCTGCCACAAAGAGATATATAAACTGACTTACCAACAGTGGACTACTTGTTCCTCCCTAAATCTATATAGAGCATCACGGTGCAACAACTACTAAATCTCCCTCAGGAAAACATGGATAATCTGAATCTAGAGGAATTGAATGTGTGGTGAAAACCTTTCCACAAAGAAAACTCTGGTTCCAGAAAGCTTCCCTGGTGAATTCCATCAAGGAAAAACTGATACCTGTTCTATAAAAACCACTTTCAGATAATGGAAGAGGATGTAGTTCTTAACTCAAACTCTGAGGTCAATGGTGATTCCAATCCAAACAAAGGCATGACAAAAAGAAAATAAATCTGCATATCAATATTCCCCAAGAAATAAGATACAGGGATTCTAAACAAAATGTCAGCAAACAAAATCAAAGATATACAAAAAAGATATACATAGTAGTCAAGTAAATTAAGGTTCATCTCAGGAAAGCTGTGTTGGTTAGTGTTTGAAATCTATCAGTGTAATTCACTATACCAACAAGCAGAAAAGAAAAACCATATGATCATTGAAATAGATGCCATTTTGTTGTTTTTGTTACAATTTCTTACCCTTCTTCCTGATAAACTCTCAACACACTAGAATAGAAGGGAATTTCTCAATTTTATAAAGAACATCTACAAACCTCATGCTATTATTATACTAATTAGTGAAAAATAAAATGAGCTTCTTCTGAAATAAGGATAGGAAGCCCTGTCTCATGAGTGCCACTGAGAGCTGTACGGAAGTTTCTAGCCTGTACATCCATGTTGAAAAGGAAGAAGCACAATCGTTTGGTTTTGTTTAGTTTAACAATTTTACACACAATTTGACTGCGTAAGTAGAAAATCTAAGTAGTAGGAATCTACTCAAAGCTACTAGAACTAATAAGTAAGGTTAAGAATATTTGTTTAAAACAAGATAACATACCAATTGTAAAAATCTAAAATATTTCTATATACTACCATGAATAATCAAAAAAATTAAAAAAAAATTTTAAAACAGCACTGTTATACTACAGTAATGCAGCCACATTCATGTTTATAGTAGCACAAGTCACAATAGCTAAGCTACAGAGCCAATCTAGGTGCCCTTCAACAGATAAATGAATAAAGAAAATGTAGTGTATATACACAATGGCATATTACTCAGCCATAAAGAAGAATGGCTTTATGACATTTACCAGTAAATGGATGGATCTGGAGACTATCATGCTAAGTGAAATAAACCAATCCCCCAAAACCAAAGGTTCAATGTTTTTTCCCTTATGTGGATGCTGACCCAAAATAAGGAGGCAGGGAGAATAGAAGTTCAGTAGATTAGACAAAAAGGAATGAAGGGAAGGGAGGGAGGATAGGAAAAGGAAAGATAGGGGAATAAATCTGACATAACTTTCCTATGTACATATATGAATACACCACAGTGAAACTTACTATTGGGTTCATCTGCAAGAATAGGGTCCTAGTTAGAATAAGATATATTCCATGCTTGTATAATTATATCAAAATGGAGTCTACTGTCATATATTACTAAAAAGAATTATAAAAAAATATTCTGTATTCTAAAGATTCTATATTCTAAATTCTATATTAATTTAAAAAAACAACACTCTTTATAAGGGCATTGAATAATGTCAGTGATAAATCTAACAAAATATATGAGAAATCTATACACTGAAAATTGTGGAGAGGTGTAATTTGTTCATATTAGAAGGTTCTATATTGTTATAATTTCAGTTCTTCCCAAAATTGATTCATAGATTCAAAGTAATTCCAATAATAATCCCAGAAGTTTTTATTTTTTAAAACCTTACAAACTAATTCTCATAAACTTATGGTAATGCATAGGATCTGAGATTTTTCAAACACAAAAAACACAGGTGGCTGGCCAATGCAAATTAATTTGAAGACTCATTATAGAGTTAGAGTAATCAAAACAGTGTAGTATTAGAAAAAAGAAGAAAAGTAGTTCAAATGTAACAGAATAGAGTTCAGAGACAGACTGAAAACTATAGAAACAACTGATTTTTGACATAATGTGTAATGTCAATTTGGAAGAGCAAAGATCACCTCCTACAAATGGTGCTAGAATGAGTGGAACCACATAATGCAAACAAGTTTGATCCATATACAAAAACTAACTCAAAATGGGTCATAGATCTAAATGTAAAACTCCACATTAAAAAATTTAGAAAAAAAAGAAAATTTTTGTGAAGTTGCATTTTGTAATGCTTTCTTAGATATAGCAGCAAAACCCCCACCCCATTAATAAAAAGAAAGATAAATTAACTCCCTTAATATTAAATGTTCTGCTATTCAAAAGAAGAGAATGAAAAGACATACTATTACTGGGTGAAAGTACTTGCAGAGCAAATATCTAATGAAGGAATATACACAGTATATAAAGTACTCTCAAAAGTTAATCATAAGTATGCAAAGAACCCAGTGAAAAGATAGGTAAAAGATTTGATCTTCGCCAAAGATCAAATAACACAAGAAAAGATGCTGGACAGAGCCATTTGGAAAATACAAACTAAAGTCATTAAAATCCACCGTAGGCAGAGTAGATGGCTCATAGAAAAGAGTGACTGCACCAAGTGCTGGGTACATGTGCAGAGGCCAGAGCTTTCACACACTGAGGTGTGAGATGATGAGACTTGAGAAAACAGTTCCAGTTTCATACAAAGCTAAACAAAAACCTACCAAATGATTCAACCATTTTATGCCTGGGTATTTGCTCAAAAGAAATGAAAGCATATTTCTATAGAAAGATGCGGATAGAACTTTATTTGTAGCAGATAAACTGCAAACAATTCAACCCTCTATCAACATGTCAGTGGATAAGCACATTGTAGTATATCTGCTGGGTAATAACTACATTGCAGTAAAAAGGAATCAACTATTTACCTGCAACAACATGGGTGAGTTACAAAATAATATAGTGAGTGCAAGAAGCCAGAATTAAAAGGCTTCTTTTTGTGTAGGATTCTATTTACAGAAACTCTAGGAAAAACAAACCAAATATTAACAACAGAAAGAAGATCAGTTGGATTGCCTAGGTATCATAGGCAGAGGAAGGGGATGGGGTTTAAATGGATATAAGGAAACTTTTGGGGTGATGGATGTGTTCACTCTCTGGCTGTGATGATGCTCCATGAGAATATACTAGGTCAAAACTTATCAAGTTGTACATTTTCAATATGTGCAGTTTTTTGGTATATGAATTTTATCTCAATAAAGATGTTAAAAGATATGAGATAATTAAAACAATAGTGAGATATCATTACACACCTGTTAGAATGGCCAAAATCCACAACACTGACAACATCAAATGCTGGTGAGGAGGTGAAGCAACAGGGATTCTCCTTCATTGCTGGTGGGAATGCAAAATGGTCCCCACACTTTGGAAGATGGTTTGGTGGCTTCTTACAAAGCTAAGCATGCTCTTGTCACATGATCCTGCATCTATGTTTCTTGGCATTTGCCTTGAGTTGAAAACTTATGAACTTATGGCCACATAGAAACCTGCACCTGAATGTTTATAGCAGTTTTGTCTATAATGGCCTAATCTCGGGAGCAACCAAGATGTCTTGAGTAAATAGAAAGATAAATAAACTGAGGAATGTCCAGACAGAGGAATATTATTCAGTGACAAAAAAGAAATGAGTTATTGAACCAGGAACAAACATGGAAGAAGCTTCATGGCATATTACTAAGTGAAAGAAGCCAGTTTGTGTGATTCAAGCTAGGTGCTTATATGGGTCAACTTTCTGCCCAGTTTTTCTGTAAGCTTAAAAGTGCACTAAAAAATAAATTCTATTAAAAAGTAAAATAAAAGGAGAGGAAAAGAAGAAAAGAAAAGATGGGGAAAGAGGGCAGGAGGAAGAGAAGAAGAGAAAAGAAAGAAAGATAGGAAAATATACAGAAAGGATTCTCTGGATTAGGTGGCTCTGTTGTCCCTAGGCTTGGGCACAGCTTTTCCAATATCTCTGTGGCCTCTGAAAAAAACAAAACCAAACAAAAAAACATTTCATATGTTCTGATCTCTGTAACATGCTCGTACCATGGTAGAGAACTTTCTTTTATTTCTTAGTGTGGTTTATAAGAAATTATGATGAGGTCCATTCAGAGCTTCTTCTCTGCTATCTCAATGCTCTTTGCACCTATAGTTATTTTTTTAATATTTTTATTAGTTGTTGATGAATTTTTAAATTTTATTTATTTATGGGATGTGGTTCTGAGAATCGAACCCAGTGCCTCACACATGCTAGGCAAGTGTTCTACCACTGAGCCACAATCCTGGCCCTGCACCTGTAGTTCTTATGCCTGGAGTACCCTCTTCAACATTTTTAATTCTATCTAGGTCTATAGGTCAAAGGTATATATTATGGACACGAGAGCTTTTCCTTTCTCCACTCCCAGGCTGCATTTGATTGCTTGACATCAGCCATAGACTCCAGTTTCTGATTCAAAGCCAATTTGAAATCACAGTGCTGCCTAAAACCAGAAGATGAAACTTGGCCTTTTCATTTCACCTCATTTGCAAAACCACCCCAAAGTGTCGTGGAGGTCTTTGAGTAAAAGCCAATACCAACCTGCATGGCTGCCTGACCCTGTTTTGCATCAGGCCCCAGCTACCCCTAAAAATAACACAGAGAACACAAAACTTGCAGCAAATTACCTGCCCTGCATGGTTGTGACCTCCAGGGCAAGGAATTCCCTAGATCCTCCTGACTTGCTGGGTTCATAACCAGGTTGCTGCCCATTGCATTATAATGAAATGAGTTACTGTAATTTTGAAATCTGAGTGCAAAGAGTAGCAACTTCAACAGTGAAACCCGAACTCAACACAATTCCCCTTGGAGGCTTGTGGGTTCTTCTCTAAAATCCACGAGCTCAGCTTCCCGGCTTTGCCTTGAGTCTGTCTATAAATTACTTTTATAGGAATGTTATCACATTATTGAAAAATAATAAAAATCCTCCTAGACATGTATTTCTTCTGTTTTTGTAGTCTTGCTGTGGATGAAAGCCTATGTGTTGCCTCTCCTGTCCTCATCCAATCTTCTCAAGCCTTTTAAAACCTCCTTCTATATCTTTCTCATAGTCACCTTTTAGCTAAAGAACATAAAGTATGCTCCAAATGAAATAATATTACCACCGGATTATTTCTGTATCTCAATATCTATATAGGGAGCTAACAGCTGGATCAAAGAATGCAATAACATGTGGATTTTATTTGAGAGTGGATTCTTATCAACAGGGAAGCTGCTACCCTCTTTGAGTTGCTATAAAATGGTTTTCAAATGCTTGAGGTCTCCAGTGCTCTTCCAACTTTGCACACTGCTTTTCTTTTTCCTTCTGAGAGTTAGAGGATCATCCCAGGGCTGGGCTCACCCCATTCCTAGGAGCTTGGCAAGTTCCCTGAGAGTGTGGTTGCAGAACCCACCTGCATGTCCCTCCCTGGACTCTTTAACCTGCTACTCTGGGAAGCAGTCTGGAATTAGAAAGGGCAACATGGCATGTGGTCATCACAGACACCTATAGCATTATTTGTGACTGGGACCATTGGAACCATCTCCCCTGAGGCATGCACTTTGAGTCTCCACACAAAAATCCAAGTCTCTCTTGCCAGAATGAACTGCCCAACACTAAATCTGACCATGTCACTCCATATCTAATATCCTCAGATACACCTGCTATTTGCAGGATAAAATCCCACATCCTTCTCTGAGAAGCCAGATGCATCAAGACCTGGCCCTGCCTGCTTTTCACCTGATTCCTGACCCACTCTGTCTTGGATATCCCAGGCTGTGAGGCTTCAGCCCCTGCCAGTCTGACAGTGCCCTAAGTGAAACACACACACAAATTATATCTATATAATATATATAATTTTCTGTAATATATCTTATATATTTTCTGAAATATATCTTATATATTTCCTAATATATATATATATATATATATATATATATATATATATATATATAAAATTTTTCACACTAGAAGAGAATAGAAATCCACCCAGGTGAAAATGAGACTGAGTGGGTAGGAGTCTTGGGCAGGGGAGAGACCTGGAGGCCCAGGAGCATTCCCACTCACACCTCCTGCTGTGTAATTTGGAGTGTGTGAGTCTGCCATGACCATGGCAACAGCGTGCCATACACTGGGTGGCCTTAACATCACAAATTTATTTTTTCACAATTCCATAGTCTGGGAGGGCCAAGATTAAGGTGTCAGCAGGATTGGTTTTTCCCAAGGCCTCTCTTCTTTAATTATAAATGGTGTTTTCTTGTGTCTTCACATGGTCTTCCCTCTGTATGTATCTGTGTCCTGATCTCCTCTTATAAGGGCACCGGTCATGTTGGCTTAGGGCCCACCCATAGGACCTCATTTTACTTTAGTCATCTCCAAATCCAGTTACATCCTGAGGTTCTAGGGCTTCAACCTAGGAGTTTTGTTGTTAATGGTGTTGGGGGTGGTGGTGGGCACAGTTCTGCCCATCATGACTGTATGTATGTGTGTGGGTCCTTTCTTCTCTCTAGTTTCAGTTAAATCTCTTCATCTATAACATGGAAGAGACAAATATACAGGAAATCTTGTGGGTCTTTTACATCTTTAGATTTTTCTGGATTAAAAATCAAACAATGTGAAATAGAAGTTTATATATTTAGATTCTTGTGTGTTAGAAAACAAGCCAGGTGTTTCAGACCAAGTTACTTGTGTAGATGCTTAAATTGTCCTTCTTTTCATATTGTGTAGTTTTTCTGTTCATATGGAGAGGTGGGGGGTGGCGGGGAGAGACAGAAAGAGAGAGAGAGAGAGAGAAACAGAAGGTGAAAGGGAAAATGCTTAGATTTGCAGGTCATCCACAAGTAGGAGAGACAACCTTTTTTAAACCATGAATGGCTAAGAGACACAGAGCAAGTAAAGGAAAGAAAGTAACAGTGCTAGCAGTGTCCATGTCCCAAAGGGACCACAAAATGCCATTTGAGATCCACAGTGGCTGGAGAAGTAAGTGGCCACTCAAGAGGGGCCATAGTCATTTCCTTCCTTTCTCCAGTATTTTGGGATTGCTCCAACATATTCCTCTGTCAACAGTAGAGAGATCCTCCGTCACTGCAGGAGATGTCCCTCTGGAGTGCCTGAGGTTGCAGGGCATGGGCTGGGGAAAATCTCTTTTTGGATTTCTCTGAGTCATCCTGGCAAGGTATCTGTCTTGGAGAATGTGAGGCATGGAGCCCAGGGGCTGTGGTGTGCACTTTGGGATGAGAAACACCTAACTCTGCTTTTTAAAAAATTTCTGGTGTATTTATTTTGGAAACTATCTTGTAGTCTATCCTAGAGGGTTGGCAGTAACTTGCTGGTTTTGAAAACAGGTAGTACTCTGCTTCCACTTCAGGTCTAACTATAGAAACATGTTTCTTACAAGGGCCAAGGGAGTGAAGGTGGATTCTGGATTCTGTCATGAATAGTATTGATATGGCCACAGTCACATAGATGCCCATTATTAATTCCCCTCTGTTCAAGCCCATATGTGAACTAAACACAGAATATTCTGCTAAGGTTATACAAAGGAAAGGCTAGCCTGGTACCTCCTGAGGTTTCCTCTTGGGGGAAACTCTTTGACCCTTCCCCCAGCTTGGACAAGCCACTCTGCCTCTCGTGTTCCTTCCTGAAGTCTCCATGTGTAGTAGTGGGGACTGTGCACATAGCACAGTCCATATTCATGTATCAGAAATATGTACTATGAAATGACTTGTTTTTCATGGATGCAAGTTACATGTCTGTGACTGGGGCAGGGGCAATCTAGCCAAGGTAATTAATTCTAACCAAAGTATTTATAGGCTGCTTATAGGGCTGAGTACCTGGTGACTTGCCAGTCTCCTTATGGACTGTGAGCCCAGCAAGCATCAGCTACCTGTGCAAGAGTCATGGTGGGGTCCCAGCTTGTACCTAGGGCCTTTGATGAAACAAAGAGATTGACAGGGATCTGAGTAAGAATCTCTGAAGTGAGGGCAGGAGAGGGAATGAGTGGGGCTCCCAGAGTTGGTATGAAAGTGCTGAGAGCCACAGCCGAGTGGGAATGGCCCCTGGCATTTTGCCAGAAGTAATGGTTGAGAGGTGAGCCTTTGGGATGATGATGATTAAGTTAAGCTGTCTATAATTGCTGTGACTGGATGATGCTGGATTGAAACAGGCTGTGTATTCAATTGTATATAGACCCCTGCTGTCCACCTGGGGGGGGGGGCTACTTTGGAGTTCTCGAGGGGATTCCTGGGGAGTTTGCATTGGTTGGTAGAGGGAGTTCCGATTGGTGTGTGGTGTTCCTGGAAGGGCCGCTTGGGTGGTGTTCGCTGGAGTTCGGGCAATAAAGGAGTTCCTGTTTGAACCTACAAGTGCCTCGTGGCAGCCTGGTTATTTTGTGCCCAGCCAGACTAAGGCTTCTCCTTCATGAGGAGAGAAGGCCTAACAGGGTGCTTGAAAGCATGGGACAGATGTGTGACCTCTAGCAACATCCTCACCCTTGGTGTCCTTGTGTTCCCTCATTTAAAAAAAAAAGTACAAGAATAGCAACTTTGGCAAGAGGGTCTATAGGAGAATCAATTGAGCTCATAGTTTTTTTATTCACTGCTCATTTTACTTAAATTAACAGTATGTATTATTTGTGTACAACATGATGCTTTGAAGCATACAAATTGTAGAATGACGAAATCTATGCATAGTAACATATTCATTACTTCACATAGTTAGGATTTTTATGGTGAGAACACTTTGCATTTTTCAAGAACACGATATTGTATGTTGTTATTAACTCTAGTCACTGTGTTGTCCAACATTTCTCTTGAACTTATTCCTTCTGTCTAACTGAAAGTTTGTATCCTTGGATCAAGTTCTTCCCAGTCCCATTCCTCATAACTACCCTACTACTTGACAGCCACCATTCTACTCTGTTTCTATGAGGTCATTTCTTTAAGATTCCACATATGAGTTAATATTTCTAAAGTGCATAAAATACCACTTGGCATAGAGATGGCAGGATACAAATGTTGAATAAACAAATAAATAAAAGAAAAAGAAAAAAGAACATTAGCCTTGACAATGTAAAGTTAAGCAAGAATTAATATGGAACTGGAAGGTAGTATGGGGTGGGGAGTTTAAGGGAGAGGGAGGTGGAGATGCAGCTTGCCCAGAAGGGCCTTGAGGAGACCCCAATGATGGGCTTAGCTTTCCTGGGCATTCATAGCCTCCCAAATGCATCTTCTGTGCACCTGCATCACCACTACTGCCCTTACTGGGGCAGGTGTTAGCTAAATGGACTTTTTTTTCCAAATGTATTTAGGAAAGAAACTTAAGGCTATCGACTGTAAAAGGCCACTTATCTCCCTGAGTCTCCTGGTGTGAGCATAGTTACTACCTCCTCCCTTCCTGTGGTCTTCTTCCTGACCACTGATGTCACTCATGTGACTTCTGGGTTTTCCATGTAAAGAATCGTATAGCAAACCCACCTCTGGACAAAGCAAATTGCTAGGTCTCAAGGCCAAAATTCATGTAATTTGTGAAGACTGAATTTTCTAGTTTGCAAGAGGTGGATAAGAGACAGAAACAAATGTGCTAGGAAAATTGTGAGGTCCCAGAACTAGCAACTGTGGCCAATAAACCTCATTTTTTTGCCCCCAGGAGGCTGGAAACCATGCATGCCCCCGCAGGATGCAGCCAGAATGTCATGAAAGCAGGGCATCACAGCGGTCTTCAGTTCTCTCCTTGAGGATATGTACCATGTTAACCAGGAAGTCTCCCTCCATCCTCTTCTGTCTCAGACACTCCATGGGTTCTCACTCTAGAACTTCCTCTAAAGAGAACAGTCTCTGTCTTTCATAGTTGAGGAGATTCATCCTTTCTGAATGCAGTCGTTTCGTCTTATAAGGCAACATAGGAGAGAGGTATCCTCTGACCATACCACTGTGGGGCCCAGGCTCAGGGCAGGCCAGAAGCTGGGGCTCTGAAGAGCAGATTTGGCCTCAGATCATACAGGGTGTCTGCTTAAACTTTTAGAGAGTTCCTGGGTACATGCTAGAGTTTGAATATGGGTTGTCCCCTCCAAAAGTTATATTGAAGTTTAATTCCCATAAGAGAGAGTAAGAGGTGGGTCTTTCAAGAGGTGTTTAACCCACTCATATGATTAACAGATTGATAGGTTAGTGGATTATCTTGAGAGTGGTTTTGCTATAAAAACCAATTTGGCTAGGTCCCTGTGTGATTCCTGCCTCTTGCCGTGATGCCCTGTGTTGCCTCAGGACTCTGCTAGCACGAATGCCATCACCATATGTGACTCTTTGACCTTGAACTAGAAACAAGAGCCAAAATAAACCTCTTCTCTTTATAATTTACCCAATCTGTGGTATTGTGTCAATAGCAATAGGAAATAGGCTAAGATAGGTTGAAAGGGGCTTTGTATACCCACAACCATAACCTGTTTTTGAAATACCTAAGTTGTTTTAAAAACTTACATTGGGGAAAAATGATAGGAATACTATAAAAAATACCCAGGGGGTTGTCAAAATAAGAAATAAAACCCATGCTAGAGCCTGGTTCATTCAGTTCTGTACTATGCTGCCTCACTGTCATAAGCTGAATACAGCTGTGTGGGTGAGTGGGAAGGGTTGTGTCACACAGACTGAATAGGCCAGAAAGTCCCCACTCATCTTGCAGGAAATGTAAGAGACAATTAGCTTCCAATATCACAAAAAGCACAATCTGTGAGATAGGATAGCTGGGCCCTGGGTTTAGCAGTGAGGGAGCAGTCACTAGCCCTGGAGCTCTTAGCCAGGAATGTTGTCCCTGGGCTCCAAGCCTGTGCCTTCTTGCTTAGGGAGGCTGGGGACATT
>NW_026000000.1:10643633-10735043 GCF_001458135.2 Marmota marmota marmota | reverse complement strand
CTTGGGGGGGGGGGGGCTTTTGCCAACCTTTGAGCCTGTTGTTAATGATAGAGTATAATATTCTGCCTGACCAATACCCTGCTTCTTCCTTGCACTTCCTCTAGAGCAGTCTGGAGGTCTTCCTACTTCATAAGTGGATAGGTAGGACTCCTCAGGGATGCTTTCTGGCCTTATTTGACCTTCCCCAAAGAAAGTGCCCACCCATGGCTTACCTTTCCTTCTGTCTCACCCAGTGAGCATGCAAACAGTCCTTGGTGAAGAGTACAGATGTGTGCATATGTGGGTAGTGACCTTGGCTATCTCCTGATGGCTATCTCTCTTCTTGCTTCTCCCAAAGGTAGGATAACAGAGAACAGGAAGGGAAGAAGGACACCTTAGCAGAGCTAAGGCAGATCTTCTGTTTTCAGTCTTGAACAAGAAATCCCCTTACATCTCTTTAGGTAGTACATGGATGATGAGGACATTATCCATGTACTTTTATGGGAATGGGATTCAAACAAGGGACATAAAAGATCCCCTCTTCCATCCTGGATTAGTTCCCTGACCCCCTCGCCTTTGGCAATTCAGCCCAGAACCAAATGAACTTTGAGATAGGACCATTTTCATAAAAATAGTGGCTTTTCTGTACTTAGAAAATTCAGCCAGTGTCTGGTAATACAGAGCTGGCTGGTACTGGGTGAGTAGGTATGCTTGGGGTTGGAGTCATTACTCTGGGGGGCTCTGAGAGGGCTGGAGCAAGGCCTAGAAAGAGGGCCTTTTGTATTAATTTGCCTGTGAACAACTTTATCTTGACCATGAGTTCTCCATCTAAGTGAGCATCTCCACTCCAAGAAGGGCAGCCCTCCTCATGGAGTGTTCCCGTGGTACCTGGCTGGGGGACTTCATGGTAGGAAAAAGGCCCACCCACCCATCAATAGTAAGAGTGTTTGTGGTGCAATGATGTGGGCCCTGGGGAAAATGAGACAGAGAATGAGTTAAAGTCAGGTGGTAGAAAAAAGGGAAGAGGCACCAGCAGGTGAGAAGAAATGGGATAACCCCATCATTACTCCTCCACACCCTATTCCATCCTTAAGCAGGGTGCCCCCCTGGCTCAAGCATGCATGGTTTTGGGTATAAGGACAATATACAAATGGATATTGGTGGTGGTAGCTTTGCTGAATTTGGGGGAGGTGATCTTGGTGCCCTCTTGAAGTCATGCTTGATGACAACATACAAGATCTCTTCCTTGATACAGTTTGCCCAGTGGGGTTAGGTCTCTATCTCATAATTTTCACTACCCTGGAGAAGCCTGTAGCAGATGAGGCCTTAGGTAGGTTTTTGATCATGTGCTAAGTGGTCCTGGGCTTTCCCTGATCTTTACTCAGCTCATTGGATTTGACATTGGCAACTAATGTCCTCCTATTCACTCCCTCTGTTAGTCCAAGGTGGGTGGCTCCTTACAAAGAAGGTCCTACAGAAGTTGGAGCCACTAATAAAAGGTGCATGTGAATTCCTCTGATGGGAACACAACCCTTGAACTGAATGCATTCAAACTCTTCTACCTCTTGGTTCAAGGCAGTCAGTAGCTCTGCCAGAGTCAGGTGGGCTGATACAGTGAGAAAAACCTGCAGTTCACAGAAGAGTTCTGTTCTTCATCATCTAATCCTATGACACATCCATGTATAACATAAGTTGTGTTTTCCCAAATTGAAGTTTAGAGGAATCTAGTCAATCAGCAGGTTAAAAAGAAAATCAGGGTTTGAGATGTTGGAAGAAGCAATTCTCAGAATTCATCAATTCTCAGTGATGTTTTCTTCTGAGACTCAAGACTTCACATTATGAATATATGATGGCTGCAAAGGGTGGAGGGGCTTGAGTCACAGAAAAAAATCATTCCTGGATTTTAGGTTTTGCTTATTTCCAGAGACCTAGAGCCTGAGGCAATGAAACAGGATTAACACACAAGGGCAATATTAAGGGTGACATTGCATCCTCCCTCCAAATTTATATGTCAAAGTTCTAATCCCCACTACTTCAAAAGACAGGGTCTTTACAGAAGCAATTAAGTCAAAATGAGGTCATTAGGGTGTACCCTAATTCAATATGACTCTTCATAAACAGGTGAGCTTTGGATATAGAGACAGATGTACACAGAGGGAAGACATCTCCAGTCTCCAGTTCTTAAATGGTTTTTAGCAAATAGCTTTTATTATTGTTATTTGAATCCCCCTCTTGTAGAACTGAGTAGTTCACAAGGTTCAGGACAATATGCGTACAGTCCATCAGAATGATCTGGAAAACAGCTCTCTTTGCCACACTGGATCATATCCTTCCTCCAAGTTGTCATGGTCCACTCACCATTCACATGAAATGGAAATAAACCTGCAGATGCAGTCAGTTAATTGTGAATCAAAAAATGTTTTAAACAGGCTTAGCCTACCAAGTTGGAGCTATTATTATTATCTCTATTGAAAAAATGGAATTCAATACCCACAATAAGAAGAAACAAAAAAAAATGTTGTTAGAAGTAGAATTTGTAGAGATGATAGGACTCAGTGCCCTTGGATAAGGAAAAAGTGAAGTCTGAAGGTAAGACAAAGCAATTCCCAAACCTTGTGCATTTGTTTATTTCTTTGCACAAAAATAACCTTATTTGGACTTTATGCAAAGTATACATGAATTGAAACATCGCATGTTCCCCATAAATATGTATAATTTTTATGTATCAATTTTTTAAAAAAGTAACCACATAAGGAGATGGATGTGTTAATTAGCTCAATTTTGGTAATCACTTTACAGTGTATGTATGTATCAAAATATCATGCTATATGCTGTAAACATATACAATATTTATTTGTCCATTATACATTAATAAAGTCAGAAAATAAAATTTTAAAAATAGCAGTAACCATTTATTAGTTCTCATCCATGTGCCAGGCTCTCTCTTAGGAATTCCTCCATAGTTTATACTTAACGTTTACATGATGCCAGAAGGAAAACGTTATTATTAACATCTTGCAAGTGAAGAAAAGCACGGCTTACAGAAGTCACAAGGTTTGTCCAAAGCCACAATTAGTAAGTTGTGGATCCTGGATTACTGTGGCCCTAAAACACATCTGTTTTTCTTCACACCCTTCAATAAATGCTTGCAGAACAAGTTCCCCTAATTCCAGATGGCAGAGTGAGAAACAATGGCCACTCTTGCTAGAATCTAAGAACTGCTACACAGGAGTTTTAGCTTGAGGAATCTGCAGTTCAAGCAGAACCTGTGTCCCTGTGGATTGTGACAGTGAAGACAGTTCAGCATAAAGTCAGGCAGAGAGCACAGAATTTACAGAAGAGTGTCATTGAAGCTCAAACAACACAAGACTTTGGGAGACTGCCACTTTGCTCAGAAACCTAGCATGGTACCACTGCCTGAATTGCATAGGGCCAACAGGGACATCAGAAGGAACCTGGCCAGCATAAGCAGCTCTTATTTTTCTAGAATCTAATGTTTCAGTGGGCCTCAACAAATGTGATGAGCCTTGTGTGCAGTTCATACCTCTGTCCCTATATTTAAAGTGCTAGGTACTAGCCGGGTGCAGTGGTGCATACCTGTAATCCTAGCAGCTCGGGAGCCTAAAGAAGGAGGACTGTGACTTCAAAATTGGCCTCAGCAAAAGCAAGACACTAAGAAAATCAGTGAGACCCTGTCTCTAAATAAAATACAAAACAGGGCTGGGATGTGGCTCAGAGGTCGGATGCTCCTGAGTTCAATCTCAGGTACCCGGCCCAAAATAACAATAAATAAATAAATAATAAAGTGCTAGGTACTTTAAAATATGGGAGGGAGAAAAGTTTGGGAGCCTGGAGTACTCAGGACCCTGAAAAGGTTTAATGCTGATACTGGAAAATTCAAAGGGGGTGCAGTTAGTGCCCTTAGTTAAAAAGAACGTCTCATGTCACATATTTCAGCACATAGCATCTTCAATCCCTGTTGAAATGCTGAATCACAAGCTGAAAGCTGAGACTCAGAAAGATTTCAGTAGTTTTCTCAAAGTTCCATGGGCTGTCCATGCTTGGTAGAGAATAGCAGTTTCTCAAATATGATATCAAACTGTAAATTGGGCACAGCTAAGGAATTTCTCCTGACACTGGGGGGTACCCCTCAGAACAAAACTAGCTATTGGAATGAACCAGTTAAGCTTGCTTTTTCTTATTTTGAGTCATAAAAGGTGTAGTGAATCTGGAGTAGAAGATGGGACAAGCCCTGTGTCTGGGGCTCAGCATCAAAGATAATGGAGTCCTGTAAACTCTGTGAAGAAGACTAGCAAACTGTGAGCCCGAGGTTGTTGTGAGGAGAGCAGGGCTTCTGGGATGGGCCAAAGGTGGGAATGTCAGCTCTGCAGTGTTCCAGGCTGCAGGGGTAATATAAGCAAATGCATGACCTCCAGCAAATTCTTAAACCTCTTTATACTTCCATTTTCTTCTTGTAATTGAGAATTATTATTTATTCCTGATTTGTGTATGGGAAGATTTAAATGAATTGCCTTATACTAATATAAGTATACTAATACAGTAATATGTAAATTTATATATGAGCTGACAACCCTAACTTTTAGGCCCTGCAGTGGTGAGAGGTGGTGGAGATGGGACTTGAACCCTGGAAGTTCAACTCCATAGTCTGTGCTCTTTGCTTCTATTAGTTCTGCCCTAGGCCCAGGCTTTCCCTTTCTGTGTCAGAATGAGCCAAAGATGGGCAGAAGAAAGTGTCCCAGAGGCTTGCATTGCAGCTGACCATTGACCACAGTTGGCATATTTGAGGAATTGGGCAGTGTGGAATGGGGAAGGGAAGTTCATGTCCCTTGACCTATGTATGCAGCTAGAATTCTCCTCTGCTGCTACCTAGTATAGAACTTGAGTGAGTGTGGAGTATCTCTGCAACTCAGTCTGCACCTGTCAAGCATGCTGATATCCAACCTAAAAGGTCCCTGATAAGATGAAGGGAATGTGTGTACCAAGTAGTAGTTACTCCTGACATGTGACAGGTGCTTGGTGAATTCCCAAGGAGCTAGCTGCCTCACTTCTTCTTTTTCTTCTTCCACATCTTTTTTCCTTTTATTTAAAATTTTAGAAAATGGCAGTTAATAAAGGGTACAAACAAATCAACAGAGATATAGTAGTGGAAAATAGACAATATAAAACTAAAAATGCCACTGTCTTCTTCAATTGATTAAGAACCAAAAATGTAAGAGGCAGGCCTGCTTTAAACAAAGTTAAAAGCTGTATTGTGTGTGTGTGTGTGTGTGTATGATTTCACCCAAATCAGATATACACACCCCCACAACAATGGTGTGCAAAGGAAAACTCTCATACACAAGAAGTTGTATCCTCAGGGAAACAGTTGTTGAAACAGAAATTAACATAAACTCAGCAACAGGTTACACAATTTTAAAAACTGAATTTTCAAATGCTGCATAGCACAAAGCTATACGACAGAAAGTACTACTAAGTACAAAAGAAAAAAAATCTTGTACAGCTTTCAGCAAGAATGCTTTTCCAATGCATGTTAAAACAACATAATCTGCAGACCAAGGAAGCTACAGCTAGACAAAAGAACTAAAATTTCTCATATCTGTGCTAGAAAATCCTATTTTTCCAGAATAGATGACAATTTCAGGCCATAAAAAGGACATTTTAAACATTTTTCATTTTACCCATTTTTAAGTTCTGTTTCTTTTCTGGCCCATACAGTAATTCAGCATGATCCAGCAGAAAGAGACTGCTTTTAGAATTGGCTGCTTTATTTTCTTTCTGTGGCAAGACTGTCATGGAGCCTGGATATTTCAGACTTTTATGCATTCATGACCAGTATCCCGCTGTGGTCAAAAAACTTAGCAATGAACTTGATGAATACAGCTTCCTGCTGCTGCTTTGTTCTCTCACTGATGAAGGTCAGCTTCAGGGTATATTTGTCATCAAACCCTTTGAGACTGGAGCATAGTTGCCAAATATCATCAGGATCCATCTCAGTAGGATCCTTCCTGTGAGCCATAAGAAAGGTACTCTTCTCCTTATATGAGGTATAAATGGTCAGAATCCCTATCATTGCAAAATAGGATATGACTGCATAGAGCCAAACTGGCTTGGACTCAGAAAAGGGGTGCATATATATAATCTCCAGTCAAAACCACTATGGCAAAGAAACAGGAGATGGTACAGATGGTGAGGCCACTATCAGTTAGCCCCAAATTCTAAACATACTTGTACCTTTTTGTAGAATCATCCAAAGAGTTTTCACAGCTGATCTACCCATTTGTCAATTTTTTCAGGCTTATCATCAATCTTCCACTTATCTAACAAGCTGCTGCGGCTGCTGCGTGTACTGCAGCTGGGGCCACCACCAGCCACACGACTATCTTCACCACCACCCCTTCTCCCATCCTGTGCCGCCACCACCTCCTCCTATCTTCTGCATCTCCCTCCTTGTCTCACCTCTTCCCAGCATCCCTGCTCCCTGTTCACTATGAGCATGGGGTTTTCTGCCCATTATCTTTGCTCACTTCTGCCCAGGAAATTTCTTCAGCGTTCCCACCCCCTCATTTGCTCTCCTCATTTGCTCGCTTCCCTCATCTCTTTCTCAAGTGATGTTTGCAGGCTCTTTCTCTTCTGTTCTTTCTGAACACTGGGGTTTCTCTGTGTTCCACCGTTGGCCATCTTCTCTAGTCCTGTCCTTAACACATTATGAGGGGTCATAATCTGCACATCCGTATCCTGACAGCTCCTAATCCTACACGCTCAGCCCGACTGTCTTCCTGAATGCCTTACCCATATTTCCCATGGCCATTGCTACTGATATCCTCTTTGTTATGTCGGAATGGAGACTCTCTTTTTAAATCCCTGTATCAGCGAAGGTTCTCCAGGGATAGAACCATAATAGGGGACAGACAGGCAGATCAAGAGAGAGATGGAAAATGAAAGGATATTTATTAAAGGAATTGGTTCACTTGGTTATGGAAGCTGGGGAATCTCACAGTACATCACCTGAAAGCTGGAGAAACAGGGAAGGTGGTAGCCTGGCTCAATGATGGGAAGCAGGTTGTAGAACTTTCAGGTCAAGACTGATGGCCTGAGAACCAGAAGGTCCGTGGTGCATGTCTCTGGTCTAAAGGTCAGAGAATCTGCAGTTTGTCTAACAAAGCGAAGGCTCCAAGAGATAGCAGGCAGTGTGCACTGTGGACCTGCTGGACTGGTAGCTGGGGCCTCTGGAGGGCAGAGAAGCTCTGCACGAGGCAGAGTCTGGAGGCTTCCCTGGGCATTTCACTCTCTCATTAGATAATATCTCTATTACCTTATTACATTTTATGAGTAATAAAATGCTTTAAAGGAAAGTCTTTATAGATTTTTGTTTTTTAACTGCATGTCTTTTCCTGGTTTTTTGAAAAGGGAGCCCTCCTTTTCATGTTGCTCTTGGCCCCACAAATAATGTAGATAACCTTACTGTCTAGACTTGAGAGAGTGATTTAAATTTAAAACAATTTTTAAAAAACCAGCAGAGAATTAGAAAATGATATGAAAATGTGGAGTGACTTTGCAAAGGTTGAATAGAATAAAGGAAAATAAGTAAAAATTATACTGTGTGAGAAAGGCTGTTTCCATAAAATGGTTATTGATGAAATTTTAGCAGTAGTGATAAAGAAAAAGACAGTTTTTAGAACTGCAGGATCAGCAAAGAGCCTATGAAATAATAGAAGATACTGAGTTTAAAAACAGCCTAGTGTGTGATCTTGGATGTTGGAAAATAAATTTTTTAGTTGATTTCACCAAACTGAATGATACCTAAGGGATAGGAAGAATTAATTGTTAATAGATTATTTCAAAAAGGAGAGAAAATTGGGGAAGGAAGAAGTAAGGGGGGACCTACACACACACACACACACACACACACACACACACTGTACTCTGTACTGTATATACTGTACCAATCTGTACTCTGATTGCTTAAAAAGGGAAAAAGAAAAAGAAACTAGTATTTACTGCATAGTCAACATTTGATTGTGTATTTACTTAAGGCATTTAAATATATCTATAAGGATTCAGATAGAAAAGATACAGAAGATATTTATAAACATAAAGATATTTATGTATATATATGTATATGTATATATATATATATATATATATAGAGAGAGAGAGAGAGAGAGAGAGAGAGAGAGATCTTTATAAAGATCTTTATATATATAATGCATACTCATTTGTCCATGCACATACATGAATATATGACTCAAGATTAAATAAATAAGATATATTTAAAATTATAAAATTGATAAACAAATGTGTGATCTATACATAAGCTCTATGAATCTATTTGAGAAATCTATATAAATTTACCCATGTATAAATAATAAAATGGAACAAAAATTTATTATTTAATAAATTGCCCTATATGACCCACAGAAACTGGAGTTGAACTCAGGATTCTCTGGTTCAGAATTCTGCAATTTCTGGTAATCTAGCTCCTTTGAATCTGCCACAGGAACTTGATAGTTTGATTTCATTGTTTTATTTTTTGAGTTCAGATAAAACTTTATTCTATCAGTTAGAGCTAATATATTTTTTAGAAGAGATGATTTTAATATTTTGGAAAGTTTCAATAAACAGACGATTTTAAAAATCGCCTAATTTATCTCAAGTAACCTGAAATATTAAAATACAATGCAATTTAGAGTTAAAAACTGAGAACTGGAAAACAAAGATAATACTAGTTATACCTCCAGGCACAAGAAAAGGAGAGGAGCTGCATGAATGAACAGACAAAGGAAGGGCTCGGGGTAAAAGATGAAGCAAAGACACACTGTGGCTGAGCCTGGGGGAGCTTGATGGTTAATGGGCTGGAAAGGCCCAGGCCTCCAGAAGCACTCTGCTGAGACTTCCTAAGCACAGTCCCACTTCCTGCCCTCTCCACATGACTAAACTTGAAAAAGATTTCTGCCTTTCTTTTTTTTTCTACTCTTCAGTTCCCCATTATTGGCCACACAAACCTGCTGAAACTGTTCTTGTCTAGGTTTCCAGTGATTTTCATATTCCCAAATCCAATGGTTAAGTTTTTTTGCCCTCGTCTTATTCTATGGCATAACAGTATTTGACAGAGCTGGCTACCTCCATGTTCTAGAAATGCTCTCCTTTCACAGACTGTGTGATGCCACATTACACATTTTTCACCTGTTCTTGTGCTAAGAGCCATAGCCAAGTAGTATGATGCATGGCATTTTTGGTTGAAAGGTGACACCAGCAAGCCATTGAGATGATATGATTATGTTAAGATCTACATTCATATGGATATTAGACCCCTGCTGTCCACCTTGGCCTGCTATGGGACTCCTGGAGAGTTCCCATTGGTTGGGGAAGTGCGGTAGGAGGGAATTCCAGAGGAGGGATTTCCTGTTGGTGTCCGGGAGAACGCGGCGTGTGTTGGTCGGCATATTTTCCCGGGAGCTTACGGGGCATTGGCGGCAGTTTCAAAAATAAAGTTTGTTCCTGTTTGAGTGTCTCGTGATTTTGTGCCCAGCCAGACTGCGGCATTCTTGTTTGGAATCTTTTCTACTTAATCCTGTTTTCATAAAGGTTGCTATCCATTCCACCCATTTGCATGACATTAACCAGTATGTGTATGTCAATTTTATAGCTGTAATTCCTTCATATTAATAATCATATTTTGTAGAATCACATTGGTTACGCAGTCACATGTACAATCAGAAAAATGAGAAATTATACCCCATCTATGTATGATATATCAAGCGAATAAATGCCATGTGTAACTAATTAAAACAAATTTAATTTTTTTTAAAAAATCATATTTTCTAATTTGTTTGTTTATTCTTATTACTTATCTTTTTCTCCATGAAAATATCAGCTCCAACAAAAATTTGACTGTAAACTTGGTCACTCAGAGGTAAAATAAACAGGTTCAAGTTCTTAAAATTAGTAAGTGGCTGAACCAGAAATGGATCACAAATCTTCTTAATTCTAGGGTTATTGCTGTATTTTACTCTGACACTCATAAAACAAAAATTAGAGGGGATTTCTGTGTTTGACCATACAGAGTAGCTTAAAGTAGACCACTACTTCTGCCAAGAAAAATTTAAAAATCCAGATACAATGCAAAATAAACAGCTGTTGAATGCACTGAAGGGATGCCAACATAGCAAAGAATTAAGTGGGAAAAATCCCTGAGAGAAGGAAACCACATAAAATAAGCTCAACACTTGGTGGTTTTCCCCTTAAGGTATCTGCTGAAATCTTAAGCTGTACAAGTCAAGAGAGTATGAAGCAAAGCAGAAACAATTGGATAATAGAAAAAAAATGAGCACTGATATTGGACTAAGGAAACAAAAAATGTAGTTCAGTACTCACTAAAGATGAGGAGCTCTGGAAACATCTAGTCTCTTTGTTGAGACAAATGGAAGGCTACCAAGGAAAGGTGGGAAAACAAATAGATTTGACAATGACTGCAACCCTGTCTCATGATAGCCACTCTATGGTTGAACTAAATTATTGTATCCTCCTCTAGTTGCCTGTCTAAGGAAAGGGTGATTCATTATCTCTGGGAGAAAATGGCACCATTCAGAATATCTTTAGTGTTTTATATTAAATGTTTTTTATTTAACCAGATTGTCAGAGATATCAAGAAATAAGACCAATGAAAAACACAATTAATACATTGGAGTTAACACAGATTTTAACATAATTGTGATTAGCACATTCTAAATAAATAGATTATAAGTTGGGAAATGCCATTAGACAACTGAAAGTTGTACTTAAAAATGTGAAATGGCATGTCAAAACAAGATAAAATTAAACACTTAATGGGATAAAAGCAGATTTGACACAGTTGAAGAAAATATTAGTGAGCTGGTAAACAGATCAACAGAAAAATGCTGGTAGAGAGATTCTAAATTTAATAGAAGAAAAAATAGGTCCAAATCTCCATCATGTGGGATTAGGCTTAAACTTCCTTAAGAAGATTCCTGTGGTGCAAGAATTAAAATAAAGAATCAATAAATGGGATGGACTCAAACTAAAAAGTTTCTTCTCAGCAAAAGAAAAAGTCTGTGAGGTGAATAGAGAGCCTACATCTTGGAAGCAATGTTTACCCCTCACACATCAGATAGAGCACTAATCTCTAGGGTATATAAAGAACTAAAAAATCTAAGCACCCAAAACCCAAAAACCCAATCAATAAATGGATCAAGGACCTGAACAGACACCTCTCAGAAGATGATACACAATCAATCAACAAATATTTTTTAAAAATGTTCATCATTGCTAGCAATTAGAGAAATGCAAATCAAAACTACTCTAAGATTTCATCTCACTCCAATCTGAATGGCAGCTCTCAAGAATACAAACAACAATAAGTGTTGGAGAGGATGTGGAGAAAAAGGCACACTCATACACTTCTGGTGGGGCTGCAAAGTGGTGCAGCTGATATGGAAAGCAGTATGGAGAGATTTCTTGGAAAATTGGGAATGGAACCACCATTTGACTCAACTATCCTTCTCCTCTGTCTATACCTAAAGAACTTCAAAACAGCATACTACAGGGACAAAGCCACATCAATGTTTATAGGAGCACAATTCCCAATAGCTAAACTGTGGAACCAACCTAGATGCCCTTCAAAAGTTGAATAGATAAAAAAAATGTGGCATATATACACAATAGAATATTGCTCAGCAACAAAAGAGAATAAAATTATGGCATTTGCAGGTAAATGGGTGGAGTTAGAGAAGATAATGCTAAGTGAAGTTAGCTAATCCCCCAAAACCAAATGCCAAATGTTTTCTCTGATATAAGGAGGCTGATTCATAGTGGGGTAGGGAGGGCGAGTGTGGGAGGAATAGACGAACTCTAGATAGGGCAAAGGGGTGGGAAGGGAAGGGAAGGGGTATGGGGTTAGAAATGATGGTGGAATGTAATGGACATTGTTATCCAAAGTACATATATAAAGACACGAATTGGTGTGAATATAGTTGTATACAATTAGAGATATGAAAAATTGTGCTCTATATGTTTAATAAGAATTGTAATGCATTCTGCTATCATATATAAATTAAAAATATTAAAAAGAGGAAAAAATGCCTGTAGTACAAAGAAAACTAGATGTAAAACACAGAAAGATTCAAAATAGACATGTGGACTCAATATAAAATTTGGGCCAGTGGTATGTTCACTGGCCCATAAAAGCTGGTGAAAACCAACTGGTGATTTTTATGAATTTGCTGAGTGTCTTATTAAATTGTTGATATCTTGAAAACAGAATGGAGTATATGTAGCCAATGTTATTGATTAGAATCTTTTTTTTTCTTTCAAGAAGATCATCTGGGAATATTGCTTATTGGTAAAGCACTTGGCTAACATTCCAAGGTCCTGAGTTTGACCTCTAGCAGTCTCCCCACCAAAAATGTAATGCCAAAAGCAGAAATAAAGTAAAATTATCTCATATGAAAATATATAAATGGAGGAAGGTATGAAAAGTAATGTCAGGGGTAGGTAGACATATGGGCAAATACAAATGAAAATTGAGTATATAAGACAACAAAATAAATAATGAAAACACAAAAAAGCAAGTAGAGTGCAAATGAAAAAAAGTGATCTAAATTCTAGCATTGTTGGCAAGTGAGAAAATTTTGTTACATATATGAGAATCATGTTAAAGGTGTATGTGTTTTAATTTGTAGAATAATCACTAAAACAATAATGAAAGGATGCATAGCAACAAAATTAATAGAAGAAAAAATAATCTGAGCATAAACTAAGTAGAACAAATAATAAAAGTAATAGATAATTAACATAAACCCAGATGTATTAGTAATGATGATTAATGTTAATAGTTTAAATAGTACATTTAGAAGGCAAAAGATTCACCCTGGTGTCATGGCATACACCTGTAATGCCAGCTATTGGAAGGCTGAGGAAAGAGGATCAAAAGTTTGAAGCCAGGTTGGGCAATCTAGTGAGATCCTGTCTCAAAATAAAATCATGAAGGACTAGGGTTGTATATCAGAGGCAGAGCACATGCCTAGCATGTGCAAGGCTGACAGATGATAGGTTTAAAAAAATCTGTGTGCTACAAAATTGAAATATATCATATAAAATAAAAATAAAGTTTGAATCTTATTTTATGTATAGGAAGTCCATCAATGTTAGATTAAGTTGTAACTCTAAATCATTATAACTTCTAGAAGAAGATTAAATCAACTCTTCATAAAACTGGATTGAGAAGCATGTCCTAAAACAGTATTCACTGGTGACAAAAAAAGTAAAAGTAAATGCTGAATTGATCTGTGAAATATGATTAAGAATTTATGACTAGAATATACCATTAGCCATGGGTATTTCTTTTTTGTTTGCTAGTTTGCCTGTTTTTTGTGCTGGGGATTGAACCTAGAGTCTTGTGCATGTGAGGCAAGCACTCTACCAACTGAGCTATATCCCCAGCCCAAAGCCACAGTTTTAAGAACATTTTCACTATCTATTTATGTATCTGACAAAGCTCTCATATCCAAAATACATAATGAACTCATATTTAAGTAAGAAAAAAGAATCTAAAATTTATAAAATGGTTAAAAGTCTTAAAAAGAAGAGCTTCACACACAACAATTAAATGGCCAATAGACATGTGAAAATGCACTTAGCTTTATTAAAATACTAATAACATCACTTCTAGGTGTAGCAGAATTACATATGCATGCATATATATCTTAAGGATACTTATTGCAACATAATTTACAATAGTATGAAACTATAAACAAAAACTATAAACTAAAAAACTATAAACTAAACCATCAGTAGCAGAATAGATAAATAAAATGTAATAAAAATCATACAAAGAAATACTAGGTAGCAATAAGAAAGACTGAAATATTGCTACATGCACCAATATGCTTGCATCTCAAAGACACAATGTTTGAGTGAAGGCAGCCATACCCCAAACAATATGACCAGTATGATTTCATTTTACATAGTGGAGAAGACAGTAACTGGAACTCAACCCAGGGCTTTTAGGGTCCTAGCAATGTTTTTTTTTCCCCCCTTTATCTTGGTAATGGTTATATAAATGCATTCATTTTGTGAAAATTCAATGAATTGAACATCTATGACTTATACATTTGTAATTGTGATATTCTTCAATGAAAATTATTTCTATAAGTGTAGAAAGAATTAGAAAAAATATGGAGTCACAACATTTTTTCCAAAATCTGGAATCCTGGTGGGCAAAAGGCAAAATAATTCCATACAGGTGCATACATTCAGCATATGCATTTCTCCATTTATAGAAGCAAAGACATAAATGATGAGCATCTCTGAAAACATGAGTTGAATTCTGCAAATGAGCATTTTGATATTTTAAGTTTTAGCTCTGCTGCATATTTCATATATGCCATGACTTTGTCAGAGCAGGAAAAAAACTCAGGCTTCATCAGATAATCTTTTTTCTTATCAACATCACAGAGAAGAACTGGTGCTCAATTACTTACTTGTCTTTCTTCTCCTCTGGAGATACACAGAAGGAGGGCAGGCTTTCTCCCTTTGGAGGTTACACTACCATTAACACCCAACACTATGCCAAGTGTGCAAATGAAAATGATTATCTCAAGTCAATTTTCTGAAAGTCTAGGTTAAAAAAAATCTTTCTGGTAATGAGTATTGGGGCTGAAAAGGTGAGAGGAGAAAGTTGGATGGAGGATGGTTAACAGGTAGAGGAGATGCAGTTATATAGAAGGAATAAACTCTAAGGTTCATAGTACAGCAACTCCGATTGACAACTTTTAATTATGTAATTCAAAATAGCTAGTTGTTATGGTTTGGATGTGAAGTATCCCCCCCCACCACCACCACCAAAAGACTCATGTGTTGAAGGCTTAGTCTCCAATGAGCAATGTACAGAGGTCAAGTTTTGGGGAAGTGATTAGATCAATAGGTCTCATCCATAGCCTTATCAGTGGATTAATGCATATAGCTGAATGAACTACTGGGAGGTGGTGGAGGCTGTGGGAGATGGAACCTGGCTGAGTCGGTCACTGGGGGGCATGCCCTGGAAAGGTATTTCTTGTCCCTGACCTCTTTATTTCTCTGCTTCGAGGCTGCCAGGAGAGAGTTTTCCTACATCATGCCTTTCCACCAAGATAGTCTGCCTCACCTTAGGTCCAAAGCAGCGGAGCCAGCCAAACATGGACTGAAACCTTTGAAACTGAGCCAAATAAATATTTTCTTCTCTAAGTTGTTCTTCTCAGGTATTTGTCACAGTGACAAGAAGCTCAGTAACACATGAATAGAAAGGAGTTTGAATGTTTCCAATATAAAGAAATGATACGTGTTTTGAGGTGACAGGAGTACCATTACCATAATGAGCTGATCATTGCACATTTCATACATGTATTAAAATATCACACCACACCACATCATGTACGTGTTATGCAATTGCACATAATGTGCAAAATTGTTATGTGTTAATTTAAAAAAAATTAAAAGAAAAAAAAAACCTTTTCCACCATTTGTTCTCATGGTTAGGGCCTTTGAGACATCATCAGGTTAAACTACATGCCAAAATTCATGTAGGTTTTTGGGAGTTGGAGACAGTGCCAGACAAGAGGTCCTGCTGTTACTCAAGTGTTGGGTATTTGGCAGGTCAGACCAAAGTTGAAGCTCTTGATCCTCAAAGATGGTGAGGATGACCCTGGGGGGCGGGGGTGGGCATCTTTCACTCAGCTGTTTCTCACGACATGTTGTAATAGTTCACGTGTTCAGGTATGAAACCACCCGCAGTCCCGACTGTCAACTTCAGTTGGTCTGGTTAATGTGATGATCCATGTTTGGCCTGGTTTTGCTTGTTTGTGACTTCTATGTCATGTCTGAAACTTGCTGTCAAAAAAGGTCCTGGTATGACCCAGGTTGCTCTCAGATTTATTGTTAATGAAAACATTATCCTAATGTCTACTCCCCAGTTTGTATCTGGGTCCTTAAACTCATTGTCCTTATCCCAACTGGTAGATTTGGGTGCTCTTAATCTGGCAAGTTTGAATAGTAGACTTTATGAAGGGGAAGAACTGGGGAGATCATCTATCTACCATATGCTGGGCGCTTTGTATAGGGATGGGCTATTTCAATGTTTAGCATTTTCTGTATATTATACGTGTTATTAGCCCCAAATTACAAAGAAGGAAAAACTTTACAGTGGATGAGTAGAATAGCTAGGAGATGCTAGCTGGGATTTGAGCCCAGACCTGGGTAAATCTAAAGCCAGTTTCTCTACTGTACTGCCTTGCTATGCCACTAAGAGGAAAATCTGCTGATAGTTGAGACCTTAGCTGAGGCTTCCTCTCCCTCCTTCCCATCATATTTTCTGCATTCCTTAGAAAGACTGCTCTATGAAGAGAATTAAACTATCATGAAGATCTCATCTTTGCCTTAAAAAACCTGTGGTGCTGCTTGGCAGATTCATAATATTGCTGAGGTTTGAGAGTGGCCTCTCCTACGGCCCATAGGTAACGCTTAGGTCTGGCGTTAATAAGTACTGGGATTTAAAACACATGGTGAATGGGGTCAAGGCTACACCATCATCCCAGCCAGAAACATTGCAAAATGTTCTTCCAGCAATCATGCTGACTCTGAAAACTTGACAGCAAAATAGCTCTGGGAGTCTGCTCTACTTGGGGTGGTCAATACCATCCCTTTCATGCTCTAAAAGCAAGCACAGCCTTGTTGCAGGACTTTCTCACCAGGACTAGGCAGAGAAGGATTGAGTCCCAGAGGAGGTTTGCCTGCCTCTATCCCAGATGATGACCCTGGAGAATCCACTCTGACAGTTGAGAGAATGCATCTCAGCCCAGATTCCTAACATCTGTCCAGCTGTGTGGTCACAAGGGCCTTGAGCTGCCAGTCACATGGGAACTTCAAAGCCTGCGTGACCCTCAGATAAACAAAGCAAGAGTTGAGGTAAGAACAAAAATCAGGCAAATATTTGCCATAGGAACTGCTTCTGAACTTTGCCCTGTCGTGTAGGTCCTAGTTTGGCAGCACAACCTGACCTTAGTAACCTTGCTCTCTGCTCCGTATTTTGAGATAATTTGTATTATTCCAGAGGTTTTCCACAGGCTTAGTCTGAATCAACAAGTGATGTTTTGACCCTAAAGCATGCCATTTGGAGATCCTCCACAGGGAGTACAGTAGCTCCTGAGAAGATTGGTAATGGTTTTGTCTTTTTTGCTAAAACTTGAGCTCTTATATGTTATGAAGGTTGTAATAAACTAGAAAATGTCCCAAGGAATTTTTTGAATTATAAAGTGGCTCAAATGAATAAACTAATATAAAATACAACCTATCGTCATTAATTCTTGGTTCTTACACTGTAGTTCTTAATTAACTTATTAATTAATGTCTGATAGAAAAGAATCTTGATCCTTAAAAGGTGTGGGTTTATTATGAATACCATCATTAAGAAGAAGGAGGGCTGGGACTGTAGCTCAGTGGTAGAGCACTTGCCTAGTACGTGTGAGACCCTGGGTTCCATCCCCAGCACTGAAAAACCAAACCAAACCAAACAACAACAACAAACTAAAAGCAAAACAAACAAAAACAAATCCCAGAAGAAGAAGATTGGGAAGATGAAGAAAGAAGGGTGAGGAGGAGAGAAGGACATGAAAAAGGAGTAGGAGGTGAAGACAAACACAGGAGGAAGGAGATAGAGGAGGAGAATGGGAAGAAGACAACAGAAAGAGGAGGAGAGTTAGAAGAGGAAGGTGGGGAAGAAGAGAACAATTATTTACTGAGTGCTCAATCATCAAAACAATCTTATGGGTTAACACTAGTATTTCACTTTTTCAGATGAGAAATTCAGTCCTAGAGAGGTTTGATAACTTCCCCAGGCCAGGCATGCAAGAGTGCGGGGTACGGAGATGCAACAACAGGATGCTGTGACTTCAGGGCTGCACCCCTGCCCTGTGCTTTTTCTGGCATCTCCCTCTACACACAGGATGACACTGTAGGGGCAAGATCACCCTGAGAGGGAGAAATTAATAAAGGGGCACACAGATCCCCATAATTATTAGCTGGGTAAAAATGAAAAGTAGACCCACCAAGAGATGGAGGGGACCCACAGAGAAGTGGAAGGATGAGGAGATTGTGTTATTGCAGAGATAAGAGAGGATATTTCCCAAAGGCTGAAGGCAGGAGGGACATTTTACTAATCTTTGAACCAACAGTTATGAGGACCTCTCTCTCACATCCTTTCTCCTGAGTAAAGCCTACTAAGCAATCAGTGACAAAGTTTGAATAGTTTCATTGAAATGGATCTGAAAAGTACTATAAGAAATTGTTATGTGTGTTAAAACTGCTCACCAGAGCCTTAGAGCTGTATATAGCACAAGTTTCTCTGCAGCCAGATAAGGTCTTCCAAGGCAGGCAGGGAGTCCTCCTAGGTAGGAGGCTTTGGGGACCTTGGAGCTCTCCCCTCTACCTTGAGTATCCTTGAGGTCACCAGCTCTGACTTCCTGAATGACCAGGGTTGCTTAACTTTAAGAAAAACTGAGTAAATAGAATAACACAAAACAATGGATAAGAAGCCTTGTGAGATCATCAGGTTTATGATGACAATCACTTGTTGGCTATCTGTCTGGCACACTTTAGGTGCATAAGGTGGAGATTTCTACTTTTCAAAGGCAAGAACCCAAGTCATGGTGCTTGTGAGTGAAGTTAGAATCCAGATGAAGTTGTCTGTACAATGGGCCCACCCTGCTGTGACTCAGAAGTGTATAAGCTGTGCTGAAAATCAAGTCGTGGTTCCTAAGTGATAGGTAAAGATATTGAGGTGTGCCTGGGTCAATTCATTTCTATAACCATGCCTGGAGCCCCTCTAGCCAGGCATGTTGACATATGATCAGCAATATGGACACAGAGGATAACTCAGGTGAGTCACCTTCTGGATGACAAAGATAGTAAGTTAATGGCCAAATGATTTCAGAATGTGATAAGTGCTATGAAACAAATAAGGTGAGGTGAAGCAAAGTGACCAGATCAAAGGGCTATTAAAGACTGAGCTGTTTAAGAAAGTCTCTTCTTGACCTTAGCCAGAACAAGACATAAAAAATTTACCTGAAAGATAATCTTTTAGACTAAAGAGGCCCAAGTTCTAGGAATCAACCCTGATGCTCTAGCATCTTGGAGCTTCCTTCAGGCTGTTGACTTGTTCTGATTCATTAATGCCGCATTCTGATGCTAAGCCCTAGCAGGAGTGTTAATGCCTGGCCAGGGGCCTGGGGTCTTCTCACCTGTAATATTTACCACAGGGACTAAGTGGATTTCATTTCTAAATCAAGGTAAATACTGCAACAGTCAAACAGAGCTGACCTATAATAAAGAAGAGGTAAATTTATAATAAAAACAATAGAATGTGTTGGCTTATCCTTAATGATTTACAAGCTCTTTACACCAAGAGAACTTTCAAAAACATCTTACTTCTAAGACATTGACTAGAACAAGACATTACACTTTTATTTTAAAGCCAGTTTTGGAGACTAAAGAGACCCAGTGGCTATATAGTGCCTTTTAAGCAGAGATGGCACCTGTGAGAGAAACCGTTTCTCTGACAAAAATCCATATGCAGGGGCCAAAACTGAGATGGTACCTCAGCTAAATCAAAGCACAGTGGATTGGAGTCTCATGGGGTAGGAATGATGTGTCAGGAAAGAGGGGAGATAAAGATTTCAGATAGCAGATCCTTCTGCAGAGCTCAGTGCAAATAGAGTATTTTCCCTCCTGAGTTTCATGGGGAAGAAAATATAAAGAAGGGAGATGAGAAGAGAGGAGATTAGAGGAGAGGAGAAGAGAAGAGAGGAGAGGTGAATGAATTCCCAGCAGGACAGAGATGGCAGGATGGTAAAATTCTGACTTTAATGGAATGAGCTCTGAGAATTGCAGTGATTACTGGGAGAGGCAGGGATTTGAGGGAAAGCCTTGTGCTTGCTGATGAGGAAATTGGGACTCACACACACTTGGCCCTTGAAGGAAGCTCAGCCGGTATCTCCTCTGTGGATGAGTCTCCTAGGCACTCAAGTCCCTGGAAAGAGCCTTCATTTCTTTGGAATTGGAGATGTCCTGGCAGGACTCAGGCCTGAGGTAGTGGGGAGGAAACTCTTGGTCCAACCTGGCCAAGGGCAAGAGTCATCTGTTGGAGGTAGAAGACACTGGATAGGCAGGATTTGAAGACTAACCCAAGTTCAGGTCTCCTTTCCCTCTAAGAAAATCCCCTCCTAAAAGAATTGTCTCTCCTGAAGTAGAATTCTATTCTTTCTTCAGATAGCATTCATCTGTCCTGGTACAGGTGAAGAGATGTTTCCCAGGACTTGAGGGTCTGAGTCATTGCAGTTAGAGGAAGTGAACAGAGCGAGCAGGCTCTCAGTGCTGTGGGAATGCATGGAAAGGATGATGTCAACTCTTCCCTTCCAGGCCTGGCAGGTTTCCTGGAAGAGGGGCAGGTAAAAACAGGATAGGGACCCTGGACACTGCTCTTAGATCTGATTTTCTGGGGACTGTATCTGAGGACTGTATCCACCTGTTGAGGGAGCACTTGGAAGGAAGAGGTCCCACTGCCTCATGTGGACATTTCAGGCCTGGCACAGAGAGGGTATATTAAAGCAATCACAGGCTCAGAAAGTCCAGGGATGTCCTGATTCAGCCCCACTGGCTCAAGCAAGGTCTCACCTCGATTTCTCCATCTAGAGTTGGACTCATGGTTTTGTCATGGAGATAATTCATTGCTAAATGGACCTACCTATGCCTGACCCAGGAAGTGCTCACAGATGCAACATGTATAGCTGAATCCTCCCTGTCCCCACCTGGAAGTTTGGATGGAAAGTTACTCAAACGTGTTTCTCTGTGTCATCTGACTAGTGGTCTTGCTCACCTTTCCTCTCCCAAGCTTTTTCCCTGACTCCTCAGACCCTTGTTCTCTAATCTCACTAACCTTGCAGGGTCTGCTCAGTGTTCCACTGATGCCTCACAGCCTCCCAAGTATGCTCTTGGGTGTCAGCCAGTCCCCAACTTTCTGAGGTCCTGACCACCATCTCTAGCTTTTTACCTCACAGTCTGCTTCTATTGGAAAATGTCTTTTCCCCAATCATGGTGGGTAACTGATTGTGCCCCTGCTGGCCTTCTTCCTGGTCGACTTCCCCCTGAGATCTTTCCTTGAAGTCTTACAGTTGGTTCTACTGGGTTATTAATTTAACACTTCACCGACACTTGTCTTTTTTCCTTCCTTAAATAGAACCCTCTTGAGATTAGGGTCAATGATCTCATCTTTAAGTCATCAGCTGATTGCCCACAAGACACATCTATGGCATTATGTCAAGAGAAGGATCCCAATGAATGTGACAATCCCCGGGAGAAAGAAAACAATGTATTCTAGAAAGTTTTAAGTTAACAAATGAAGATTCATATTAAGAAGTTAGGAATATTTGTAGAAGAAAGAAAATAATGCAGCACAGAAGTTAATGAAATAGAAAAATATACCCTAGAGAAGATAAGTAGAACCAAGGTTGTTTTGAGAATACTAAGAAAAATGATGCATGCCCGCAAGATGGACCAAGGGATCAGTGAGCATCTATTGATGGTTCTTCAACCAAATGCCATCCAGATGCTGGGCTTAATTTGTCAAAACAAGTCTGAAATCCCTGAAAGACATTCCAATGGGAACCTGCTGGTTCATTAACATTTACTTGGCACTCCTCTCCAAGCATCCTCCTACTGCCCCAGGGTCTCAGGCTCACAAATCCAGTGTGCTGAGGAGGAGGAGGGGTAGGAAAAGGGGGGGGGGGAGGAAGAGGAGAAGAAAGATGGGGATGAGGAGGAGGGAAAGAAGAGGATCAACAGTCAGAGCTCTGGAGCCTATTAAGCTCTAACCTTTCCTGGTTTCAGAGATCTTAAGCAACTTGGAAGATAGAAATCCATCCCCAAGTCCCTGAATGACTACAGGTCATGAGAGATCAGAGAGGAGCCAAACAACTTTCAAGCAGAGAATGTAACTCAATCCCACACTTGAACACAAATGCATGCAGGCAGGCATATGAGGAGGTGATATGCTGAAATGCTCCTAGAAGACAACACTGCCTTGGAAAGAGGAAACCAAGATCAGAGTTCCAGCCTGCCACCAAACTGAATAATGAGCTCCCACTGGCTGAGCTATGGAAGCAAAATTTCAAAGCTCTTCGTTCTAAACGGATAACTTGCATTAGAGAGACATTTGCAAATTTTGCTAAACATTTATTGACATACTGTGAGCATCTACTCCAGGACTAATGGAGATGTTTCTTAATTGGTTAAAAGTAAAATAAAGACTATTATCTGGAAAGAAAAACTCTAGTAAGCTTCTTGGAAATAGATAATGTGAGAGTTAAACTTCAAATAAGGCCCTTCCTTTCCGCTTGGGAAACTGTCTACCCAGTCAAAGAGATCCTGAAGTCCCCCTTCTTTCCACCATACACAGAAAGCACAGAGGAAAGGACTTTCTGTGTGTTCAACACTAATTCCTGACTTTCAGCTGAAACTAGGACATCTTGCAGTTCAGCCGGGGGCTGGGGACACTAGATGAAGCAGGTGTAAGTCTTGCCCTTGAGCAACCATGGTCCATCTGGGAAAATAGTCATCTTAACACAAATGTAGGGCTCAGGGTAGAAGAACACAGGTGCCCTTTATGAGTGAGTAAATGAAAGAATAAGTGGATGGATGAAGATTCTGGTACAATGTGTCTTTCAGTGCCAGAAGACAGGTTCTCTTCATATCTTCTCCTACCAAGACATATTGGATAAAGTGAGCATAAAAAATTAACACCCACAACACTCTTAAGAGCAAATGGAGACCTGTAAATTATTTCTGAGGACAACAGGAGTGAAAGTGGAAATACAGAAATACAGGAGAACATAACATAGAAAGATTCTCTCTCTCACTCTCTTTCTCTCTTCCCCACTCTGCCCTCTCTCTTTGAAGCGCTGAGGATCTAACCCAGGGCCTAAAGCATTCTAGGCAAGTATTTATACCACAGAGCTATACTTTCAGCCCTATTTTTAAGTTTTTGAAAGTGTTAATTGGTAAAACATATATAATGTAAAATTTGCCATCATAACCATTGTTAAATGCATTCATTGTTTAGTTGTTCTAGGTACATTCACATTGTTGTACGTCCAGTCTCCAAAATGATAACTTGCAAAACTAAACCTCTATATCCCCATTTCTTCCTCCCCCCAGACCCTGGCTTCACCATTCTATTTTGTTTCTATGACTTTGACTACTGTAGAAATCTCATGCCAATGTAATCATACAGTATTTTTGTGTGTATGTGTGTGTGTCTGGTTTATTTCACTTAGCGTCATGTCCTCAAGGTACTTCTACTGATTCTTGATAAGTATTAGCACAGCATCAAGTTCACAAATGCCATGACATCACTGAGAACTAAATACTGAAAGTGATTGCATCATTGTTATTCTCAACTGATTAGATTTGGTTTGAGCTTTCTTTACTTTTATTTGTTTCCAGTGGGCTATCAATGTTTCACGAATTCCTAGACTCTTAGGGTACAAGTTCCATTGTGGAAAAATTCAAGTTGTACAAAGCTCTAAATATCTCATTGTCTAGGAACTACTTAAAGAAAGACCAATCAATGCTCTGGGCCTGACATGCTGGACCCATGGACATGCTCTGGTTTTGATGATAATTAGTATGTGGGAGATTTTGTTTGTTCAGAGACTCCTAAAATTTAGGGCTCATGGCTATTTTTATAAGTTTATGTAATCCTTTACTTTACTATGGATTGTATGATTCTGTTTTATTTGAAAGTATAATGTTTCAAAGAGCAAGTTACAGAAATAGTATATAAAACATGTAGATAGATAAATAGTATGATTGAATATATATTTATAGGTCTGTAAAGTTACAATCTAAGCTATAATAGTACCTAACTCTAGGGAGTTGAGGATTTTTTTGAACTCCATATCATTTTATACTGTTTTATGAATAACTATATATTTTAAATGGAAAAGACTATACAAGGCAGTCATTTGGAACCCAGGATGCACTTACACTTGAAACCATTCACTCACTCATCCAATCAGCCAACAAATGCTACATGCCAAAGTCTACTCCAGATATCAAAATGTGACAGCAGAAAAATAAACAAACAAACTTGCCATGGAAGAACTGACATTTAAAGGGTGGGATTAGATATAACATTTTCTTAAAAATCAATAATATTTTTCACTTAAAAAAGTTTTTCACTTAAAAATAATAGCCAGTGTTTTCTTCCAGAATATTGAAAAAATAAAATTAATTGATAAGGATCCTTCATTAGAATTTTTATTACAGAAATAATAAAGTTTCAAAATCTGAATAGAAGAATAGTAAGTTAAATCTTTTGAGAAAATGGAGAAGATTTTTGAATTTATAGTCTGTTGAGTAAATTGTAGTTAAGACCTGTGCTTTTAACAAGTATTATATAGCAAATTTTCAAAAACAGAGCTGTCTTAATTTTAATAATAGTATTTAAAATTTTCTACCCCAATCAGTATAAAAAAGATTTCATAGTAAATTAATTCTGCACAGAATTATTAAGAAGAACTATATAATTATTGAAAAAAATCTTAATGAATACTGATTCATTCATGAACTGGTAAGTATTAATTGCTGCACTTAGAAAAATTCTCATTAGCCACTATGTAATATTTTTATCAATCAGCATTTATTACACATTCCAAATTTTCATATATAACTAGTTTGTTTGAAGTAACACAGGGGATAGGTAATAAAGTAAAGCTATTTAAAAATGTTTTAAAATTTAACTTATGAGAGTGATAAATGCTATTCAGACAATAAAACAATTTAATGTGGTGCAAAGTAGGTGGAAGTCGAATACAGAGAAAGAATCGTTTGGAGAGTGTTAGAAAAGAATTTTCTGAAGATGTGAGTGCAGAAGAAGTTAGTATACATCATCATTATACAAAATACATGTATGAAGATGTGAATTTGGTGTCAACATACTTGATATATAATCAGAGATATGATGAATTATGGTATATGGTGTATTAAGAATTGTAATGCAAAAACAAACAAACAAATAAATAAATAAATAGAAGTTAGTATATGAAGACCTGGACAAAGAACATTCCAGGCAGGCAAAATGGTGTGCCTAATGTCAAAGTTAGAAAAAATTGGCATGGGCTAGGACAAGTAGGGGAGAATCTGGTGAATAATGAGTGGGTCCCTGAGGAGATGGAGTTTGTCTGAGGGATTTATAAGGAGGACAAGGACTAAAGATAACAGAGAAGTGGTGGTTTAAGGATCAAGTCAGTGGTGTCGTGGATGGTGCCTGAAATGGGATGGGGAGGCAGGGGCAGGACAACTTCATGGTCCTCCAGTAGCCAACACTGGAAACATCAGCAGTTTGTGCATTTTTCGTTTCCGTGAGTATTTAGTTTCCAAGCTTGCTGTGTTGCTCTGTTATCTAGTTCTTTCTTTAACCTTGGAGGTGCCCGTACATGAAGCACACCAGCTGCCCAGTCCTGGAAGGCATACTGATTCCATTGAGCTGAGGATGTGATCTCCTAAGAGCTTGGGGCTTGGGAGGGGAGGTGGAAAGTGGATGTAATGGGAAGAATACTGGGCATGGGTTTGAATCCTGACTTTGGGAAGTCACCAGTCATATCTGTTTTCTCATTTATGAAATGGGAGTGATCATTATGTACAATTTACAAGGTGATGGCAAGTTTTAAGTGAGCCAATGTGTCTGCAGTGCTCAGATCACACACTCAGCAACTAATTTCTGATGCTAAGGCTTATTTCTCCGGAGAATAACTAAGCTGTGGGTTCAGAGTGATGGTCAAACTGAGGAAGTTTGCTGAACAAATGTGAGGAGACTAAGCTGTTCTGTTCATGTTGCTCTGTTCATATTTGTAAAACTTCAACAGGACTTCCCTTCCCTGGGAAATAAAACCAAATAGTCATATAGAGGTCACTAGAAAACTGGTACTGGAGAAATATGGCTTGTAGCCATGAGTATTGCAGATTAACTAAAGTGATGGATTTGACTTCAGACTTCTATGTTAATTTTGTTTTTTAACATACATTCACCCTGGCTCATATGTTGCCTCAGTATCTCTGTATTCTGTCTGCATTTGGGATCATGAAAAAGCTGTCTGCTAAGAGAAAAAGAGACAGGGGTTCTGGTTGTCTTCTATGTGCACGGAAAATGGAGGCAGACAAAGGAAAAGTCCATGGATGAATGAATATTCATAGAAGAGATGTGTCCATAGAGAGGTGACTGTCCACAGGAAAGCATAACTACGAATAAATTCAGTGCAGAAATCACATTCATAAGAACAATTATTTTGGCTCTTCTAACTTATTGGTTTGTGTCTTAATTGAGTTAATTAACAGCATGGCCTTGGTTTCCAAATCTTTAAATGGATAGCACCTTAATATATTGTCATTGTGAGAGTTCCTGAATAATTATCTCACAGTTCTTATCAGAGTTCTGGCACTCCAGTAAAAGTCATGTTATCCATAACTCTGCCCATTTCATACCATGGTTACATGGACACTCTTATCTTTGCTCTAGATGCGAGCAAAGAGAGGTAAGCTTAAGTAACTTTCTAGCATAGAAAGCTGCCAGGTGGCAGAAGCAGGTCTTTAGCCAGAACTGTCCCCAGTCCTATGTTCTTTATGTGGGTCATGTCTCTCAAACTTGAATTTAAGCACTAAAAGAGAGGAAAAATGTGTTTTAAGGTGATATGATGAAAGTGCTTCGGATGTTGTGAAGCCCTATGCATAAGTAGGAGGTAGGCATTGCTTCTAATCCCTACCAGTACAAGGTTCTTCCTGCAAACAGAAGAAGGACCTCCTGTTGATAAATGGACATGAAGTTTACATACAATCTCTAATGCTGCTTCATTGTGAAAAAATACCAAGTGGGGAAATCTTCTCCGATCAGGTTGTCCTGGCCTCACCAGTTTCCAGGACTGTGTGGATCAGGGGCTTGCTCTCTATATGGGTATGAGAGTATTCATTACTCTAATAGCCTCTGCTTCTCTATGACCTGACCCTGAAATCTTAATGCTGCTAACACAACTCAGTGTCTTACTCTGTAGCCAGCTATAGCTGATGGAATTTTGCTCTCCCCCAGGACCACCTTCCCAACCAGCACCCTCCCAACTGTCTAGCACACACATTCAATACTTCTTGTTCTCAGAGTGACTTGATTTTCCTACTTATACTCTTTTAAAGCTAGACCTCAGTGCTTAAAAAGTTCTTCCCATCCAATGGGTATGGGCTCTGTGGTTGGTTTGTTAATCAAATAATCAATTAAGAAAAAAACACAAAAATAATATTTGGGTATCATAAATGTTTTATTTTACTTGAAAATATATACATGAACTTTTGTTCGGTGTTCTTTAGACATCAAGCCAAAGCCTCTTCTTAGTCTATGGTCCCTGGTGAGGATTCCAGGGTGTCTTTCTCACATAAATCATATCTCTAATGTATCCTGTGCAAATTCTATTGTTGATTTCTTTAGAAAAGGCTTAGAGATTTAAAACTGGTGCAACACATTCTGATGTGGAATCTTAGAGGCTTTTTACTACTTTATTTTCTTAATAGTTTATAACCACTCCGAAACCATTCAATTCAGTAGCATTATTTTTTTCACTGGTTCAACTTCAGTATCTCTTTGCAAAACTGACAAATGAATTTTCACAAATTTTCAACTCTTTTTGTGCCCATGATTCATCAGTTTGAATAAATTCACTTAAATAACTTTAATAACCAATATGACAGTTATAAACAGATTTGAGGAAAATGTAAGACTGGTCCTTGACAAGCATCCAGCTTAGATTAGGGAAGATGGGGTGAGTACTACCTATGAGCAGTGGCTCTCCATATGCCTTCTTCATGTTTGCAGTGGGAGTGGGAGGGTGTCCATGGATCCAGAGAACTGGTCAAGGGACAGGTAAGAAAAAAGCTCCTAGTGTCCATGCTGATCCTTTTCTTAGAATATACCCCACATTGATGTTCTAATCTACTGTTCATTCTTTGGTTTATACAACATCTCCTCTGTTAAATCTTTCCTCCTCTTTTGCCAGAACTGTTTGTTCTAGATACATCAACTTCACCCAGAACTTTCCATTATCATAGAACTTAAGACACCATTTGCAATTGTTTTTCCATTTGCTATCCCCACTACTAAATTAGAATTTTCTTCAGGTCATGCACTTAGAATATTTTTTATCATTTTTTACATGGATTCCAGCACAGTGTCAATTTCCAGCAAATATGAAGGTAATTGAAAGAATAAACAAATCTAAAATAGTGAGGTCTTATTCAGCTCTGGGAACACAAACACACACACACACACACACACACACACACACACACACACCCCTACCTTAGACTAAGCTCAAAAGATTGGTACATATGACTGGCCCAAATACATGAACTCTATATTCAATACAAGAAAAGATGCTTCACATTTTCAGAACCTTCTCACTGGAATCCAAAATAATTCCATCCAGTGAGTTTCCCCTTGACTGAAATCTTGGCTGCAAGTTGTATTAATGAGCTCACCAGACCCTACCCTTTGACTGGTGCTGGGGTCTGCTGTGCCTGAGTGTCTGGATTGAATCCATGCTTCTGTATTTTCCCATTTGGGAAAGATTTAGGCAGGAGAGTGTCTTGCCTTGACCTCCTGACTCAAGCCCACTTGTAGCTGACCCAGCTGATGTGGGTCTATGTGAAGACTGATGAAGGAAAGCTGGAGAGGTATTCAGTGACACCATTTCTGGTGATCTTACACAAGTATCCCTGAAGCAAGCCCATGTTTTGTGATATCTTTCCAAGGTGGGGCTGCTTAATATAAGTTTCTCTTAATTCTGAAAACCGAAGTCCTAGAGGACCAAATAGGAGTTTCAAAATTTCCTATATTGAGTCTACCAAAAGATTGAAGAACTTGTTTGATAAAAAGTCTTATCTCCTATCCTGTTATTTCAGGGTTCTTATGATGGAGTTTCAGATCCTCATCATAAATGGACACTGCAGTTAATATTTTCCACAAATGGATCAATCAGGTAACTATGAATATAATGTGATCAGGTTATGCAGAAATAATTCCTTGTGGCAACTATCAAAGCCTAGGCAATCACATTTTTGTACAATCCAGGTGTTTAAATTTGATGAACATGAACTGCAACCTAATACCCCTCATAATCCCAATAGGCAACTTTCCTTCTAATTACCCACAGGCTTGTGTGTATTATTGAGTTCTCCATGTCCGTCACATAGCATGTCTAATTTGTGTTACTCTTGATTTCTTAGATTGGTTGCTTTTGGTTAGGATGTTGGCCTTGAGGCAGTTATAAATGTCTTGTAATATAATCAGGTGTGAACATCTGGAAAATATTTTCTGTTTTTAATTGTCAGTGGTTATGCAAATAATTCTCCATTAAAACACTTAAGCCAAGATTCCCATTCTCATTTGCATTCTGTTTATATTTCACAGCAACCTAGTAACACTCAATCTGAGAAGTTTTGCCCTGAGCAAGGGAGAAAGGACAACCCTCAGCAAAGGAACTAAGCCTGGGTACCTCTCCAAAAGGGGAAGCGTGTCTGATCTTCCAGATTTCTGCTTGACACATTTATAATCCCAAACAAAAACAGAATGAAAATGAGCAACACACATGCGCACACACAGAGACAACTGTAACAACAGCCTCCATGAGGGAAGCCATGCCTCAGTGAGCAGGTTTGTGAACCTTAGACTGGACAGAAGCCTGGGCTTCAGTCAATCATTGTCTCTCTTGTACCCTCAAGATAGCTGTGAGCAGAAAATTTCACTCACATGACATCCACAGGCCCAGCACAGCACCACTGTAACAATAAGGGCCCTGACACATGTGCACAACTACAGACAAATGACACCTGGGGAAGAACAGATTGCCTTGAGTAGTGGAGAACTTGGGGTAACAGAGGGACTGGCACAGAGTCAGAAGTACCACTAGGACCTCTTCTGGAGGTGTTGATTGGCCTAGGTCCATGAGCACCTCCTAAAGACCATGAGATCTGCTTAAAATTATTATACTGATAAAACATGAATAAGGGTTAACAAGATAGACCACATACTTGCCTTAAAAGAGGAAAGATCAATTTTTAATTTTTAAAGTCTATAATAGAAAAAAAAGCTTCCACATCAGTAAACAAAAGATTTTTTTTGGTTGTTTATATTATTTACTCATCTCTTTATGTTTCTGTCCATTATGAGAAGCAGTTATACTGGTCAAAGTCTAAGCTATTTTTCCCTGTAAGGTTCACAGAACTGGTTACTAGCTGGACAGATGGGTGTGGCCCTGGTCTACATCGTCTCCCTCCGTGGGGCTGGAGCCAGGCCTTGTGCCCTGTGGGAGAAGGGTACTGTGTGGATATTCCTCAGCCTCTGGAGAGCTCCTCCTGCAGATTTTCTCTCACTCCTCACTTTCCCAGCTCCCACTCAGTACACAATTCTCTTTTAAGATCCCCCAGCAATGTCAAGCCCAGCCCCTCCCCAAGGTTTCCTGTGTTGAAATGCTAGACTCAGCATTCACCTGTGGCCACATGTGCTCATTGTTCACAGTTGGGCTCTCTCCTGGTCCCATAGAAGGAGGCTGGGCCTCAGCTCTGCAGCATGGAGTATTGAGAAGAGGGGCAGACAGGTGGGTTTGAATCCTGAGACCCCAGGATGAGACAGAGTGGAGAAGAAAGAAGCTCTCATTTCCTGGGCTTCAGCTGCTCATTTATTAAATCAACTTAAATTAAGCACACTTCATACTGTAACACTTTTTAGACTTTTAATGTATTTGTAGGTTTACATGCAATTGTAAAAAATACAGAGAGATCCCTAATCACCCAAATGCTAACATCTTGCATAAGAATAGCGCACTGTTGCAACCAGAAAATTTACATTGATGTAATAATCATGGACCTTATTCTGATTTTACTATATTTCAGGGTGTGTGTGTGTGTGTGTGTGTGTGTGTGTGTTTATGCACTTCTTTTACGTGTTTTTTTTTTTTTTTTCTGTGACTACTACAAGTGGAGATGCAGAGCAGTTCCATTGCCACAAGGGCTCTTTGTGTCACTGTTTAGATAGGGCTTTTTTCAGCCAGACATGTGCTGGTGAGACCTGAGAAGTGCTGTGTGTCACGGTGTCATGGTAAAATGTCAGCTAATACATGGACCAAAAGTTTATGTCTCCTCAAAATTCATAGGTCCAAATTCTCACTTCCCCAAGGAGATAGTGTTAGGAAGTAGGGGTCTTTGGTAAGTGATTAGGTCATGAGAATGGAAGTCCTCATGGATGGAATTAGTGTCCTTATAGAAAGAAACCCAGGTGAGAACACAGAGAAAATATACCATCTGTGAATCAGGAAGCAGGCCCTTGACAGCAAGTCTGCCAGTGCCTTTACCTTGGACTTTCTAGCCTCCATAACTGTCAAAAATAAGTGTCTGTTGTTTATAAGCTACCCAATTTACTTTCTGTCACCACAGTCCAAGTGGACCAAGATAGCACATGATATTTCCTCTCTTCCTCTGAAGGAGCTTCCTCAGGGGCTGAGGAAGAAATTAAATATTAGCCTACAAGAGGGCACAGGTGAAAGGCAAATTTGGTTGTCAGGATGTCAATTAGAATCTTCCCTTTTGCTACAATATGTCATTTGCTTATGGAAAGTCACAGAACTTCCCAGACTGTTTCCATACCTCTAAAATAGGCATAAGACCATACCCTATTGCAGAACATGGAGCTTCTGGGGATAGCTGGCACCGTGGAGCAAGCAGGGGAACTCATTCTACCTTCCAGAATGACCCATCCAGCCTCCCGAGAGGCCTCCTGTAGGTTCCTGGTTGCCTCTGCTTTCTTTCTGTGTCCTGACTGAAAACCAGAGTGCCTCAACCAGTCTGTAACCCAGTTATATGCAGATTTTTCCTTCAGGCTTGAGCTCAAACTAGGACCTTGAACATTCCTGAGCACTGATTAAAGTATTTAGATTGTTAATGAAAACACTGAAAGAAAACTGGAACCATCCTAAGCCCCAATTCCGCAAATCTTCCTATAAACTCCATACCCAAAGCTCACTGGGGACATGCCTAGGTAGAACATCATTGTATCTTGCTCTTCTTTGTGAGGATGAGCTGCAGCACTCTGTAGTTTCCTCTAATAAATTTCTTGGCATTTAGTGTTTCTTTGGAATCCCATCCAGCCCCAGCCTGAGACAGTTTGGGGGTGTGCCCTTGTGGGAAGTCCCTGCTACCATTTTTTAGTTGACTGTAGCTCCAGGTTTGGCAGGATGAACCAAACTCAAATCAGATAGGCTTTGAGCCTTCAACCCATCACCACCATGCACTGGAACATATTCACTTGGTAACAACCATGTGCCATCCAACATGGAGACAGAGGGCTTTTCATGGAGGTCTTTTTATGTTAACCCCAGGCTTCCCCAAGAATTTCTAAGACCAGTTCTCAGAGACCTTGGAGAAGGAGGTGGGTGGGGCAGGTAGCCAGAAGGTTTTTCCCACATGCAGGACCTCCTTAATATGAATTTTGCAGGAACTATTCTAAGAGGTCCCAGCCCATGATGCTGAGTGAGCTCCTGCTCACTGGTATATTGTGATCCCCACAATGACTGCATTACCATACCACAGGCTCAATGCTCTTTACAGCTGGAAGCAAGCAAATACCACCCCCTGGCTTAAAGAAGTCAGATATTTAGTTTTTACAAATGCCTTACAATGTTTGATCCTTCCAAATTTTGGGAAGGTGCCAAAAAGTGACATGGCTATCCATTCTACAGGCTCAGATGGAAGTTATTTCAAACACATACTGACTCATGGTAAAGTAACAATAATTGTTTTTCACCTGGGCAAGTCCTTGCCAAGTCCCCAAACACTTTCCCATGGGGTATTTAATTGAGTCCAAGTTACATAATTTAGAGATGTTCATTCCTTTCTCAGAATTGTCTTTTAAAAAATCAGGTGCTTGGTTATACCCTTGAAGCTCTTTGGGGAACAAACGCAAACTTCTTTGGAGCCTGAGTCACACTCTTATGGGACCCCAAGAAGTTTTGGGTAGAGAAGATGCCATTAGCTCACATAGTTAAACAGTGGCAACCATCTCTTAATTCTGCCACCCATTCCCTCACAGCTTCTGTAGTTTTGCTCTGGCCACTTCTCTTAGTATTGTATTCTGTTCACTCAGAATATCAGTAGCCTTCTGACACCCAAACTATACCTTGGTGTATTACTTATCTAAGCCTGCATAATGAGGATAATGCAGAGCTGTCTTCTTGCTTAGCTGGAATATAAAAATGTTGGGAAGCTGCCATGAGAGCCAAGGTTCTTTTCCTTATTATATTTTTGGGAGACAAGCTATCACTATTTGAGGTACAGTATCCCACAAAGTTTCCTTAGATTACATTTCCTTTCTATGTTGACTAATTTCCATACACAGCCTTTACATCCATTCTCTTCTGATATATTTATCTTTGTTAGATTTATTTGTGTGCTGGCCAAAAAGAAAAATACATGGTCAGAACATCAGCCAAGGATGGTGTGAATGATCCCATCAAGGCAAGAAGCTGCCAAGATGCCAGCTCTGAGCACATATGTGTTCATCCACTGGTATGCTCATGTGTAGGTATATGAATGCACACATATGTGTGCACATACATCTTTGCATGTAGATGCAGGACTCAGTCATAATCAGTGTTAATTCTAAATCCAATCTGTAATCCACATTCCTCTAGAACTCCACTGTCCAATATGGTAGCCACTAGCTACATGTGACTACAAACATTTAACCCTGAACTAGTTAACAACAAAATTTAAAAAATTGACTATACTAGGAGAATTTCTAATCTTCTAGTCACAATGGCTAGTGGCTATACATCAGGTACTGCAGGTTGAGAACAATTCATCACTAAAGAAAGTGGTTTTTTGTATAGCACTGCTATAGAAAGTTCTGAATAGATACAGGTGTGACCTTCTTGCCTTTAAATATTTTCTTCTAAGGTCCATGAGAGAAAATTTGTGTGCTCATTGGCTTTTGAGTCTTGCTTTTTCTCTTAGTGTCTTTATTGTCAGTTATCACTAATCTTTGAATCTATACTGTATAGTCTATGGTGCTGACATCCACTCACCTTGGTCACTCAGGTGATATTACAATTGCAGATGCTTAAGTTTATCCCTACCAAGCTTCATCTTTAAAGGAACTTTAGGGTATGAAGTGGCCAACAGTGAACCCAGCTCTTGATTCAACATTAGGCTATGTAATCCCAAGAATAAAAAAAGAACAGAAGGGAAATACATTCAGGCTTTAGGAAAGCCTAAGTCCAAATACAAAGTAAGCTTCTCCTCTAGAAAAACCACTCCTAATTCTTGATGTTACTGCAGAGAACACCCTGTGGAGCCCCAGACCCCTGAGAATTTAGGCCTCCTGAAATACTTGCAGCTGAGCTACAAGGGCACAAAGAGCACCTCACCTTTTCTTTTCATATGGTTCCCAATCCTCTTCCTTAGTATGGGGCTCACAGTGCCTTCTTGTGGCCTTGTCTCTGTAGTTTCTCCCTGTGACCACAATGCCAGAGTGGCTGGAGCATCTGTTGACCCTCAGGCTGGGACCCACAGAATGTTGTTGGCTCCATGCTCTTCAGCCATCATTCCCTCCCCTGCCCTCTCCTAAGCCCAGAACCCCCAAGGCCAGCACTGCTCTTTTTTCTTGAAAACAATTCTGCTAGTTGGCACTATCTCCTGTACTGGCATTTTAAAAAATTGTCCTTCATCTCTGATTCAGCTCCATATAACCTGCATCCTAGATTATTTATGTAGAACCAGACTGCGTTCTAAGCTGTGTCTGTGTATTCTCTCAAATCCTAATGAGGTAGATGCTTTCATTATCCACATTGCGCAGATGGGGAACACTTAGACACAGAGAAGTGAAGCAAGTGATCCTAATTATAGAACTAATTGTGAGTGGAGCCAGGATTCAAACCCAAAGAGTTTGACCTAAATTATGTTGATCAGTTATGTTACAGCAGTGGTTATTAGTTGCTTCAGATTCTCATTCAAAATTATGTGTAAGATACATGCTTTTTTCCTTCTCCCACTGACAACATCTTAGTGTATGTGTCACAATTTTGAGAGAAAACTAAATAAGCCAAAGGATTCTATCAGCCTCCAACTGCACATCTCAGTACAGGGCAAGGCCCTGGAGGGCAGCCCCACACAGAATTCAGTGAAGAATCCTAAATGAGCATTCAGATTGTCCCAGAGTGTGTGTACTTAGCCCAGAAGCAAACAGACACGTGTTCTCATTGGAATTTCTGTACCTCCTTCCTAAAATCCCAAGCCAGGACTTGTAGCCTGCCCAGAGCCAAGCCTGCTCAAGCTGAGCTCTGAGATAGTTAGGGTTCTGCAGCTGCCTGAAGAGGAAGTACATATTCATGTGAGACCTCAATCTGCTGCCCTTTAGCCAGGAGGTCTGCTCTGATTTTGCTCCTAACAGGGTATCTATCCATGCCCTGAGGAAAAGGCTCCCTGCTGCTGACAAGCCGACTCAAAACTTAAAACTGACACATCTAATAACACTGAGATGTGCTCAGAGAGGGGCTTCCATGGCCAGAGCCGATAAGCTCAGGTGGGTTGAATGGAGCAGTAATAGTCTGGGCTACAAGTAGCCCTGAAGCAAGTAGACAGCCTTCAGGGGCAGAAGGAAGGTCATGGGGTAAGTTTGTGACTCTCCAAACAGGTCCAGAGTGTGTACACTGGTCAGAGAAAATTAAAGCGGGTGGGGAAAAAGTGGGGTGGCTCAAGCAGGGTCTCAGGTCTCTCCTAGTGACCTCTGTCAGTCTGCTTCCCTCTTTCTAGATGCCACAGAGGACTCCCATTCTGTCTCAGAAATGTGGGAAGCAACAGCTGTGTTGACTGTGCCTTGGAGCCTTCATCCTCTCACCCTCTTGATGGGGTATTTTACCCCTCTCAGCACTCCACTTCTGCACCAGGGATGAGGTGAGTAATGAGTAGGGAAGTGCTTCATGAGCTGGAGAATCTGATTTCTGAGTTGTTCCCACAGACCCCAATAGGCGCATCATCCCAGCTGGTGGTGGCGCCAGGGAACACATGCATCTTGCTTGCCACACACCTGGGAGGGTAGGAAGAATAAGATCCCCAGCTACAAGGTTCAGACAATTTCAGAGCCTTCTTCTTTTAAGTGCTAGAACCTAGGCAGAATTCCATTGGCTAAACCAAGTAATTGAGTTCAGGATAGATTAAATCCAGACACATGTCGTGTTTAGTGCCAATTATTCACCCAGGCAGGGGCGGGTAAGGGGTCTGGACTATGTCACGTCATGCCTTCTAGAGACTGACAGGTCCTTTGAGTTCAAGGTGAGCTGACCTAAAATAATAATAGTCATGGTCTTAGCTTTGTTTCCCTCGGAGCTGGCACTTAGCTTGGATCTGCTACTGCTCAGGAGGACAGCTTCTCCTTACCTTGTTTACAATGGATGACAGAACATGCAGGACCATTTGTCCCTGCTTCTGTGCTCTGGTTCAGCAAGAGAAGTGGGAAGTAGGGAGTGGAGGAACTCTACCCCATCTACCTCATTCACCCAGGCACACAGCACAGGCTGGGTGTCTGGCCTCCTGTGTGCCCGGCCTCCTGTGTGCCCTTGGGATTCCCCATCACTGTCACTGTCTGGAGATAGCTGTGTGGATGTAAGCTTGGGAGGGCGGGAGGATGCAAAGATGCTGTGATTTGCCATCTAGTGCTGAGTTCAGAGCTTGGGAGGACAACAACCCAGGCTTAAAACTCTGCTTCTCACTGTGAAATGACTTAAATTAAGCCATGGCTTTCAGCCCAGGGCTGGGAAGCCCCAGCTGCACCCTCCTCAGGACCACCTGACCTTAGTCTTCATATCAACCTCAATTCACATTCTTCACTCAAAAGCTCAAGAAGGTACAAGGCCAGTGAGGAAAAAAAGCAAGGAGTCCAGAAAAGAGCACTTGGGATGGTGAGCTCGGTACTTAGAGTGGGTCAAAACACGAGTCAGAACCTGGAAAGACATTGGGGAGAACCTCAGAATGAACCAGGAAGTGGCAGGGCCCCAGGCAATGAATCTGGCTGTTTGGAAACATGGCTTGTCACCCACAGAGAGGGAAAGGATTCATTGGTGACCACAGGATAATTGAGACTGTGACAAAGGACCAGAAGAGAATCCTGTTTTTGAGCATAGGCAGGAAGGATAGCACTTTTCCTGGAATTTTTCTTCTGTTTCAATGCAGCATTTTCTCACTGTTATTAATTGTTCTCTTAGCAAATGTGTTAATTATTTATTGCTGTATAACCAATTGCTGTAAACTAACTCAAACATCAATCAACAGACATTTATTGTATCACATAGATTTCCAGGGTTAGGGATCTGAAAGTAGCTTGGTTGTGTGGTGGGGTGGCTCAGGTCGGTGGAGAAGTTACAGTGAGGATGAAACCAGGGCTGCAGCATCATTGGAAAGCTTGACTGGAACTAAAGGTCTTGCTCTCAGGAGGTTGTCTGCATGGAAGCCTTGGGTCCTGGCTAACTGCTGACAAGAGACCTCATTACCACCCACGAGGACTTCCCCACAAGACTGCTGGAATGTCCTTGTTATATGGGAACCGGCTTTCTCCAGAGTAGGAGGTCTTGATGACCAGGGTGATAATAATTCTGAGATGATCTCCTTGATCCAAAGAGAGATTATCCTTCTTGGTCCGCCCTATTCAGGTGATCTCTTAATATAGGCTAGAGATATTTGAAGCCATGAATGTTTTTGTTGGTCTTAATGGAGAAAAGTACCATATTGTGGATGAAGCCCAAGTGTCAGACCCCAAGTACAGCCTCTTTGGTGGAGTTCAGATGACAGCCTTTAAAGTTAAGAGTATCCATCGTCAACAGGCTAAAAGATCTCATCCCTATAACACTAGGACTTCAATTCTACCAAGAACCTGCATGAGTTTGGAAGAGGACCCCAAACTTCGCTTGAGATCTCAGTCCTGGCCAGTGCCTGCATTTCGGCCTTACGAGACTCTTGAGAAGCAGACTCAGTCACACAATGCCTAGACTTCTGGCCCACAGAACCATGAGATAATCAATTTGTGTAATTTAGGATAAGTTCATGGTAATTCGTTATGCAGCAATAGAAAATTAATATGCTCAATTTCTGAAGTTGAACCCATCACTAATGCCTTTATTCTATTTGTCCAATGAGTCATTATGTCCACCCATACTTAAGGGGAGGGGTTCACTTTTAAAGGGAGTGTTTAAGAATTTTCAGACTTATTTTGACCTGGCACAGACTAGCAATGAATGCCACAGGGCCATGTCGATACACCCATCATAGAGAAGAAGCCCATGCTTCTAACATCCAAAGCGAATTCACACGAGTTGACTTAACAGGCTTAGGTAAGGCGAGGGAGAGTTTTCTTTAAGGGAGTGACAATCCTAGCTAAAGTGTGGGAGGTTGGTGCTCATTCCCCCCCTTTTTGATGTTCCCTTGTGAGCAATCTACAGAGTAATTGTGTAGAAGCAGGACGAGGATGAAACATTCCTGTCTTTAATTTGAAAGTTACAACGTGTTAATCAGCCCCAGTCTGAACCTTGCGGGAGTGCTAAATTTGGGAATTATTAGCATCTTCCAGATGGGATGGTGTGAGGGGGGACTAGGGTGGAGTTCAGATGACAGGCCACAGACAAAATATTTGGGGACATTTTTAGCAGGACAAAGCTCACTGTCCTCAAAGCTACATTCTATTTCTTTGCTCTAAAATATCTTGTGTCTTTTTGACAACCCAATCTCTAGTGCTTGTTATCAAGTCAGTCCTTGAAGCAACTGGGTGTTTTCTGAATCAGCATGGACCATGAGAGATCATTCTGAAAAAGCACAAATGCTACTAGGAAGTTCCTTTAATTTCCACAAAATTTTCTATTTTATAGCTACATTCTGCTCCGCTTTCTCTGCTCCTACAGGCTAAATACATCTGAGGGCTGAATTGAGATGTTCCCTGTGGTGGGTGACAGTGGCCTAGAAAAGCCATTACCTTGTGAACAGACAGGGTCCACAAGCCTGAGGCTTTATCTTCCCAAGCAGCAGAGAAGGAAAGCAAAACTGAATAATTTAAGAATGTGTCAGCAATTTGGCAAGTCAGAGAAGTCAAAAAGCCATATGAGTTCATAAATAAGCCACAGACCCTGGCTGGAGTTAGTCAAAATCCCCAAAGTCTTTGCCTATTGACACCAGTTTAGTTTGGTTTTATTTCATTTTTAGCTGTGGCTGGCAGCCTGCATAGAGCTGTGGGGGTAGAAGGGTGAATTCATGCAGACTGCTGTAGGCAGGGGGTAAGAATGGAGACCCCCAAAGGGCCTCAGATCTGTAGGTGGGAGTCAAGAGGAACTAGACCACCTCTTGGGGCTGGGCCTGGCCTGGAGTCTTAATGAGGCTGCATTATTGTTGATGATGATGGTGATGGAGCAAAACAAAGAGGCCCAGGGGCCAGGGCATGGGCTTTAATTATTTGGTCCAAGCCCCACAAAAAGCCATTCCTACTGGTATACCTATCCTTCAGATCTTGGTGCAGAACAGAGTACTGATGCCCCCACAGTGCCCTTCTCTGGTCTATTCTTGCACATGTCTTAGTATCTTTGTTTATTACAGACACAGGAAACATGGAGAGGAAATCATCTTGCACCATGAGGCATCTATCTATCTGTCAGAGGCAAGTTTCTTGATATCAGCACAGAGAGACCTCTGATTTTTGCCACTTTCTCAAATTGGGCAGGGGAAGGTAGGTGGTGCCAGTTGACTAGTCCCCAGGAATTCCTGAACCAAGTTGGAAAACAGTGGAGAGCTGAGGCTTGACCTAGACTGCTCTATTGACAGCAGGTGTCAGGATAACCAGCAGCCTGTCCTTCTCCTGTACCCTGACCTGAGCCGTTAATTCTCAGTCAGGGCTGGTGTACTAAAAAGTTGAGGTATTACATACATGCCTTTTATTGTTTAATCCTTGAAACAATCTCAAGAGCTAAAGGTTCTTTTGTCCCCTTAGCAGGTTAGAATTCCAAGCAGTGAAAGTCTTGTCCAAGGAGGGAGATCTAATCATTAGCTGAAACAGGACTTGAGCCAACCACATCTCATACAATAGCACCTTCATATCTATCCACTTCCCACAGTAGGAGTATAGACCGTTGCCTGAGGAATCTCTGGGATGAAACCTGGCACACAGATTTCAAATTGGTCTAGCAAGCACCCATAGGAGCCAGGGCAGCATGGAAGAATTGAGTCTATGTGACAGAGAAACAGCTAACCTGGCTGCTGGTTCACTGCTGGACTTGCTTATCTTTAGAGAATTTGTATAGGTTGTATTTCTGCCCCCACCCTTTTTGAGCTACACCCCAGCCTGTGGATTGTATTTTTGATACCCTTTTGAAACTTGATATTTAACACTTGTCCTTCACTACATCAATACCATATGTGGTGCACTGGGGCAAACAGAACTCCCCTCCAAAGATATATGCGTGACTAATTCCCCAAAACCTGTGAATATCACATTATATGGCTAAAGACATGATTATATTAAGGACCTGGTGATGAGGAGCCTGTTCTGGGTCATCCAGGTGCCTAATGCTATCACGGGGTGTTCTTAGAAGAGAGAAGCAGAGGAAGTTTTGTCTCAGGTCTACACAGGGAGAAACCCTTATGAAGATGGAGGAAGAACATTGGTGTGATGGGGCCACAGCCCAGGAATGCTACAGCAGCCACTGAAAATTGAAGAGGAAGGATTCTTTCCAAGAGTCTCCTGAGGGAGTATGGCCTTGCTAACACCTTGAGAGAATAAATGTCTGCTGTCCAAAGCTTCTGAGCTTGTGGTCATTTATTATAGCTATTCATAGAGCTGGCAAAACCCACTTCTCCTCTGAACACCCACCTGCTTTTAACTTGACCCAGGAAGGGAGATGTGCTGGCTGACTACTGCTTGCTTGCATGTGAGTGGAGAAGTGAGTGGAAAGAATCAGGAAGTGGTTCTCCAGGCCAGCTCTGAAGACTGCCAAACCCAGCCCAGAGTCAGAGCAAACTGCCCTGATAGACAGCTGCAGAAATTTCATGGAGGTGCTACCAGGACCTTGTTCCCAGTGTTTAGGAACCAAGATGCCCAGAAGTGGGGTTTGGGTGGAAACTAAGGAAATAGAATCCTTCAAAATATGCTGTCTTGCAACTCTGCTTTAAAATTAATATTATATGTGGGACCATTTCCCACTCTAGAGCAGGATATGCTCTCATTCCTTGCACCAGCTGTATAGTATCTCATTGCAGGAAATCACAAGGAAGAAGAGAGGGAAGGTTCTGTTAAAGCTGATGTTAAAGTTAAAATTCAGATTCAAAGCTAGTGTTGACATGTGGAAATAGGCCTAAAATAATCTGAATGACAGCCTTTGTCCAAGAAGAGGGTGTATCTCATGAAAACTGGAGAGAACACATTCTGCTCAGAGAAATGCTAATTTAATCAACATGACATTGAACTGAATTTAAAAAAAAAAAAGGTGCACAAGAAGCCAAAGCCCCAGACCACACATGAAAAGGAGTTACTCAGGAGGGTATGGAGTTACTCCGGAGGGTATCAGGTGATGTGCCTAACTAAGAATGGCAGGAAAGGAATGTTTGCAAATTCACAAGGGATAAAAATGATTAGGATGTGAATTTGAGATAATCCTCACCCCTCAGGTACATAAGTGCCTGTACATGAAACCAGAAAGGGAATGGGAGGCTTGAGACCATCAACGGGAATAAAGGTAAGCTCAAGCCTTGCTGAGACTGGTGGAGTGGGGGTGTCAACTGCAGTGGCAATGGCAGGTTGAGAATCAGAACCTGTACGTTGATGAAAGGTGGGATTTTGTGAGTGAAAAGCCTGGATGAAGGAGTTGCCTCAAGGGCCCCTGGCAAACTTGTTCCACCTGCTGTGCTCTCTGAGCCCCATAAGACCCCCAAGATCCTCACCTCTGGCTGGAGCCCTGCACTTGTGCCTGCAAAGAGCCAGCAGTTTCTACAGCAGAGGAGGGAGTGTGGGGGCTGTTCCCAGGTTCTGTGAGGTTTACTAAACCCTGACAGGTTTACTTTCTGACAGGGCTTCTGATGGACCCAGCCATTATGGGCCCCTCCCAGTCCTTCCTGTGTAAAAAGTCTGCTTTGGTCTCTTGCCCTTGTATCTTTGGTCCTTGAGGCTGGTCATGACCTATCTCTTGTTTGTGGCATCTTGAAATGGACTTCTCAATGTTGTGTAGGAGGAAATTAGAGTTTTTTCTCAGTATCCATGTGGGATTGACTCCATGACCCCAAACAGGTACCAAAAATCTCAGGATGCTCAAGTCCCTTGTTTAAAATAGCAAGATATTTGCAAATAACCTACCCACATCCTCCTGTATACTTAAAACATTTCTAGATTATTTATAATATCTGCCACAACATAAATGCTATGTAAATAATTGCCACACTATATTGTGTAGGAAACAATGACAAGGAGAAATTCTATACATATTTATATACACATAATATTTTTTAATATTTTTTGTTCATGGTTAGTTTAACCTGTGGATTCAGAACCCAAGGATATGGAGAGTGGGTTATAAAACAGGGTTTCTGTGGACTCCTGGGCTTCCCTTCCTCCTTAGAGGCAGAGCCAAGAGAACCCTTAGAACCTGCATGTATGATTAGTAAAACAATTATTCTGTACCCCCATTGTCCCGTTTGTTTGAACTGTGGTAATAAATCTTATAAAACTAATCAAAACATTATAAACACAAATTGAACGTTTAGTCCAATTGCTTATCTTCCTTTTGTTAATTCATTACCTTCTCTCTCAGTTTTAGCCTTTCCCCATTCAAGCATATTTATTTTATCAAGAAAGGGATGTGATAAGGCAGGTAAAAAAGAAAGCAGATTTTTTTTTTTCTGGACTTGGTCACAGTCCCAAAGAAAGGCAGCTGAGCAGAGCTGAATGGAAAGGCCTTGATGAATGATATAGTTGCAACGAGAGTTAGACACACCCCTTTAGAATGCATGAGGAAGGTGAAAATACCCTGTAATCTCATGTATCTTTTCCTAATTCCCAGAACCACCATTAGCATTTGGAACATGTTCTTTGAGCCTGTATCTATGCAAATGCTATGTTTTCTGAAGAAATATGTGTGGTACTGAAATTTAGTTTTGATTTAAGATGTCAGTGGTATTTTATCATGGCAATCCATATAATTCAATCCATTTTAGTGTTTTCAATGGCAATATTTAATTCCATATTATTCTTGCTTGATTGTAGGCATAATTTGTTGAACAAATCCCCTCTCATGGAAAGTTGTATTTTTGCAAACAAATTGTATGATATATCTCAGGTACAGAGCACCTTCCACATACAATTATTTGTGGTTTTTCAATTTTACCATTGTGCAAAAAATGCAGTGTTCAATATATTACATGAGATATTATAAAAAGGGCTTTGTGTTAGATGATTTTGCCCAACTGTGGCCTAATGTAAGTGTTCTGGGTACCATTAAGGTAGGTGAGGCCAAGCTATAGAGTTCAGTAGTAGAGTGTAGTAAATGCATTTTGACTTTAGATGTTTTCAACTTAAAATGGATTTATCAGGTCATAACATTATCATAAGTTAAGGAACATCTGGGTATATGTTTAAGTACCTGAGAACATGTTTCTATATTATAAATTCATAAAGTAGAACCTTAGTCACAGTATATTTTATTTTAATAGATTGATGATATTTCCCTCCATTAAGTTTGCATCAGTTTATAGCCCCCCTCAGTGTATGTAAGAGTTTCAGACTGACCTTTTCAGAAGTTCAGAAAACCAAAACCAAGACTTAGGAACTTGCCCAATGCAGATGAAGCCATCAGAATCCTTGGATGACCCATGTGTGAGGGGATTTTCCTAAGGGGATTGTAAGATTTCAGGACTGAATAGAGACTGAGAAGAGTAAAGGGTGTAAGGATTGAGTGGCTCAGGCAAGAAACCTTTAGTTAGCTACCATGACAGAAGGAAAACATGCATGCGACTAAGTTAATTAAACCAAGCTGTATTATTTTTCTTGGCATTCTTTGCTTCCCCTTTATAACTAGTCTTTCTGGAGGGCAGCCTGTGCTCTGTCCCTTGTAAGAAGCTGATATGTCACCCAGGAAGGGGGCACAAGCTCCCCCTTTCCCCCTTGATGGTGGATTCACCCACCAGATTCCTTGATATTTTTGTAACTGGTTTTTAAATTTCATTTCACACATGCTACAGAGGGTTTTACTTTTTCATATGTCTTTTATTAAAACGATTTCTGGAAAACATGCTGAGCTGTGGCTTTTGGAAACAACAGGGGAGGAATGCCGCCTGCCTCATAAAAACATAACCAAAAGCATGTTGATGAGTAAAAGGCTGGGCTTCCAGGGCTGGCCAAGTGCATCTTTGGATTGGGTCCTTCAGAGCAACTGCAGGATCACTGTTATTGGCCAATGTGGTGTTGATGAAGCAACAGCAAAACATGCATTTTTTTTTTTCACGCCTGACAGAACCAACTCTTTGACAATCATCTTTTATAAACCTGTGACCACATCAAGAACTCACTGGCAGAATTCATAATGTCTTGAAGGTTTGTGCATTGTGCATGATACCTGGACTTGGTAAGCACTTTCTATTTTATTTTCTTCCATGAAATATGTTGGTGATCAATAGACACAGCTAAATGCATCACAGAAACCTAGGCCAGGAGGGCCATGGGCCCTGGACTCTCCTTCACTGTTGGATACACAATACCTTGGATAAGGCCAAAACACATTGCCAAGGTTCCTGCTTGGCAGAGCCAAGAGAACCCTTAGATGATTTTCTGGACCTATGTTAAATAATCTAAAACATAGCAGGAGTGCCTGTCAGAGCTGCATTTCTGCAGGCTAAAGGAGAGGCCACTGGGTGGTGTCACAATGAAATGGAGAACCATTGGCAGAGCAGGGCTAAAAATCTACAAAGGAGGCAAAGCCAGGTGGGATGATGAGAGTGGGAAGAAGAGAGAAGGAAGAGAAGGAAGGAAGGAAACAATTAGCAGTACTACATGCTGCCAATGGCAGAGATGAGAAGAAAGGAAAAGGTTTCCTCTGTGGTTAATAATTAGGAGGTTACTCGGATGTTGCCAGGAGTGACCTCAGTTGGATGGTTATGACAGCAGCCAGAGCCCTCTCTGCTACAGCTTGCTCCTCTATGTTTTTTGTGCCTTCTCCTGTCCCCCACAGAGGCCTCCTGGAAATGATGCTGGTCTCTGGAAGAGCTTGGTTCATCAGCATGTGCCACAATGAGCTACTGAGGACACAGTTGCAGGGACCCTATACCTTCCCTTTGCAGCTGACTGGGATGGTTATGGGGAAATAAGTGCTTTAGTATCTTGCCTTGGGGCCCTCTGTGCATAATAGGACTCTGATGGGGACATGTCTCTGTTAAGAAGTGAGTTTGGAACTTTAGGCAGGGATGGCTATCCACTGCCCAGTTGTAACACACTGTTTCTCTCTCTCTTCTCTAGAGTGTGGGGACCAATCCTCTATCCTCTTCTCTCTCACTTCTTTTCTCCACTTCCCTCTGGTCTTCCTGCCACAGAGAAGCATTTAGAGGAAGCTTCCCTCCCTCATCAAGTTTTAAACTCAGTCCAAAGACCTAGTTAAAGGACAACAGACTCCCCAAAACCAGGATGGTGCTCTGAGGATGCTGCAGGGATGTGGAGGCAGGCCCTGCCTGTCAACACTCAGACCACATTCTGAGGCTCTGAGGGCCTCTGGAAGCCAGATCGGAAGCTGAGGACATTTGAGTTCATTGTCTGAGGGTCTTAGAGAAGAAACTACAGATGGTCTCTACTTATGGTTCAACTTAGGATGTTTCAACTTTAAGACAGTGCAAAAGTGATAGGTGTTTGACAGAAACGGCACTTTGAATTTTGATCTTTGCTTGGGAGTAGTATATTCTCTCAAGATCTGGGCTAATGTAAGTGTTCTGAGCATGTGTAAGGTAGGCTAGGCTAAGCTGTGATGTTTGGTAGGTTAGTGTATTAAATGCATTTTCAACTTGAGGTATTTTCAACTTATGCTGAGATTATCAGGATGCAAACTCATCATAAGTAGAAAAGCTTCCATGTGAATAATCGCTAAACTGATGCAGCACTTACTATGTACATGGTTCTAACTCTGTGTATGCATTCTTAAGTTAGACCTCACAAAGGATAGAGATCTATCTACCTTTGCCCACTTTAGTGATGAAGAAATTGAGGCACAAGTGTAAAATTGACTTGCTGAGACCTTTAGCCAGTCAGAGGCTGGGCTGTATTCTTAGGTATTTCAGTCTGTGAAAGATCATGGAGATAGTAAAGTCTTTAAAGTTAAACAGAAATTGGTCTCTGCCTGGCCCCCACGACTGACAAATGTGTTATAATATGTATGGGAAAGCCTTGTGTGATTGCACTTCACTTACTGCACTTTGAACATACTTTGATAGTGTTAGTCAGCATTTCGTCACTTTAACCAAAATAATCAATAATTTAGCAGAAGAAAAATTTATTTTGAGATCACAGTTTCAGAGGATCCAGTCCATAGTTGAACAACTCTATCTTTCTGGATCTGAGGTGAGGCAGAGCATCATGGCAGAAAGGCATGGAGGAGAAAAGCTACTCAGCTCATGGCAGGAAGTAGCTCTCTACAGGAAGTAGAGAAAGAAGGAGGAGTCAGGGTGGCAAGATTTAATTCCTCAGGGCACATCCCCAGTGACCTACTCCCTCCAGTCATGCCCCCACCATCCTAGAGTTACCACAGAGTACAATAGTCCTTTCAAATTATTAATCCCTCAAATGAATCCATCAATTGGGTTACAGGTCTTTTACCTCCTTCATTAACATAGGAATTTGGGGGGACTCCTCATATTCAAACCATAAAGGTGATATTTTTTTCAAATTGAATGTTTGTGGAAACCATGTTGATTGTTTATTAATGCCATTTTCTAACAGATAATCATTAGCATTTTTCATAATGGATTAATATTTTTCAGTACTGGGAGTTGAATCTATGGCCTGCACAAGCTAGACTAATGCTCTACCACTAAGCTACATCTCAGGTCTAATGAAATATTTTTTAATTAGGTCATGAACATATTTTTAGACATAATCCTATTGAACACTTAGTATACTATAGTACAGTGTAAACATAACTTTTGCTGTACAGGGAAAGAAAAAATATTTGTGTGACTCACTTTATTTGATAATCACTTTATTTTGGTGGTCTGGAATCATATCTGTAGTGTCTCTGAAGTGTGCCAGTATACACCTACACTATGTATATTATAATATGTTTGTTACAACATAAAGTTTATTATATATATGCCTAAGCATATATACATTTCCACATATCAATATCACATTTTAAATCTTTCTTATCTCCCTTAACTTGGTACTGTAGTGAGACCTTTCAGGTGTATGTATATGCATGTACACGTATGTCAAGGACAGGGGAAAGCACAAAGCCCGGCTTCCCCATTCTATATCATTCTGTGTTGCTGAGAGTGAGTACATCATACCCTCAAAGACAGTCTTAACGGAAAAAGCATCTGCAGGCCTCACATGTACCTCAGACACAGGTGACACAGAACTTGGCTTTGACTCCCAGTTTTCCTCTGTCCTTCCCAAAAGGGAGAAGCAGATGAGAGACATTAGACATGTTGATATAATCAAGTGATTTTCCATGCAAAACCAACTACTTTTCACTTTGTGGTTTGTGTCTTGGAGAAGCTAACTCCTCAGGGCAAATAAAATAAACTCTGAACCATAGGCAGCCAGGAAGTCTACAAATGCCATCCCACTGGGCCAACTTCCTTTCTCAGAGCTATGTCATGTCCTCTGGGGAACCCAGCCCTGCACACTGTCCAGCCTTTTGCCTTAAACACAGATCTCCTTGCCTGGTTGTGACTCCCATAACCTCCCGTGGAGGTTTGCTTCCTGGCGTCTTTGACTCTGGTAGCTTTGACTTTGCAAAGTTGCTGTGATGGTGATAATGCAGTGTCACAAAAAACAAAGGAAGCAGAAGATTCCAAAGACCAGTGCCAGCTGCTAGGGAAGCCTTTGTTTCCCTGGGCCACAATCTCCTCCAGGCCCAGAGAACAGGCAGGTTTAGCAGGAGACCCCTTCCTCCCTGCCTTAGCTCTGCCTGCAGTGTGTTCTGTGACTTGACAAAAGTAATTTTTCTTCCAGACATGAGTTTCCCATCTGTAAAAGTGGAAACACAGGCTGCAGCATTCCTGTCCTGAATGCTGATGTTCTAGAACTTTGAGAGCCAGTGCCCGGGGGCAATATTACACACTTATGGCAAACAAAAACTTTTCTGTATGAATTCTAAATTAAAGGATGAAATCCTTGCTTAAATTTTGCCAGTTTTATATAGATTTTCCATGTAATAATGTAAAATATAAAGGAAGTGGCTTCATGCCTTCTGGGAATACATGTCTTTTCTTCATCTTCAGAAGCAGGTACAAATTGACTCATATTAATTAGATTTGCAGCTGTATGTTAGCAAAGGATGGTCATTGGTGGTTATCTTATCTCTTTACCCTGGGACCAGTTTTTAAAACAAAAATTATAAAGTGGATATAGGAAGAAATTGGAGTTTTATAATTCTTTATTATCACTTTTTATCAAAGCAAATCATGAGTAGATCTAGATTGTGAATAATCATTGTAATCTGGAAACATACTCAAGATTTTCTATGCATTTAATCTCATTTGTTCTTTATGCTTACCCTGTGAGGAAAACTCTATTATTCTAGTTTATTGGGATCCTCAGTTAAGTAAACTGAGGCATGACCAGGTTTGGGACCCTGCTCAAGGTCACTCAGTTAAGAAGTGATGAAAATGTGCAGAAGTCAAGAGTAGATAGAGGGTACCAGAGGGTGGGAAGGGTAAGGGAATGTAAGGATGGAGAGAGATTGGTTAAGTGTACAAAAACATAACTAGATAGGAAGAATAAGTTCTGGTGTTTTATTACAAAGGACAGTGTGATTAACAGCATTACATTATATAATTATAATACAATATAATTAATAATATTATATTGTAAATATCAAATTAGCTAGAATATTTAAAATAAAGATATAATGTTCAAGATAATAAATCCAGAGTCAATTACTACATAATATACAACACATGTATCAAAATGTTCCACTGTACCCCATAAACATGTATATATGTCCATTAAAATAGATTAATTTTTTAAAAAGAAGTATGGACATCAATTCCAAGTCAGCTTGACTTCAGCTCAGTGGTTTTCACAGTGCATCCCCAGTCAGCAGGGATAGTATCACCTGGGAATTTGTTAGAAATGCACATTTGTAAGACCCACCCAGATCCCATGGAATCAGGAATGTTGCAGGGAACCAGCAATCTATTTCAACAAGTACTCCAGGTGATTTGGGGGCATGCTGAAGTTTGAGAATTGCTGCTCTAAAATCAAGGCTTTTGCCATTAAACAAGTCACTTTCCCAGACATATACTCTGTGGAAATCAAATCATGCTTAGTTGTGCTTAGTGAGTCACTAAGCTTCTGCATCTCTGAGCAGATTGATGAGCTCATCATCCTGGGTGTGGGCTTCTTGTATCCAGATGCTTTGGTTTGGATATGGTTTGTCTCCCTAGGGTTCATTGCTGGAAACTTGTACCCATTGTGGATCATGTGGAGCACGATTAGGTCATGGGTACATCACCCTGAGAGGAGATTAATAGAGTTCTCACCAGGTACATTTTCACAGGAGTGGATTGTTATAAAGAGAAGCTAGGTCCCTTATGCAAGCAGTTGTTTCTTTACCTACTATGTTGTGATAGCCAGCAGCCCTTGTCAGAATGCTGGTGCTATATTGTTTGAAACCTCCAGCCACCAGGATCATGAGCTAATAAATCTCTTTGTTTTATGTTAACCAACCTCAGTTAGTTTTTTATACTTACACTAAATGATCTAAGACACCAACCAAACAGGCAAATGAAACATCTTTCCCTGCCCTTTGCCAATTACATTGACTTTCCTCAGTGTTAGCCATTTTCATTTGGCCAAATTTCATGGATAATTATGTGAATTCTACCTGAATTTATTGTGTATATAAGATCCATATCCTTAAGTCTACATTAATTAGTAAATAGTTAAGAACCAGTCTCTAACTTAATGTGGCTGTCACACAGAACAAGAAACCTAAGAGCAAAGGAAGATTAGAAACAAGTATTTATTGCTAACTGAAAATTTTCAGTGAAGTTAACGTGCTATATTCATAAAGCAATTAATCCACTATAGAAAAAATTCAGTAGCCCTAAGAAATTAATATGGAACATATCTTAAAACAACAAACAGGAGAGAAAATAGATAAAGATGGTATGGTGCACACCCTTTTGCTTCCATTCCAAATCCTGAAAAATTCCAAAGTAAGCATTTTATAAAATCAATAATATAGTTAGGGAAAAAAAAGCACAACAATAAAGTAGACTAAAAACAATGAAGAATCCTTAAAAGATGGAAAATAGATGGGATCAATTTGATGAAGGAAACTATCAGCCAAATTAACCTAGGAAAAGACTTTTGCAAAAGGTGGGTACAATACACCAGGTGTTGGAGCCCAAAAGGTAGCAAATGAGGAGGCAGGAAGGGATCCTGGGACATAGGCAGGGGGATATATTGGGGCAGCAAGTAGGGCAGCTGGGAGGACAGACCTGACTCCTGCTCCATTGCTGTAATTGGGTGGAGATAGTCAGTTGTGTATTTGGGCCCAAGATTTAGGTAGTGACCTAGCATCTGAATACCCCAGAAGGAGCTAGATTGCCTCTCCCACAGGAGCATAGTGTGTAAGCACCTGGCCATTGACCCATCTCGGACATCTGCTATATCATAGCAAATAGGTCTTACCTTACAGTGAATGCAGAATTCAAAGGTGAGCTGATACCAAGAATCACCAAGCACTGAGGAATTCAGTACCAGTAACACAGGAGCCAAGGTCAACAAGTAGGATGTTCAAGGCATTGTACCACAATAATTCACATTCCTCAGGGATCTGAGATGATATTGATCTCCATGAAGCAAGTGCAGGCTACTATGAAAAAGAAATGATCACAGTTCTTGGAAACATGTATGTATGTAAGTACATGTAAATACAAACACACACCCATTATCATAATATACTGATATACTAAGTATACCACATTGTAAATGAACTTTAACTGAAGAAAATAAGACTAAAAAATTCCTCCTGAAGAGACAAAAAAGAAAAAAAATGGGCATAATAATTTGAAAGTTAAGAAATGTAAATAGATGTCTAAGTTCTCAAATATGTCCAGAAGTTCAAAACATGGAAAATAGCAGAGAATATGCAAATAAGTAATTTGAAGAACATTCTCCAAAGTTAGAGAGGAAAGATCACTTATGTTAAAAGATTTCAATAAATGCCCAGCTATAAAGAAAAAGTTGCTAACTTTAATAACATCAAATTTGTAATTTTAATATGACAAAAGCAATAAGAAAGCAAAAAACTGGGCAAAAGATGGGGCAGACTACATGAAGAAAGGAAAGCCAGATTGGCAAGAAATACAAAAGAAAATTCAGTCTCTTCCACGACCAAGAAAAGGCAGATTGTAACAGCAGCAGCAGAACATTGTTTTGCCCATAAGATTTATAAAAATTAAAATAAAGTTGGCATTAGAAAGGATGCAATTGGTGGTAGTAACAAATGGCCTTTGAAGAGAAATTTGACATTATCTGTTAAATTTTAAATTTATTTTTGACATTTTAAATTTTTGGTTGACATTTTAAATTTTAGCTAGAAACTTTGGAGAAACGTTAACATGTACACAAAGAGACATGCATAAAGATGTTCATTGCAGTATTGTTTAAAATAAGAATAAAAGGGAAAAAAAGCAGTTATCCTAGAATGAATTGGAGTTCTGTAGATACCCAAATCCATGGATGCTCAATCCCTTCTATATAAAAAGATGTCATACTTTCATATGCCCTATGCACCTTCTCCTGTATACTTTTAACTATCTATAGATTACTTATGATTCACAATACAATGTAAATGCTGAGTAGCTATTATACTATATTGTTCAGGAAATCATGACAAGAAAAAACGTCTGAATATATTCAATACAGAAGCAACTATTTTTCTTTGAATATTTCTGATTGGCAGTTGTTTGAATTTGTGGATGCACAAATTGTGGCTGTGGAGGACTGATTGTATTCAAATATTCATCAACAAACACAGTTATCACATGGAATTCAAATGTACCTGCACCATGAAATGCAATACAGTAATTTACTTAAGCACCTCTCATTTACTGACCTGAACTATTTCTATGGCACAGGTAAAAAAAGAAATTTGGAGATGATGTGTGATATGATAAAAAGCTAAATGTTTAGTATGTGAAGATGTATATAAAATGATAAACATCTAACTGATAATCCTTGAGGATGGAGACAAAGAATTAAAAGTGGAAACTTTTATTTTATGGGTAATTAAGAGTATTTCAGATATAACATATTGAAAACAGCATATTTCTGTATTCATGTGATTAACAAGATGGAAATCATAACAGGAGGAGTCAGAGGCAGTAGAACAGGTCTAGGAGAGCTGCTGTATTTGTTTGTAGGAGCAAAGCTGAGCCCAGGCCTTCAAGGCTACACTAGAGTGGGCAGTGCCTCCTGTCTCCTAGGAGGTCCATCTCAGGTAGGCTCGTGTATCCTCTCTACAGCCTTGCTGCTGCAGAAATAGAGTTTTGGGTTACCAGCATTTACCTCTGTGTCCCCTTGAAAGAATGCAGCCCCCTGGAGCTGGCCTTGGAGAAATGTGAGGCAGCCAGAGGCTTCCCTACCTTTTCACTTTGTCCCTTAAATGGACACACTAGACTTCCCTAGTGCCACTGGGCCCAGTGAAGGCCAGATTCCTAATGGCTTGAGATTCATGAGAGAGAAGATGACAGAACAAACACACAAACCAAGTGACACTGAGGATATAGAATCTACAGTGACATGCTTCCATCTGAGGCCTATCAAGTTCACACCTGCTGCTATAGTTTAAATTTGTCCCTCAAAATTGGTATGTTGTAAACTTAGTGCCCAGTGCAACAGTGTTGAGAGATAAGACCTGCATGCTGTGATTACATCATGAATTAATGCTGTTATTATGGGGGTGGATTTATCATGGCAGTGGATTTATTGGAAAAGCAAGTTTGGCCTTCTCTTGTTCTCTCTCTCTCATATGTACTCTCTTGACCTTCAGCCTTCTGCCATGGGATGATGTAGCTCAGAGGCCCTCACCAAATATGAACTCCTGGAACTTATGCTTCCAGCCTCCAGAACTATAAGGAAAATAATCTTTGTTCTTTACAAGTTACCCAGTCTCAGGTATTTTTTTATAGAACCTCAATATGGACCAAGATACTTGACTTACCCTGGTCAACTTTTGCTCTCCCATCACCCAGGGAGAAGGTGAGTCTTTGGATACCTCCCTCCTACAGTGTCTCCAGTCCCACACAGCTGTTCTTAGGCCTGTCCCCTAAAGACGCCCTCTGTATCTTGCATCTATCATCTTTGCAGTCATTATAGGAGAAAATCCCACAATTATTAGGAAATAAGTGAGTCCACCTTTCACCCATTGAACCTGGATATTGGACTCCAGTCAGCCCCTGGGTAACTCATCAAAAGGCCATGGCTATATCACACCTGAGGGGTTTGTTTGCTCTGAAGAGTGCCTTCTGTGTGTACTGGAAGAAGTAGAAGCTGGCTGGATTCCAGTAGTACCTTCCAAGTGAGCTGTGAAAATGTATCTTGTTATTCTTCCTACTGGCTCCTGGTGTGCAATGCCATGACACACATATAACACATGAGCACACAGGCACACACACACACACACACACACACACATACACACATACACACATAGCATCATGCATGGATATACTACACAATTATGTACCATCCATACAGTGCTCACACTGAGTATATCACACACTTACACAGGCCATACATACATACAATAATATATGTAGTATGCACACCAGACACATCACACACATCATATATCTTACCATACCAGACACACACAACATAAAAACATAGCATATCATATATACCACACATATTAATGCCATACCAGATACACTAACCATATGAACATACATGCCAAACACATCACAGCATACACCCACAAATATAACTAAACATGCCATAAACCATGCCATATCACATATGCTATTGTATGTTATACCATATACACTTACCAGGCATACCACACCCACCATAACACACCCTGCTCCCCACACAAACCACCTCAACATACCACACCATATACACACATCATATATGTATGCACTTTACATATATGCAAGGCATATCACTTACAAACACATATAACAAACATTCTCATGTTCAACTCACCACACTAGAAACACCACACACATATCATAGGCACACATACTATCTACCACATCATACATCCACACACCACATATAACTGCACACAACTTACACATTCTCTGTACCCATCACAGACATACGCACACATATATACATAGACACATATATTACAAATGCACCCCACAGCTCCACACACTCACCACAGACACATACCACATACATAGACACAAACCACAGAATGCCACAAAGAACATATTCCAAATACCTAATGTGTATCATCTATACCACAAACACATACTCACAACCACATCACACAAAATTTTAAAAACAAATATCCTTCATAATCTAAACTTAGATCAGTTAAAAGAACAAATTAATTCTAAAAGAAATGACATTGAAATATGTGCACTTTTCCTCTCCACCAAATAACTGCCTTTTATGTTATCATGTACTTAGTTTCTCATTTTTCTTTCTTAAATGGGGTCTTGGAAGCCCAGACAAAGCCACACTGAATAAATTTCTCCAAACACACACAAAAGAGCCAATTCAATCTTCTCCCTGGCCATTTCTATGACTGTGGGCTATCCAGATCGGATATGGAAAGGTAGGTGGAGGGAAGGAAATCCAAGATCTGTCTTTCTCTTCAAAAACTTGTTCTATGGACACCACTTCATTTTTTACAAATAAAGCAAAATATAAGGTCAAGGTTGTTTTGTTTTGTGTTTTGTTTTTAAAAATAGAAATGTTACCACTGGAAAATATAAATTAGATGTATACCTTGCCAAATTCTGAACACACAAATATGTACAGATGTTACTGGATCAACCTACTGGAGGAAACAGATAAAACAGGAAATGTCAGATCGATGATAAAAGTAAAAGATAAGATAGCAAGAGTATGACTGAACATATCAGTTACCAGGATATAGCCAGCAAATAGGTGGGATAAATATTCTTATCCAAATACAGATTATCATACAGTGCTTTAAAAGGCAAAACCCAGACATATCCAAAATAAATTGAAGCAGAAAGTTTGAGGCTTTGACACCTAAGAGATGGGCAAAGATCTAGCAGATAAATTCAAATATAAATATAGAGAGGTAAGGAATACTAATGTCAAATGTAGAAAAAGGCTAAACATAGTAAGTAAGTGGGGCTGTTTTTATTAATAACATGCAATCTACAATGATGGTGATACAGTCAGAAATATTTTTATTTCAAATACCAATCTCAGACGAAATTATGCAAAATATAAAGCATTAAAGACAATTAGAAAAAAATGTTTGGTTTTGAAGAGTTTTAGCACATTGCACAGGATTTTGCAGATAAAAAAAACAAGAGGACTTGAATAACATAATTAACAAATATGAATACCTTAATAATACAATTAATGGATTTAACATACCAGCTACAAGAAACATGTTGTAATTCATAAAGAGATAAATCACATTCTTTTAAAATATTACTCTATGAATACAATCTTTGTAAATGTTGATCTTTACCAATCTTTATAAGCTCTATTCAATCTTCATAAGCTCTATTTTAAATAAAGCAGACATTTACAAGCTTTCTTCTCTGATCATATGTGATAAAATTAGGAAATAATAAAAAAATAGCAAAAAAATTTAAACACATGGGATTATAAATCTATTCTTTCTGTCAAAGAGCCCCGATTTCAGGGAGGATGAACTTTTTAAAAATGCAAATTACTGGCCATCCTTCTCCAGACCCCTTATAAATAATCTAGGTCATACATAATTTTATCAGACATTGATGAAATAATTAAGGCTATTTTGAAGGTCACAAAACATAGAAATCTTAACTATTTTCTTACACTGATTAGATAAGGCTAACATCATATTTAAACTAAAACTCAGCAAAAATAAAAGCATCTGTAGACTTCTTTTTGAATGTAGGTGTACTTGGCAATACTATACTTTCACACCAAACCCAGGAAAAATTCAGAGAATAATATAACATCAGCTACCCAAGATTTAGTCCTAGGAATATGGATATGTTGTTAGTATGAAATATAGTAATATAATTTTAAGTTATATTAACATAAACTAAATTAATATAATTAATATAAATTAATATGATTGAGTTACTAAATTTATAGTAATATAATTTTTAATATGTTAATGTGATTAAAGGAGAAAATCTAGGTGGTTATCTCATCAGTTGCTTAAGTGGCAGATAACAAAATTTAAAAAAGGCTCCTTGCTGTCTTTTTCTCAATTATGGAAAATTTTAGAGAGTATTCATCAGAAATACTCATTGATCATTACCACAAAGTGAAACATATTAGGGATCCATGGGAAAGACAGGAAGGAAATAAGGATGTCCACACTCAGTATTGCATCTCAGCCATGATTTAGCAACTTCAAGAAGGAAAGAGTGGATTAGAGATGTAGCTCAGTGGTAGAGCAATTGCCTGAAATGCATGAGACCCTGAGTTTAATTCCCAGTACTACAGGAAAAAAAATCATATAAATATGGAAAGAAAGAAACAAATTGTTTACTGTATTTAGATAATGCTACTATTACAATACACTGCAAGATAACCCACAAATTTAACAAAATGCCAGTTGCATCCCAACAGCATATATTTCAAATTTCATCTGGAGAAATGATTTTCTGAATCAGCATGTGAATGCTGAGGCAAGTACAGAGGCACAGAGGTTGCCTGAGCAGCTTCACAATCTCTCACCATGCTGTGATGTGTTAAAGAACCATCAGGAATACCACAGAGACACACATGAGCTTACATACATGCAAACATGTCTCTTTAAATCTATGGGAAAGGGACTGATCAGCCAGGGAATGTATTGTGTCAATCTCCTATCCATCTTAGGGGAAAATAGTGTTACATTCCTACCTTATACCAAAATGAATTCCAGATGGCTAAATATTTTAATGTTAAAAAGAAAGAAATCATAAAGGCAATAGAAGAAAACAGCTTGTGAAAAGTTGTATGAAGATATAATTATGAAAGTTCTTTCTGAGCACACAATCAAAATTTGAAGGAATATAAAGAGAAGATTAATAGATGTTAATACATAAAATTTAAAGTATGCTTTGCAATAAAACAAAGACCTGCCATGTGCAAGATTAAGAGATAAGGAATATTGGAGGAAAGAGTGGGCTGGGAATTGGAAATATAGAAATAAGGGAATTGTAAATATATACAAAAGGATTAATATTGCTGTTACATAAAAAGATCTTATAAAACACGAAGTTAAACATGCTTGTTTTTGAAACCAAGAAGAGAATATAAACAGGAGATTCAAATAAAACAAAATGTAAATGATCAATAAATATGAAAAAGCATCAGTGAGATATAATTCAAGACTCTGAATCAACTTCAATTAAAAAGAATGATAAATGTTTTCAAGGATTATGTATATTGTTGCTCATTAACTGCTGCTGGGAATAATTTTAAGATTGATGTGCAGGCAATGGGTACAAATTCAAATTTCAAAGCAAGCACTCTGCTTGCTTTGAACTCAGCCTCAGAAACCAGTTCTTGTTTTGCTTTTGTTTTTGTTTATTTAATTTTGAAATGGAGTCTCCCTACATGGTCCACATGGGCCTAAAACTTCTGGGCTCAAGTGATCCTCTCACTTCAGCCTCCAAAGTAATTGGGACTACAGGTGCAGTCACCATAGCATAGGCACCCGTTCCAAGAAAGAATTCTACTCTGCACAGCTACACATTCAGGTAAATGTCATGTGCTTTTATTTCCCCTTTTTTCTTCTTAACTAAAAAAAGAAAGAAAATATTTAAATGGTCATTCACTTAGGATTAAGGGGAACTTGTAACTTCTGTTCTATAAAATATTATACCAAATTTACATATGAACACAATTCTATGCTTACTGACGTGAAAGCTCTCTGTAATGACTATTAAAGAAAGGCATCTAGTTAGGGGCTGGGATTGTGGCTCAGTGGTAGAGCGCTCGCTTAGCATGTGTGGGGACCTGGTTTGATCCTTAGCACCACATAAAAATAAATGAATGGAATAAAGGTATTGCATCCAAATACAACTAAAAAAAATAACTAAGTATATTTTTTAAAAAAAGAAAGGCATCTAGTTAAAGAACAGTATGTATAAGTAAACAGTAGTGTGGGCATCTTTAGAAAAGTGTGACCCTAAGTATTAGCAATGTTTAAATTATGACACGCCAAAATGCTAAAAGCGTTGTTAGCCTATTGCTTTCAGTCTTAGAATGTGATTTCTAGTCTCTGTCATCCTCAGTTTCTCTCTATACACAATATGGATTTAAAAACCACTAAAATGTTAATAGAAATTTTCTTTGGATGGAGAGATTAGAAACATTATTTCTCTTTTTCAATTTGTATTTCTTCAATTTTCCATGGTAGGTACAGTAGTCACCTAGGACTGCCATAATTAAATACCACAGTCTGGGCAGCTTAAACAACAGAAATTTATGTTCTCACAGTTCTGGAGGTTGCAAGTCTAAGATCCAGGTATCAGCAAGGTTGGTTTCTCCTGAGGTCTCTCTCCTTAGCTTGCAAGTGGCACCTACCCTATGTCTTCACATGGTCCTTCACATGGTCCTTTCATGTACATACTCATCCCTGGTGTTTCTCTGTGTTCAAATTTCCTCTTTTTATAAGGACATGGGTCATATTAGATTAGGGCCCACCATACCTACCTCATTTTAACTTAATTTCCTCTTTAAGACTCCTGTCTTTCCTCTTTAAAGACTATGCTTCCAAACATAGTTTCATCATGATTTTGAGGAGAGGATACAATTCATCAAGTGGGCATATGTCAATTCCAGACAGCAGTCCTCCATTTTCCTCAATTTTACTTTGTAGTTTTGTTACCTGCTATCATTCAAGGGCCAAAAATATTAAATAAAAATTTTGAGAAATAAATAATTCATACATTTTAAAAAACTTTTATTACAATATATTGCTATAATTTGATCTATTTTAGGTATTGTTAATCTCTTACTGTGTCTTTGTCATAGATACATATGTACAGGGAAAAAAAAAACAGTACATAGAGGGTTCAGTACTATCTATAGATTCAGGAATCCACTGGGAGTCTTTGAACATGCACTGTGGATAAGTCAGATTACTGTAATCTGAAAAAAAATTGTTCAAAACGAAAGAAGGAGGAAGAGAACAGGGGATTGGGTTGGAGCCTTCCTGATATCAGCATCCATGCCCTTCTCCCATTGCAGAACTGCAGGCCCTGAAGTCAGGAATGCTAATCATGGCACATGCTGTGCCTGAGCATTGGAAGCAGGTGCATGGCTCAAGCCATGCTGTGGTGTGCAGCAGCCATTGCTAACACCCCTATGCACCACTGGCATGAGTCTGGTGGCCTGTGCCAGGAAGGCATCTGTCCAGAGTTCTGACCATGCTTTGAACCTTTTCCCAGAGAAGCCTTGGCACCTCAGAGAATTCCTGAGGCATTCTTCAGAGCAATCCAATTCTGAGAGGTCCAGTTCTTTAGAAATGTATGTATTCACAAGGCTGTGGTCCTAATTAGAATAACATATTTCATGCTTATATGATCATATCAAAATGGACTCTACTATCATGTATAAATTAAAAGAACCAATAATAAATGTATATATTCAGGTAAAATCCTCTAGATGAGGCAAATGTGCTTTTAGTTCATCCCAAATAGCTCTTTTATTTCTGTGCCACATTACACACTTATGCGGTAAGATTCCTTACTGAAATGTTCTAGACATGGGCTCTGCTAAAATTGTGAGTTTTGCTAAAGCAGTTTCTCTCCCTTGGAGTCATTATGAAGTCCATCAGCTCTGGGGATGCTCTGGGCCTGGAGGGATAGTAGGAGGCCACTCTGTGATGTGCACACCACAACCTGACTTTTGGTCAGGAAAGAAAGCCAGGGCTCTGCATCTTTCTGGGGTTCTTTTGGGATTTCTGATGCTGGATAAAAACAAGGCCACTCAGCTCTACCTGAAATAAAAAGAATTAAGTGATGCAGAGATCAGGATTAACATGAAGGAACATATCCAGAAGCATTATTCTTGAGCTTCTCAGTGGCATGGTGGTGTTTGCATAGCCCCTGATGTAATAAATAGAATCATGGCATTTTGACCATATGCTATGGGTCACTGTGTTTATATCATGGCCCAAGAGACTCTGAGTTCCTGATGTGGAGGGCAATCTGTGTAGCACAGGACCCAGCATAGTGCTCCCCTCATGTTTCAAGCTCAGAGAAGTCCATTGGATGAAAAAAAATGAGCCCATGCATAACAACATAAATAAATAAATAGAGGTGTTTTAAAATGCAAATCAATTATTATCATTCAATTTATTATTTGAGCTTACCTCACCCTGTATTCATCTGGCTACTTTTTTCTTCAGCAGAAGATGCCTAATTGCTGGAAACTATGTTACTCAGCACCTTGCCAGCCTTAGTGACAGACATACCCTGAGGCTGGGGCCCTGGCTCTGTTCCCTGGAATTATGTGGGCTCAGTAGTTCTGATTCACCAGAGCTGGTTCATTGACTTGTCCTTCTTGACTTGAAATTGTGCCTGACCTAATAATGGACCTAACAGCCCATTATTCTTAGAGTTAAGACCCTGTGGCTATGATCTGAGGAGTTGTGGTGGTCATCATGATTCTAGGAATCTGTTCGTATGTGCTCATTTACAATCTATCATAAAGAATAGCCCATAGATTGCCACATCCCTCACAGCCACCTGCTTCCCACTGCCCTGGACCTAATTAATCTCCCTGTGTCAGAAATCTGTTGGTTCTGAGCCAACTGCAGAAGAGAGTGATGCCAACTCATTCAACCATGCAGAACTGAGAGCTAGCAGCCAGCATAAAGGTATCAAGGCTTGGACAATGAAAAGAGGAAGAAAAGCAGAGTACCTGGAATGTTCCTAGACTTTGGGGCAAATTAGCAAGTATTAAATGGGCGATCCTTGAGAGAAGAACCAACCCTAAGATTTTTAATAGCCCAAATAAGGAAATAAAAATGTCTACATCAAAGGTGGCCAAGACAATGTCAATGTTTAAAGCAGGATATCAGAGAAATATTTGGAGATGCTACAAAGTGGGGACATGTTGCTATAGTGGTGCTCAGAGTTCTTATCTGAAGGCACATGGATCCTTCCAAATCACAGAAATATGCCTACACTGTAGTCACTTAAAAATCCTTGTTAACACAGCACATCAAGAGGAATATAGTATTAGAAAATGCACCAGGACAAATCATCTATTGTGTGACACACATGCTACTTGGCATATCTCCAGCTTTCTACATCTACCATCAAATGAATTGAAAATTGAGAAATAGAGGTGTTTCAAATAACCCACATTTCTCTTTTCTGCTCCACCCCCACCTCCCAACTCCTGTAAAAGCCATAGCCCAGGTGCCCCTGTGCTGTGAGGGTAGGGGTATTTCTGAGGAGGTGGTAGAAGGGAACTAATAGGATTATGCGCCAGAATGGTTGTCTGCCAAGAGCAATTCACTGTGAGAGAAGTGCTCCCATTGCCCTCACCATTTGCACAAGCATTTTCCAAAGGTGGTGAAATGGTTTTAATAAGTTATGTGTAATCAAGTATGATTAAATAAGTTATGCCAATCAGGGGCTCTGCTTGGGTGGGCCTCAAATCAGCCCCATTTGGGGGTTCAGCCTAGGCAATGTTAAGATGCATCCCATCAGAAATATCATGTGCCCTTTGGCACTGTCTTAACCCCAGGTTGTTGAATCTTCATGAGTCTTGGTTCCTCATGTATGAAATGAGAATAACAGAGTAATTGTCCCAGGAGCTAACAGGTGCAAGTCCCTTGTCTTGTCATATACAGGGCACCCACTCAGGTTAGCTGTTACTGTCATTGCTATTATTGCTGTCATTAGGTTGTCACTTTTTGAACAGGGTAATAATCCAAAGTATCACATGCCTAAGTTAAATATATTGAGTGATGAATATTTGGAATAAAACAAAAACAAGTATAACATTTCTCCAATTAGGAAGATTTCAGTCCCCAAAAAGAGAAAATGAATCCTAGTGGGAAATAAAAAAATAAAAAAAGGAGTGCTGAATGCTGAATATAAAGAGACCCAGGTCTAAAATAATCTTTTCTAAACTTTGTCAGTGTAAATCCAGTCCATATATAATTGTATTTCTGGGTTAGTCAAGGTTTTACTGCAAATCCAGTAAAGAGATTCAAAAGCAACCGCCAAGAATATTAAGAAAAAGAACATATTGCATTTTATTATCAGTAAATGAGAACATTTTACTTCAGGGAGTTAGTAATGATGAAATTTCTCCCTTTTCCCATTTAAACTTAAGTTCAAATACACACATCAAAAAAGCATGAGAAAGATATAATGCTTATGAGAGTTGTGTGATGGGATGTGACATGAAAGGTACCTGCACGGGTCATTTCTTCCCCAGCAGCAGTGCCCACAGGACCTCACTCCATAAGATGCCAGGAGGAAGGTCACTTGAGGAGCTGCTATGCCTCTGGGAGGACAGAGCAGAACAGTCACCCTCCTTCCCTGTGGACAGAAGCATGGGGTGTAAATATGTTTCACCCACGTGGTCTCAGTCCATCCCACTTCACCTCATTTTACACCTAGGAAGGAAGTTGTATGAGGCAGCCTTGGCTTCATGAGATCAGGCAACTCGTGCAGGAAGGCAGAGAAGTCACCAATGGAAATTGGCCTTGGTACCTTCTGGTCTGTCCAGGGGACACATTGACATTGGACTTGGACTACTAGCAAGAGGTATGAGCTAGGTTGTATTCATCAGCACTAGTAAAGAGGCCAGCAAGAGGTGGAATGGCAGGGGAAAGTTGAAGAATGGGAGAAGAAAAGTAAATGGAAGTGCCAAGAAACTAATAATGTCACTTTACCAAGTGAAATGTTAAGAGCAAGTTAATGGAACAAAAATAAAAGAATGAGCATATTATTTAAAATTACATTGTTACCAACAGAGGGGCTAGAAATAATCTAATTCTCAAACACTTCAAAGTACAGAGAAAGAGGTTTGGTTGTAAGGAATCAAATCTCCTACCTCAGTGACAGCGTGTAAATAAATGGATCTGTAGAGATAAAACATATTATTGGTTATGAAAGTATCCTTCAGAAAGAGTGAAAAATCTCTGTACAGATGCTCTTTGACCTCTGATGGGATTCTCCAAAATGAAGCCTTGTAAACTTAAAGTATCATAAATTAAAAATGCATTTAATGCTTCTACTTATAGAACACCCCAGTTTAGCAACCCAACAGTGCCGGATGTTCATCCCAGGATTATGTGGCTGATGGGAGATGTGGTCGCTGCTGCCACCCACTATTGAGAGAAGATTGTATCACATATTACTGGCCTGCCAAAAGACAGACATTCAATTATTGAAGTACAGTTTCTACTAAATGTGTATCACTTTCACACCATGGTGCAGCTGAAAAATCCTTGAGCCAAACCAGATTAAAACAGGGCCCAACTACAGTGCAGTTATGGGCTATGGGAGCATCTAGGAATATGCCTTTCTTAATATTTGATTTGTTATAATGACCATGCATTATGTTATTTTACAAAAGGGACATAGGACCAAATTGCTGTGTTTTTAGTCCAGAGGTACTTGCTATCTTCTCATAAAGAACATTTAAAAGAGAAATACCCACAAAAATTATAAATAGCATGCTTGTCATTCTGAATGTCAATTGTTTTTGGACTTTGGTTTTAAAATACAGTCTTCGTTATTATTTAGGCTTGGAGGAGGCAAGAGATCAGGACACAACTGCCATTGGAAAGTCAATTTGTTGTTCAGAGATCCCAAGAGGAGAGGGCCCACGATGCCAAGGGGTCTACATGAGGAAGACTCAGGGTTAGATAGAAGGCAAGGAAGGAAACTAAGAGCATTTTCTGTGCTTTCTTTGGGAAGGAATGGAAAAGGCAGAGTAGACAGGTTCAGGATTGGCTAGTTTGATGATTTCAGAGGACTCCGGGGCACAGACTATTCCAGTTGGTTTGTCTGCACTTCAAAGGTGCATTGGCAGGTGAGTTGTTCTAACACTGGGAAGCGCAGTCCCTCCAAGATCAACAAGACCTCAGGATATCAAAGCATCAGAACACAGAAAATTAAATACATATTTAAAAACACCTTTGGAAATAGTTTCTCCTGTTAAAACACACCCAGTGTCCAATGCCTAACATCAGCAAAATAACACTAAAAAGAAAGAACTGATTGCTAGATACTGTCAACCCGGGCAGTGGTCATGGACTATTAGCCCATTTGTTGTCAGCTGAGCATTTCCTGTCATCCCTTCATCTGTCTCTGAGCTAGAAGAACATGTCTGGCCCATCCATGAGTAGCCCATCCTCAAGAGTATAACTCTGCTGGTCCTAAAGCCTTGCACAGATAGCAACCATCTGGCTTGGATTCCGCCAGCCTAGTCAAGAGAAATGCCAATCCTGTCCACAGGAGCATGAGACATCTCAGATCACGTTAACAATTAACGCTTTCTCTTTTTTCTTTTTCTTTCTTTCTTTCTTTCTTTCTTTCTTTCTTTCTTTCTTTCTTTCTTTCTTTCTTTCTTTCTTTCCTTCCTTCCTTCCTTCCTTCCTTCCTTCCTTCCTTTTCCTTCCTTCCTTCCTTCCTTCCTTCCTTCCTTCCTTCCTTCCTTCCTTCCTTCCTTTCTTGTGTTGGGTATGGAACCTAAAGCCTTGCACATGCTAAGCACATACTCTAAAACTAAGTTACACCCTAAATCCCAATTTTTTTTTAATTTTTTTATTACCATACCCTAACTTCCATTCCAGAGCCATCTCCTAGCTCTGTCACAAATGGGGGATATCATCTGTCTCTGAGCAGTTGTCCCCACTAAGATTCTGTAGTCTGTCTGAACTTTGATCGCTGTCACTTCAATGTTAATAATAGTTTCCGTCAAACCCCTGGCCATATGGTAATTAGAAAAAGCTTGAAGACTGGATATAGAGAGCAAAGGTCTCAACACCAGCAAAGGGAATCTAAGTGACAGCCTTTGTTTGGGACCTAGCTAGCTTAGTTAAATTTTCATAACAAAAATACTCTGCTGTTGGAAAAAAAAAATCTGGGACATATCAGCCTTTTTCACTTTTCCCAGTGAATGGTTGGCAAAAATCTTGCAAGTTGTTTACTTAATAATTTATTTAAAAGTATAGTTTTGCAACTGTGCGATTTGTTTGCTTTCCCCCCCACTCTGAGAATCAAGTGTTATAATCAAGCATTGCTTGTTATGATGGAAGCCGTGTGGACGATTTGGACTTTGAGTGATGTCCACCCCCTGGCCTGCATGCAATTGCCTTGCAGGACTGCCCTGGTTCCCTTTTTTACCCTGCTCTCGCCTTTGGCCTACTCTCTGGTTTACACAGCTCTGCCAGCGGGAAGGGGAACCACTGGACATAAACAATTGCACTAATCCAGGTACAAATGAGTTTTGTGTTGCTGCTCATTTGGGGGCTGCTGGCTTCCTAGGAAAAGTGAAATAAAGTGAGTTTATAACAAGCAGTCTATGAACTGTGTTCTCTTTTAATCATAAACAGACAATTTATCCACTGGGAACATCACATGACTCAAAGAATCAGAGCCTTTAGAAGAGTGATTCATCTGGTTTCATATTAGAGAAAGAGAGGGAGAGAGGAAGGGAGGGAAGAGGGGGGTCCAGAAAATAAAAATACTAGAGTTCTCCAGAGAATCAAAATCAACAGTGTGTGTGTGTGTGTTTGTGTATGATTATATATAGATAGAGATAGATATATAAGAGGAAATTTATTGTGGCAATCAGTTTTCTTGATTATGGAGACTGAACAAATTTAGGACACGCTAGCTTGCAAGCTAGAGAACCAGGAGAGTGGGAAGTATAATTCAGTCCAAGTCCAAAGAACTGAAAAACAGGGTTGGGTTGGGGGGATCAACTGGCATATGTCCAAGATTCTGAAAGTCCTTAAACCAGGAACTCTGATGTTTGAAGACATAGATGCCCCAGCTCCAAAATGGAGAGAAAATTTGTCTTTCTTCTTCCATTATGTTCCACCTGGGCCTTTAATGCATTGGAAGATGCTCACCGTGATGGTGGGGTCCTGACTTCTTTACTCAGTCCACTGATTCAAATGCCAATTTCTTTTGGAAACACCTCATAGGCAAACTCACATAATATTTTACCAGCAATATTGTTATTGCTTAACTCAGTCAATTTGACATCTAAATTAATCAGAGTCAAATATCTATCTATTGAGAGGTGGAGAGAAAGAGAGTACCCCCAAGACGCCCTAAGCAGGTAATAATGCACTTAGGGGAATTTCATGTGTTCTACCTTCCCATCAGCTCCTGATCCCAGGAGAAGCCACCTGGACTGGCTCTGCTTGTGTGAACTAATCACTGATGATTCTGAACAACAGAGAAAACTCCCCTGGTTACTCCATCCACAGATGAAAGCCTGGAGCTGGCTGTGCACTTTCATAAGCTGGATCTCTCACAGATTGGCCGGTCACCGAAGTGCTGTCATTGCTGATCAGTGGGGATATGATGGAGGAGGGTGAATAGAGAGACAGAGGGGGAATGTCCAGGTTTCAAAACTCTGAACCATGCCCAGACATCTCTGTAAAAGGCTGGCTGCCTCCCGTGACAGAGAGAGAGAGAGCAGAGACTTGGCCCTTTGGCTGTGGGCATCAGTTTGTCTTATCCCTCTTTCTCCTGAGGGGAAGGCAGTTGAGATTGTTGAATTTGCTAGGCTTGTAGGGAGCAGCCTAACAGAGCAACCCATTTGTAATGCAACAGAGCTTACCCTACGGAAACCTGTAGGGAAATTTTCACCTTATTATGTGAAAAGGTAAAAAGCCATTATGGGTATGGAGATTTGGCATGAAAAATAGGACTTTTTGTGTTTGTTTTGTTTTATATCCAGGGCTGGTTGGGTTTCATATCATCATCAGCTGAAGCACACAGAGCCCTTGGATGGCTCATTTCTGAGCAGCTGATCCCCAAGGGCAAGGCAGAAAAAGGGCCCTCTGTTCTGTCTATCTCTTGGCTTCACATTGGTAGTCTCCTGTAAGATGAGAAGTGAGCAGATGTGCACAGACCCCAAACAAGAGGTCAGGAGAACAGGTTTGGTAGAGGGAGGAACCATCATGAAGGTGTCAGGGGAAATCTCTAAGCACCAAGTGGGAATGTGAGAAATGCCAGCGCTGACACAGAGGAAGGGGCAGGAATGGGTTGCATTTGAATGGCCATTGTGCCCTCTGTAGGGGACCCTTCCCTAAGTAAGGTCCACAACCTCTCTCATCCCGCCTGCCTCACTCAGCTCCACGGCCAGCCACCTGCAAGGCTTTGCATTTGTACTGATAACCTATGGTTCTCAGTTCAGGTAAACATCTTGCTTCTCCCCACACCTTGCCCGCTTTCTCAGCTTTCTACCAGTCCCCACCACCAAGCCCGTGCCATCTGCTTCGACTGCAAGTCCTCTGCTAGCACTAGCAAGTTGCCCAGGGAGCCGGCCGGCGCCCATCGGTGAGAGCGCCCTCTGCTGGCTCTATTAGGACTGGCAGGATGGCTGCGTCTCTAGGCTCAACCCGTGGCAGGATGCTACCAGCGAAACCACCCACCCACTCATGAATCATCTTATGCCATCCATGGAAAGTAGCTATTCAGGCTCTGCTGGAATATTTGCAGTGACGGAGCTTATTAGCAGTCCACTCCGTTGTTGTCAACACTTAACACTAGAAATGGCTTTCTTATGCAGAGTCCTTGGTCTCTTACTCCATATCTCCTATCTCTGCCCTTTCAGATCACCCTGAGCAAGGACTGCTCTACTTTCCTTGACAACCCTCTGCTATTTGTTTGTGGTGTCATCTTCCGACTTCTTATGCACTCTGAGTTTATGTTCAATTTTAATCCCCTTTATATATACTACTAATTAGTCCCATCAATTCATCCAGTCAGCAAGCATTTAATTCTCACTATGTGCCAGGCACGTGCTATTACTATTTGTTTAATCTAAGAGTATATCTTCATGATTTGTGCATTAAATTTTATCCTGTTTTATTAAATCCATAATTTTATCATATCCATAATTCTTATCCACATTCCTAATCCAAAAATCCTAAATCCCAAATGCTCCAAGATTCAAACTTAATTTTGAAGCATTTGGGATTTTTGGACTTTGGAATATTTTGGATTTCAGACTGTCAGAGAAGAGATGTTCAACCTGTAAAGTCTCTTTAGATATCCCAAAATCTGAAACACTTCTTGTCCCCAGCATTTGGATAAGGATCATTGTATGTAGATTATTTGTAGATCAAATGTGTTGATCTCAATTTGTAGGTCAATCAAAATCATGTTTTTATATAACCAATATATCTCCAACAGCTTGCAGATCAATTTAATTGTAGTGTTGTTTTGCAAAAATTTTTATATCCTGTTGCTTCTGAACACCACATCCCATCTTAACATTCATTTAAAGAAGTGGAGGAGAACCTATAGAGCTCCCTGGGGTCTCTTCTTTGTGAAAGATTGTTCAACCAACTGCTAAGTCTTTTAGAAATTACCCAAGAGGATTTTGCCCCATCATCTTTAGATTGATCAAAAAGCTTTCACCTTGTCACATGTTAAGAAATCCAAAAACACTGAGGCCATCATATTCCCCTGATGTGCAGACTAGTAATTCCATTAGCATTCTCCTTGCCTTGCTGTGTGGTTTTGACATGACACCCTTCATTGCTTCTTGTAGTCTCTAAACCTGTTGCTGGCTGGGCTGGACATTGAGGTCCCATTGCTACACGCAGAGTCATTCTCAATTCTAGCTCAAAAGTCTGTTCCACATTCCTGATTTAGGCAGGAGATTGGGGCTCCAGCATTGTCCTTGAGCATCCCCCTGGGAGGTGGACACTTTGTTTCTCTCCTGGGCTCAGCAGTGCCTTGTCTTGGCTGAAATGCCTCAAGTCATGGGATTTCCCCTGTGTCCCTGGGGAAGCTACTTTAGTCTAATAATAGATGGCATTCTTAACAAGGACTTCCTATTCATTTATCATAAATTATCTTGCACTGATTTTTCGCTCTTATTCTTGCACCTTTTGTTTTTAATATAACAAATACCTAGTTCTTCAGGCTGTGCCTGAACATGTGTGTTATGTGAACAATATGTAGAACAAGGGTCCTGCGCAAATATATTATATGTTATGTCCATGTGGAAGTCAAAGCAATTTCATCACACTTTAAAATATAATAAAGTGATGACTGAGGCCTAGATGTATCCTTGGGGAGGGGGAGGAGTGTGTGGGAGCGAGAGGTTGGAGAGATGTGTCTGCTCCCTCCTGCTCTCTGGGCCTCCTAATGTAATAATACTGGGACAGTATTTATCCAACTATTCCTCCCAACTCTCCCACAACATACGGGGCTAATCACTTACACCAGAGACACATTTCCTCTGAGACCTGGAGTGGATGTTTATAGTAATATTTCAGGTTGAGTATCCTTTATTTAAAATGCTTGAGATCAGAAGTGTTTCAGATTTGGGACTTTTTGAGATTTTAGAATATATGGGGATGGGACTCAAGTCTAAGGTAATTTTACACAATACTTTAAGTGCATCTGTATTTTAACTATGACCTATCACATGAGGTCAGGTATGGAATTTTCCATTTGTGGTGACAAAAAAATTTGGATTTTATAGCATTTAAGAGATCAGATTTTTGGATTAGAGATGCTGACCTGTACTATTCTACTGCTAATAACAGTAATTAATATTTGTTGAATATGTATCTGTGACTTTGGATTTGACAGTTTGCTTAATTCTTCAAGACAAACCTATGAGGTAGATACATAATTCTCATTTAGTGCTGAGGAAGATTGAGGCCTGGTGTGCTTAAGTCACTTTCTCACATGAACAGTCCATTATGTGGCAGCCAGGAAGCAAGGTCTCTCTGAATCCATTATATTCTCCTGCCAAGGGCTGCCACATGGGGTGTCCACCTGAGTGGACAAATGGAACCTAGGACTGTGCAGTCCAGTGTCTAATATGGGAGCCACTAGCCATATGTGCCTGCTAAGCACTTGTAATTGGTCAGTGTGAATTTAGAGGTGTTGTGTGAAATAGACACTGAATTTTACATAAATGTAAAATACCTCATTAATAAATTTTTATATTTATACCATATTGAAATGACATTTTTGATATGTCAAACCGAATTGTATATATTTTGAACATTAATTTTGCATTTTAAAAATTCTTCTTGATGTGTTTATTAGAAAACAGAAGTGGCTCTCATTTATTACGGCACAGGCTCTATGACCATCAGACTGTGCTAATTGAGAGCATGCATTTAGAATGTGATCTCCATACTGTTTGGCTTTTCAAAGAAGGAAAAGAGGGCAGAGATACCAAAAAGAAAAGAAAAATTTCCATCTATGTGATAAATCAGAAGGGAACATTATCTAGGTAACTTAGTTTCTTGAACCCTTGAATAGGGTGATTTTGCAAGCTACATTGCAAAGAAATGTGGAGGAAAAATAAGCGTTTTATTAAGAGTGAAGGAGAGAGGGCTGGTAGTGTAGCTTACTGGTATAGTACTTACCTAGCATGCATGAAGCCTAGTCTTAACCTAGGCTTAACACACACACACACACACACACGCATGCACACGCACATGCATACACACACACACACACACACACAATGAAGACGGAGTAAGAAGAAAAATCTTAAATTCATGCTAGCAAAATAGGAAAATTAAATAATTTAAAAACACAGATCTGAGAACTGTTTCACAGTTACTTTAGAAGTACACAGACTCTTATCCAGGGGACATGAATTCTTCCTTCACATAGCTCTGAGCTACCTAGTACCTGTAACCTCTCCCAACACCAGGAGCCAAGTCGTTGGTCTGCAGGTTGACCTCCCACCTGAACTTTTCTACTAGGCAGCTAGTAGCTGCTTCATGACAACTCCACACTTCAACAACTTCCAAAGAACCCAAACATCATTAAGCCATTTAATAGCAATCAGGGGTTGCTGGTTGCTCAGATGTGGTCCCAGAATTTCCTGTCTAGCCAATAATGAAAAAGGAGTCAAGGTCTCTGAGGGGCCCAGCACAGGGCTGAGGGCACCAGCACAGTTCTATAGCCCAGCACAGTTCCTGCTGAAGCCTTGGCAATGATCCCAGTACAGTGTCTGGAGAAAGCTATGAATGTTCTAGAAGTGGAAAGTCTATTAGAGAGACTGCTGCTACTGTGTTTGCACAAAGCACCCTCTGGGCTGCTTCACGAAATTCAATGAGTAGAACCACAGAGAATGGTCCTCACCTCATGAAAACCACATGGAGATAATCCTGGGGTGGGAGAATCCGGAGGAGCAGTGGGAAGTTTCCTGATTAATAATAATACTGAGGTGTGCATAATTACAAGGAAATAGTATTTGTGGAAATAGCGCCCCATATAGAAAGGATGACAGAACAATCCAGAACAACTTGTCTTGGTTAGGGACAAATAAGAAAAATCATGAGTTTCCCAGAGCAGTGCAGGGACCAGCTAAAGGAGGAACAGAGATATCCCTCTCAAGGTTTGAGAATGGATGTGAAGAGCATGTGCTTCCTAGGTGTTGGCCCTGAGAGGGTGGCACTCAGCTGGCTTCCTTTAGTCCAAGCTCTAAACAGGAGGCTTATCAAGAATTACTTACATTCAGTTGTTTAATCCATAGAAAAACCTTGTGGTTCAAAATCATTATCCCATTTTACAGATAGGAGAAACTGAGGCTCTGGTTCAAAGTCACACAGCAAGTAAGCGCACACACTTAGCCTTATTCTACTCAGCCCCTAAACTCTGCTAAAAACAATTTCAAAATTTTTCAACATTAAAACAACTCTGGAAGTAGATGGATGAATCTGGTCAGAGTCTTGGCGCAGCCACTTATTAGCTGTTTGACTTGAAGCCAAGTACTTAATTTCTCTAGCTCTCAAGTTTCTTGGTTTTAAATTGGGGGCAATAATAGGACATACACATTTCTTATAAGGATGAAATGATAAAATGCACATAAAATGTGCAGCAAAGTGCCTGACACATGGTGAAGACAGTAAACACTGACAAATGCCTATGTGCGCACGCTTGTGGCCCGTGAGCAAGAACAACGAAGAGTCACTCATTTGACAAAACACTTCTATCCCCAGGTGCCTCCAGCAGACAGCTCTCCTCAAGGAGCTCATAATCTTAAAGGCAAGACAGAAAGAATAAAGCGCAGGGTGTAAATGGCATGAACAGAGGCCTGCCTAAGCAGGAAGAGGAAGTTTTGGACATGAGGGGCTCCCCGGGAAGGTGACCGGTGGAGAGGAGTCTCCAGGAGTCAGTCTAAGTTTTTTAGGCAGGAAATGCAACCCAGGAGCTACATGTCAGCCTGTGACCCCATTTGGGAAGTGTGAGCCATCCTCAGGATGCCTGGTATGGAAGGAGGTTGTACAGTTTTGAGAGTACAGTACAGGGAAGAGCTGGGAGAGAACTGAGAAGGAGCAGAACAGCAGTAAGGAAGACAGCCATTTTCAAGCTGTGAAATGAGCAACAAAGAAAGTTTTGAATGGAAGGCTGACCAGGTTACATTTGGTCAGGAAAAATGTGATTTTTGCAATGAGGATTCACCTGGCCCACACATGGGGTCCGTGTATACTCTGATTTTAGTTTTTTTTTAATCATGGCACCCAAAAACCAGGGAGAGGTAAGAACACAGGGTCTATCTCTGAACGTCCTTTCACTAGAACCAGAGCATCATGGTTCCTTGCTGTCTTTTTCCCCACAAAGATGGGACCCTTTTACCTCCCCCTACCCATCTACTTCTTATGTTTCCAAACACATTGCTATAACCAACGGAGACCATTCCCTGTTGGTACTGGAATCCATCATAGATTCACTTCTGAGCACTACTCTGGAGATCTGTGTGGTGTTAGAAGGAGAGAGGAGAGTGGGCTCACACTGCTGGAAAAGGGGATCCCAGGAAGCCATGAGCTGAGAGGGATGCTGTTAGCCTTCCAAGGAAGCACCAGTTCAGGAAACAAGGATTACAGAGGCACCCAAGAGGCTCTCAGACAGGTTCCTCCCTGATTTAGATCCCCTGGATCCCTTAATGTCTGTGCTGGCCATATTGGACTGGGAGGTGACTTCTTCTTTGGAGTGGAAGAAGGGCATGACTACTAGCAGGCTCTTTGCTTTCACTTCCATTTCTCAGTTGAAGAGACTTGGGCTCAAGGAAGTTCTGTTCTGCTCAAGATGACCCAGTTTACAAGGGACACAAGTAGGGTTCATATTCAATTTTTGCTGCCTTAGAATCACAGCAAAATTCAGCATTTCTTTCATAAAACATTCAGCCATAAAACAATCAGTATCAGTTTTCCAAGCTTCCTCAACTTATTTTGAATCACTTCTCTATCCACATTGCTTTGAGATGCAAAAGAAAGGAGTTAGGTTTCACCTGTTCCTCACACTGCCTCCCCATTACCTTCCTCCTATAAAGAGATAATTGTCTTAAACCTGCTCCTAGCTAGTCACTTGGCAGCTGCTCTTGCTATAGCCCTAGCCCTAGCCACCACCAGCACTGGCTCCTCCCACCATCTTTGGCCCCTCCCACCAGAATTGTCTCCTCCCATCGGCATCAGCTTCTCCCACAAGGGCCAACCCTTCTTACCTGCCTTGTTCCTTCATAACAGTATCGTCTCTGCTCAGTGGCATTAGACCCTTCCACAAGCATTGTCATCACCCACTGGCATTGCCCCTCCTGCTTGCCCTGACCGTGTCTACCAATACTGGCCCTTCCCATCAGCCCCGGCTCCTCTATGGACTTCCATAACTCTCTTTGCTGCTGGTGACCACAGAGCCCTTCCATGGCCTCTAACATCTTCTTTGAACATTGTTCTTTGAAACCATGACCATAAATGTGGGGGAGGTGGTCACCTTCCTTCCCTTTGCTGTCTGACATCTGTGTCAGAGTACCACCTCAGACTACCACTCTAAAGGAAGCAGAGGTCTAGAAGGTTTAAAGGCTTGAAAGGATGGGCAGGATGAAATGCCAGCAGCATATAGGAAACAACAACATCGAATGTTTGCCAACATGTTTTTCAAATAATTCAGCCACCCTGGGAGTTTCTCACTAAACACATCTAGATGGGCCATGTAACTGTCCCTCCCTTCCTCCCTCCCTCCCTCCCTCCCTCTCGAACATACCATTTCATGCCTTCTCTGACCCCACATTCCTTTTTATTTATCAGATAACATGTTTTCACTATGTCTTCAGTTGTGTCTCTCCAAATATCATTTTGGGAGCTCCATTTTCCACAGTATAATGGCATAGATCACCCAAGTAACTCAGATGCCAGTTAACAAAATGAATGTGAAGTAATTTTGTTGTTTTTACTCAATTATACACTCATAAAAAACAAAACAATGCTTTACTACCTCTGAGAAGGTGCAGAGTGAGAACACCATCCACAACCTGACCCCGTCATACATCCCTCTGGTGCTCTAGTCCCTAACTCTGACCTGAGGGGCATCATTGGTCCCTTCTTGGTGCAGCCTGAAATAGCCAGAGAAAGCAAACTTTTCTATTCTCTGAAGTTTGGGGCTGTTACTTTGCCAGGATCTGTGGACACTGTGCTTGTGGTCATTGGTTTAAGAAGTCCTCTGGCTCCATCTTTTAAATGAGGCAGCTGCAAGTGTTGTAATTACAGTGACATGTTCCAACAACTTCCAGATTTCCTCTTTAAAATATTTTTTCAATTATAACTTGAGTTTATCATTTCATCATCAAATCACTTAATAGAAAATGCTACATTTGGGTCCCATCATGGATAATCGCCCCCCCCCCCAAAGAAAGGGTTTTATTCCAGTAAAGACTGAGTTCAAGAAAGTCTCTGGCAAACTTAAGGCTCTTGAAATCCAACTGTCTTGACAGGCTGAGCTGCATGAAGTCAACCTGGCCAGGAGGGAGTAGGCACTGTCTTTCCCTACTTCTCTATCCCTGTACCCTAAGCCAGGAGCCCTGTCACCCTGTGGAGAGGAAGAGCACTTCCATTTTCAACCTGTGGCTTCACTGCACACTGCAGCAGACCATGCTGCACCTAGCCCTGGAATGGAAGGATCACAGGCTCTTTGTGGCTGCAGTTTGTATTGGCTTCCTCCCTGCAGCTGTGAAGGGAAGCAAACCTGTGGAGCTCTCTCCTCTATTTTTCCTATTGTTGTCTTATCATTATAATCACTTCTGACCAGAGAACATAGCCCATTTTAGGTGCACATTCTCTGATCTGATGCCCTATTTCAGTTCATGGAGACATTGATCACACATGCATTTTGAACCCAGAATATGAACATCAGAGACCTAGAGCACAGTTCTAGCTCCTTGTGCCATGCTGCAGAAGGCAAAATTGGCCCCTTTGTGTTCTACATGGTGCATCTTAATCATGAACCACATCATCTGCAGATATGCACAGCACTCTAAAAGTTACCAACCATTTTCACATCTATTCTTTTTCTTTGCTATTCATATAACCACGAAGCAGATGCAATTTTCCCATGTTCCAGAGGGGGAAATGAATTCTAAAGCAGATAAAATGCCTTTTTCATAGAAAGAAAGTGCTGGGTTTTCTGACTTCTGGTCTAAACTGTTTTAGCCATAACAGAATGTATCAAAGATAATATATTTACATATTATTCCATTAAATCACAGGATATAATTATTTAGGCTTAAATATATTATTCATAGTGGGAAAAGTTGTTGTCTGGAACTATGATTATACCAACATAGCTTTGAACAGCGTTTGAGGTGTGAGAGGTCTAGCAAATAAAACTAACTGGTACTGAGAACCACACAAAGAGTTTATGCAACTCAATAAGAGGCATCTACAAAAGACTCACAGGATGATCATACTGGATGTGTTTCCCCTATAATCAGTTACAATGCCAGGATGTCTGTACTCATCATTCCTATTCCCTAGAGATTCTATCATGGTGGCAATTTAGCAATAATAGTTTCTTTTAACAAAAAGGACTCCACTCAGGTTGGAAAGGAGAATTAAAATTATATGTGTTTATATATGTCATGATTATGTATTTAAAAAATACTGAGGAGCTTGCTAAAAATCTATTAAGACAATTATAAATGAATTGAGCAAGTTTTCTAGATACTAATGTATACTGACTATAATATCCACCATTGCATTATAGTAAATAATTTCACTAAATCCTCTAAATCCTCTGTCCTCCTCTCTACTATCCCTAAGACCCCACTAATCTTTCCCTTTCCATACTTTTGTCTTTAGGCTGTCATCTAGTTGTTCACCAAGTCATATGCATTTATATCACCTCCTTGTCTTTTCATATTTGATGGCCATTGTCTGGATGTACCACAGTTTTTTTATCTAGTCACTTACTGAAGGTATCTTGATTGCTACCAAACAAGACAATTGCTATAGCAACTATAAATAAAAGTTAATTTTTAATGGAAAAGTTTAAAGTTCATTCCCTATACTATGCCTCTCATTCCCTGCCATCTCTTGATAGGGCAGGAAGTAGAGGCAGCGCCAGAGTCCTGAATACCCATGAGTTAGTCTGTTATTTGCTAAATAGGCCATGATTGCAAAATGTTAAAAAAAAAATTAGCTATGGACAACAGACTCATTCTTCATAATCCTATGAATTTCCATTGACATAAGGGTCAATGAAACCCCTAACAAAATGAGAGACATGTATTTTAGGAGAATCTAGGGAATGTGTATCTATGAGAGTTCCCAGGTTGGAAGTTTGGGTGTGTCTTGCTGGTTGTGTGATGGATCTGTGTGGCTTGTGAACACAGTTTCAGTTGCACTCCTAGGTAACAGTTGACCATCACCATCCTGGCTCCTATCTGCTCCTGAGATTTCTACACTACTAGGCATGTACATTAGCCTAACATCATGACCTCCAAGGTCTGTCCTGGCTCACCCTTCAGACTTTCCTCTGCAGTATCCTGGAAGGTAACTTCATACTGACCCCTATTGCTGGGTATCTAGAATAGAAGGAACAAAAGAAGTGAGAGAGGGCAAGGATTCCAAACCAGAATCTCTAGGCATCTGGAGACCAGCTTCCCATTCACCAGCTGTCATATTGTGTGAACCAATTAGTTTACTTGCTGGTAAAATTGGAATAACTTTAATATACTTGTTCTTCTGTGTTTTTTGGGATTAATTTCAGAATCTCCTGTGCCTGCCCAAATCCACAGACACTCAAGTTCCTAATATAAAATGTAGAAGTAATTTCATATAACCTACCCCTGATATGCTTTAAATCATAATATTATTTATACTATAATAATTATAATATTATATTTAGAATTAATATTATATTTTGTACAATGTAAATAGTTGTCAGACTGTATTTAATGGCCTAAAATAACAAGAAAAAGTCTATACATGTTCAGAACAGAGACAGTTTTTTTCTGATATTTTGATTTGTGGTGAGTAGAATCCACAGATGCTAATACCATGGATATAAAGTATTGACTGAACTTACTAGGAAAATTGTTTTAAAGATTAAAGAAATATGTGCACAAAGGACACAGAAATATGCCAAGTGCAAAGTCGTCTTTAAGATAATCTCTAAATAAGATTCAAGAAATGCTTTCTCCTCTAAATGTTCAAAGCTTGGTTCACTGGGTAATGTCTGCTCTGATCCCTGAGAAAGGAACAGTCTATGGGAACAGTTGTATTCTTTGAGGAAATGTTTTGAGGGAGAAAATAGGACATTGTTCCCCTTTTTATGAACGGCTTTTAAAAATAACGTGGGCAATCTCTCCAAACCAGTCTTCTCTACATCCTCTGAAACCAACCAGGTTTTATCTTTAAATATTTAAGGATATTTATTATGTTTTCTGGAATCTTTATTTTAGAGATAAAAATGAGTGAAGGTCTAATTGTGTATATTTATAAAGTATTTTCCATACATTTTTAAAGAAATTAAGACAGTTTACAGGAAAAGCCACATTTATAATTTCAATTCGTGATACAGAGAGGATGGATTTTTACATACACTGAACATTTTATAAAATGTATGTTGTTCTCTTGTATATTAATGGTGCATCCACAGCTACTATTTTAGTGAGCTGCACTGCAAAATCCATTTTCCAGCAAGACTGAAAACTGGTTCCAATTTGGCCTCAGTCTTTAAGTAGCTGTGTGACTTTAGCTTTACTTGTTCTGAAGTTCAATTTTGTTTTTAAAACTTGGCCCCAGAGAAAGCTCCATGATATCAGTTATCCTCCAAAATATTATAAGAATGAAGGTCATTAGTTCAGATTTTTGCAACAATTTCAATTTGCTAAATTCACTGTCTTCTTAAGACATATTTTTAATCTCTTTGATATAAACATAAATATGTATGTATTGTGAGTTTGTGCGCGCACATATATATATATATAGAGAGAGAGAGAGAGAGAAAAACTGGTCAGGAGTCCAATTCCAGGGTACTGTGGTCTATGTATCTCTGATTTTGCTATCAAAATAAATTATTTAATTACTGGCTGTGTGTCATTAAGCAAATGACTTAGCCACTCTCAGTCCATAATGCAAGTGGTCTTTCTGTACCCTTATCCATATTTGTGTTCCATTCAGCATTTTCTTCAAAACCTAGTCACCAAAAATTGTTCATCTTGATTTTTACCATAGCTGATCAAAGCCAGCACAACACATAGTTGTTTTCTGGTGGCAAGGGATTTTATTTTCTTTTCTTGTCATTTGTTTTCTTTTCTTTTTACTTACTGCTTGAATTAAATGATAGGATCATATGACTTTTCCTCTTTAGTCTGCTGTTATGTTGGATTCCACTGATTCATTTTTAAATGTTTAACCAGCTTGTATACCTGCAATAAATCTAACTTAGTTATGATTTATAATTCTTTTTATACATTACTGGATTCACTTTGTGGATATTTTGTTGAAGAATTTTGAGTCAAAGTTCATGAGAGGTATCAGTCTGTTGGGTATTATTTTTATACAGACCAAACTTTGGTATTACAAACAAAGCTAATTTCATTTTACTAACCAGTATAATAGTACCCTCATAAAATGAATTGTGGTATGATCTTTCCTCTAGGAGAATTGTGTAAAATTGATATCAATTTTTCTTTAAATCTTGGGTGGAAGTCTCCAGAGAATTCATCTGGTTCTGGATGTTTTTTTTTTTGGGGGGGTCAGGGGGACTCTTAATTTGCAAATGCAATTTCTTTCTTGGGTACAGGACTATCAGTGTTGTTTGTCTATTTCATCCTCATTAAATTTTGGTAGTTTGTGGTTTTTGAGGAGTAGGTCCTTTTCTTCTAACTTATTGAATTAACCAAGGTAAAGTTGTTTATGATATATTTTATCATTCTTTTCAATGACTTCAGAATTAATAGTGCTGTCCCTTGTTTCATTTCGGATATGTGTGATTTGCATCTTAACTTTCCTTTGTCAGCTTTCTTAGATGTCTGTCCTGTTGGTTTTAATGAATTTTTTAAACCACTGATTTTTTTCCTATTATTTTCCTGTTTTCAACTTTGTGAATTCAGATGTTTTCCTTTTCTCCACTTGTTTTGGGTTTATTTTGAACTTTTCCGCCTCAAGTTTCTTGAGATAGATACCTTAAGTATTGAGATTGTTCTGCTTTTTTAAACATTTTAGGGCTAAAAACCCACTCTAGCACTGCATTACTTCACCCCACATATTTTAATGTGTTGGCTTTTATTTTAATTTAATTATGTATTTTTTATGTTTCCTTTGAGATTTTCTTTTTGTCCCAAAGGTTATTTACAACTAAATATGTGGTTTCATTTCTATATAGTTGGAGATTTTCCTGTTGTCTTTCTGTTACTGATGTCTAGTTTGATTCCATTATGGTTAGAGAACAATACTTTGTATTAATCTGGTTATCTTAAAAATCTTAAGGTTTGTTTTATGATGAAAGAGTATTCCATCTTGGTCAATGTTCCATGGACACTTAGAAAGAATGTTTGTTCTGTTCTTATTGAGTAGAGTGGTTTATAAACAGCCATCAGTTCCTGTTGCTGATGGTATTATTCAGTGTTTCTATGTCACTGAGATTTTCTGTCTAGGAGTTCTGTTCATTGCTGAGAGTAGGGTATTGAAAATTGTAACTGTAATTGCAGATATGTCTATTCCTTCTTTCAGTTCTGTAAGCTTCTTATGTGTTATTTGAGGCTTTATGTTTTGGTACATGTATAGGTAGGATCTTTATTTCTTCCTAGTGGATTAATGTTTTGATCATTATGCAATCTCCAATTCTGTCTCTAGTAACCTTTTTTCTTTCCTCCAAAGCCTATTTTATCTGTCATTTATATAACTACTACTACTTTTTAAAAAATAATGTTTTCATAGTATAACTTCTTCTATCCTTTTACATTCAATCTATCAAGGTCATTGTATATTAGATTCATGTGTCATTGTACTTTTTACATACTTTTATTTTGAAGACAACATGTTTTTGGCCATGTATTTTTAAACAATGAGATATATAAAGCTTTAGTTAATAATTTGTGAATAGTCATACTCTAGCAGAGTGCATTCTTTAACTCAGTAGAAAGCCCACAATGTATCTAGAAAACTCTTTCCCAAGTCTCAGAACCATGCAATTTTTTTTTTTTTTTTTTTTTTTTTTTGGTGGTTGTGGTGCTGGGAATTGAACCCACGCCACGGTCTTGTGCCTTGTGCACACGAGAGAAGCACTCTACCAACTAAGCTATATTCCTATAACAGAACCATGTAATTCTAAGCTTATATCTCCATGTTCCCACTAGCTGGGCTCTTGCTTTGACAGTTGGTCTTCATGGTTCTTTCATCTTCCTCCCAGTGATACTTTATGGGTGAGAAATCCCTCATGTAACAGTAAACAGGAAGCCAAAAACAATTTACCTGAACAGGAGAGCCTATTATGTTAATAGCTATTCTTCTCTTCCCTCCCATTTTCTCACCATCTCCATAAACTTTAGGCCATACCTACCCCTTCTGGAGGGACTGAAGGATGGAGAACACTCTCCATCATGGGCTTGGGAGGCACTTTGTGCAGATAAGTGGTACCAGACACTGTAGTGACAGCAGTTTTTATTTGCTGAGCAGAGATCTGGCATTTTGGTCTCTACTCTCCTTTTTCTGGGAGCCCAGTAGTTAAGCCACACTCACTCCTTGGAAAAAAGTCCATATTGTGTCAGAATCTCATTAATCATGGGTCTCTAACAGAATACATCCCTCCCTTTAATTTATAGAAATGTATGTGCAAATTGATTTAGACAGAAGAGGTAGCTGGCAACCCTGCCTGGCCCTCTATGTAGAAGAAACCGTTTCACTATTGGTCACAAGCAAGCAACCAACCAACCAAAGAGTAATTATGATCTTCCATGTTTCTTATAGATTCCCCTTCCTGAAATTTCTCTGAAAAACTCTATTGAGCAATTTGTAACCAAAAGAGATAGCAGTGGCCTACTCAACCTGGAAATGTGTTCTGTACATTTCCCTTAAAAATTCCAATGAGAATACAAAGAAATTCCTATTTTGTTGTTTGAAGGAGCACTTCCAGAAGGCATGTATAAAATGACAGAACTGTGTACACACAAACAGAGACACATATGCTTGCACACACATGAAGTTGAGACCAAAGAATCTTATTAGATACATACTTAGAGTGCAGGAAAAAATTGGTGTGAGAAGACATAGAGATCAGATCATCCAAAGATGTTAGAATGTTAAAGTAATGGCATGGAAGTAATTTTGGGTACATACAGGGAAAAAGAGTTGGAGGGGCATTGATGGGTAGAAAGAAGGTTAAATCCAGAATGCTTGAGAGAGGCTCAGTGACCGTGCATGTGTTAAAAATAATGGAGGACAGTTTATGGGATAAAGTTATATTATGGAGGGTGGAATTTCAAGATCCAGGGAAAAAGCATCTCCTTAGCAGGGCAGCTCCATGGTTTGGCGTTGGCCCAGAGCATCAAGGGACTCACAAGATTCTTGAGTTCCATCTTAACAATTGCTGGTGACAGACTGGATGAAGGAAATTTCTCCAAAGCCAGTGATACTTAATTAAGGTAGAGTGAATTCAACATAGAGTGAACTGGGTTATGCTGGCAGATAGATGGTAAGTAGCTGATTCCCTGCAGAAAGGATCAGGAAGATTCCCAGTCTGAACTCTGGGTGCAGTCCCTCACAGTCCACCATTGGTAGTTAAGTTGTTTCTATAGATTTTGGACAATAATTGCAATCAACCTTAGCCTCAACTGCAGGTAAATTTCCCCTACTATCAGTAAAGAGAATACTTCCATATTTTCAATCAGATATTATGTTGGCCCTTATAGATTTTTCAATCTCTAGGCCTGTGAGTTTATTGTAGGAACCCAGGAAGAGCCATAGATTTTTTTTTGGTTGATATTTTGTGCAATACACAGACTGTAAGTTTAAATCAGGTCCAGGTTGGCCTGCAATTCTTCCTATTCAAAGTAATGAGCCAAAATAATATTCACAACATTGGTTGTCAAGCCTGGGAGTTTGGAAGCTGCCCAGTCAATCCAACCTTTAGCACAAGGGTCAATGTTAATGAGCACAAGTCCTTCCACAAGCTCTGGATGACTGAATGCAAATCTGCTAAGGCTGTAAGCTCCAGTTCCAACTGTAATCCTAATAAAAACAGGAGGCAGCATCTTGGCCAGTTCATCCATTACAGGGTAAGGTATCCTGTTGAGAAGGAAGGTTCATCTTTCTGCAGGGAAGGGGTAGTCACAAAAGTGCTAGGGAATCTCTTGCATATCCTTAATGCAATCCTTTAAAGAAGGCATTGAAACAGGATTTGTGGTTAAGGTCAGTGGCATGCTATATCACCATAACTGGTCTGTTTCCCACAGGCAAGCCTCCTATAGCTATGAGACCATCATGGATTTTTTTTTCTGTGTCTTGTTCCTGACAGTCATAATTTCCTGGAAGTTTCATGTGTCATTCTGAGGCATAGATACCTGCCTTTCGTGCACTGGCAGTGGTGGCAGCAGTAATAGCAGCCATGATCGCCTTGACTGTGTGTTTAATCTATCTTGTCCATTTCTAACTTTCAACTGGTATACGTAGATCATTTACCTTTAAGGCAATTGTTGACATGTTATGGCTTAAGTCTGTTGTTGCCTTTTGTTTCTTGTTCTTTTGTTTCTATGTGAAAGGCTTATTTCAGTCATTCCCTAGGAGGAAGGTAAAAGCCATAGCACCCAGGACCCAGGCTTCTTTCAGAGTAGAGCTCCCATATTCCCAGGGCAAGACTCTTTCCACTTTTCAGTGAGGAACATTTTATAGAATTTAGTACCTGCAGCAGTGGAGCCTTGGGTTACAGAAATCATCAAGACTAACCATCTGGGGCTGGAAACAACTTCTCAAATTTATCATGGGAGGATTACCTAAGAGAAAATACACTGTGGTGGCTTCATCTTATACCCGCTGCTAGTTAAAATATATATCCCAGAGACATCATCTCTATCTCTTCCTTACTTAGAATTATCTACTTGAAACCTTCCCCACCGTGACCTGTTGAACTAAGATGGTATGCCTTACATAGTGAAAAAGAGTGGAGGCAACTTTCATGGCCCTTATGTGCCTCAAGTGAAATGGCAGTACATAGTCATGAGCAAGTATTTTTCTTAAGATGTTTAGAGCTCTCACAAATATGATCTCATTAATCCTTGAGGTAGACATCAAAGTCTTTATTGCTCTGCCATGAGTAGGAAGATTAAACAATGGAAACTTGCTCAAAGTCACATGTAAGCCAGTACTAGTTGAATGAGAAAACTCCATTCTTAGATATATGAGATAATTGGATATGCTACTTGATGTCTGCAACACTAATTATTTCTGATGCTTAGTTTATAATCCAACTGGACTTCTGCCTTCTAAGAAAGATGTTTGCAGCCTGGTTTGGGGAGAGCTGGCTCAGTCAGGGTTTATTTAGCATGATATATAATAATATATGTGACATACAAGAATGGTATAGACTTTTGCAGCGGTCTTTCACTGGATTTGTTCACTCATTACTTCCTGCATTCATTGAACACTTTTTGTCAAAAACCGCTAGAGCTGAGCATTGCTTGAGTAAGGAGGTGCAGAGGTAAAAGTACAGCTTGTTGAGAAAGGCAGCCAGGCAAGCAGAGACTTAGGGAGAAGGGCTAAGGAAAATAGAAGGATGAGAAACCAGGAGATTTAAAAAAAAGTGATCTAGATAAAACTTTTAAGAAGTGGCTGTCCTTTATTTAGAATTGGGAAGGCAGCCAAGAGGTCAACAGCTATTCTAAGTAGAGAATGTTCCAGATTGCAGGGAGGGACAGCCAATGCAAAGACATTGACTTAGATCTAATAGTGCATCCATGAAAGGCAAGGAATTCAGTGTGGCTGGAGACCTGGATGGCAAGTGTAGATTTATGGAAAAGCAGATCAAGGGGAGAATCTCGGATGAGACTGAGAGGCCTTGAGTATCTGCCACCTCCAGGACAGTGCATTGCAATAGAAAGAGCACATTCATTAGGATCAGAGGATCTAGTTTCAGTGCCCACGCTGACTTGTTAATGGAATTCCTGTCTTTCCCCTCCTCCCAGCCACCCAACCAGTTGTCCAAGGTGTCCAAGGCATTAAGAAAGAATAGATTTACAAACTCATAAAAATACCAATGCAATGTCTCCTAATAGTTTGTGTGTGTGTGTCTGGATTTAAAATCAGCCAAATGGAGCTTGAAGCCACTTTGCTCTGGTTATAGGATCTGGTGAAGCTTAAGAAACTGGCTGGGGACCAGGCCATGCAGAGTAATTGTTTGCCAACATCTGCTTCCAAGGTACCTGGAGCCACTGCCTTCAGCAACCACTTCCCGCTGTTCGCTTACAATGTGTCTTGGGAACACGTTCTCCAGGGACACAGCTCAGCGTTAGGAAAATTGACAAATAAATCTGAGGACAGGTTAACTGTATCTACTAATAGCACTTTTCTTCACCCACTCTCCCTGAACTCCTCCCTGGGAAAGAAGCTTCTGGGATCATTATCAGTTAAGATTGATGTCTTTTCTCTTCTTCCTTTCCTTTTTTATTCCTTTTTATTTCCTCCAGGGAAAATGATTTATTGAGTTCAGTAGCCAAAACTGGAATACATCTAATACCATGTCTATTAAGCCAGAACCAATGCACTTACCACTCCGTTTAGAAAGCTGTCTACACCTAGACCCAGTAACAGCTGTGTTGACAGTCCCAGGATAAATGAGGAAAATGTTAGAGAGATTTAAAATGTGTGACTAAGTGACTTAATTCTTTGATGCTTCACTCTCAAGAGTGCTTGAAAAGCTTTGATATTGCTGGAGTTAAATTCAATGACTGCCAAGGGTGATCACAATTTTCCAGGTTTATCTAAGGGAAACTATTTGATGTACACACTTCACCAAGAAAAGTACATGCACTGGTACATACCCCTATGCCATAAAACATGTGCATGCACCTTCAGAGAGACATTGTGGGTGTTACAGTTATGCACTTCCACTTGAGAAGAGAGTGGGAGTAAATTTACATTATAACAGCTATGACCATAGATACATAGATGACTAATACTCTCAGTAACTTCTCAAGGAAAGCATTGTCGGTTTCACTCACAGGTGAAGAAACAAAGTCTCAGTGAGGCTGGGTCACTGGCTCAAAGACACTCAGTAACTGATACAAGATTTGTCTATGCCAACCCAGATCATCTTCTACAAATATGAGGTCTTTTACTCACAGAGAAATATAATCATTTCCTTTGCCTTCCATACTCTTCATTCATAAATATATTTATTCATTCAACCTGTTTATACATGCAGGGTCTACTACACACCAGGCACCACTCATTTTGAGAAGCCTGCCACAGCTTAGAGTAAACACAATGAGAAGCAGCTCCATCTAGCTCCGAGTTTTGTTTGATCTCACATGCAGAGAAACAGACCATTGTACAAGTCAGATAATCAAAATAATAGAAATTATCAATATCTTTAAATGTCATTTCAATGATTTCAACAGGGACTTTCTTGGTCCTAAGGAGGATCATTCATTTCTCAGGGCTGTTTTAACAAATTGTCATAAACCAAGTGACTTAAAACATAGAATTTTTTTTCATAGTTTTTGAGGCCAGAAGTCAGAAATCAAGGTGTTGGCAGAGTCACATTTGCTCCAAAGCCTCCAAGGGAGGATCCTTTCTTCTTCTTCCAGCTTTTAGCCATTGCTGGCAATCCTTTGCATTCCTTGACTTGTGACAGCACAATCTCAACTCTGTTATTACGTGGCCTTCTTCCACGTGTCTGTCTCTGAGTCCACTCCTTTTAAGGACAACAGTTATTGGATTTAGTAAGGGATACCTGTGTTAATTAGCTTTATGTTACTATAAAAAATACCTGAGTCAATTGATTTACACAAGAGGAAAGATTTATTTTGGTTCATAGCTCTGGAAACTCCAGTTCAAGATTAGATGGCTCCATTGCCTTTCGTAAAGGTGCTAGATGGCAATGGTGAGGAGTGTCTATTATAATCGGATACTTAAATCTCATAAGGCAGAAACAAAGAGGGGGACTGGCTAGGGTAACACAATACCCTTTGAGGGCATATCTGCAATGACCCAAGGACTTCCCATTAGGCCCCACTTCCTAAGGATTCTACTAGCTCCCAATAGCGCTACACTGGGAACCTAGCCTTTAACATATGAGCCTTTGAGGGACATTCAACATCCAAACCATAGCAATTCCTAACCCAGTATGACCTCATTATAACTTCAGTACATCTGCAAATATTCTATTTCCAAGTAATGTTGCATTCCAAGGCTCCAGATACACATAAATTTTGAGGGGATACTATTCAACCTGCTAAAATAGGAATGCAATCAGGAAACACCTGGTTTGGCTTCTTATCCACTTGTTTGCTACCAACACCACTGTTTCCCAAGGTTGTGCCCTGCTGCCCACCATCTCACCCTATTCCCCTAACAAAAAATCTTGGTCAGAAAGTCTCTTGAGTGATGCTCTTGCTCAGTAAGTCTTTTTTTTCTTCAGACCTGGATGTTCAGAACAATGGATCAGTATTCTAAAATTCTTAGCTAAGAGAAAAGAAATACCAGTGGAGCATGAGATCCAGATCAGACCAGACTGGGTTGATGATCTTGGAAAAGTTCTGTGAACCTGTTTCCTCATCTGGGTAAGAATTGGAATGTTTAAATCATGGGGCTCTTTAAAGGATTAAATTAGGTAACAATTCAATGTTATCAAATGGTAGCTAGTAGTAATAGTAGAAAATAGAAAGAAATGCAAACTCTGGGGGAGTTACAGTAAGCTCTACTGCCTGGTCCATTATGACTTGGATGAATGAAAGTGGGAACTTCCTTCCCATTCAGTTTGCTCCAAAAACTGGTATAATTTTCTAATCACTGGATCAAGGAGACCCATTTTGCTTTGATACAGATATATGAAGAGATCAGATTTCCTAATAGCTCTGTCCCTGTTCATGAGCACCACTGCCTTGACACTTTATGGCTTGGCTTCCAACAATCCATAAAGTTTTCTTTCCCTATCTGTTTTGTTTCCTGGTGGAAGAGTAAAGTTAAATGGGTAGTTAGGAGAGTTCCAAAACAGAAAAATGAAGGGAGACATATTATAAAATAATAATAATTAAAATAATGTACTTGAAACAATAAAAAAGATGAAAATAGCCACTGCATTCTATTTATGTCAAAAGATGAAGTTGGAAAGTTAGATATAAAATGATGCCATTTAGAATAAGGTCAATACAAACCACAGATCTAGTAATAAATCTAATGAAAAATGTATAAGATGTTTATTCAGAAAACTCTAAACATTATTGAGATAATTTTTTGTGCATGAAAATTCACAAGTTAAGATGAAAGTTTACATATAAAAGGCCAAGAGTAGAAGATCAAAGTGTGAGGAGTTGTTTTGTTGAGTATCATGTTTTACAAAGCTTTGGTAATGAAGATTTTGTGATATTAAGAAAGAGCACACAAATAGATAAATGACAAAAAAAAAAATTCAAACAAACCCAGAAATAGACTTGCTTGCATGTAGATATTTGATTTATGATAAAGTATTAGGGCAATAGTAAACTAAGTATGTTCATAAAATGGTGCTAGGTCATCTCAGATTTTTATGGGAGAAAGTAATGCAAAAAGTACATTGCAGATGAATTATGAATATCAATGTAAAAAGTAAACTAATAAAGTTTTGAGAATATAATAAAAAGGAATATTAAATGATTTGGCAGATGTAAACATCAGCTAAGTGGGAAATAAAAAGCACAAATTACAAAAATAACTTGGTTAAATTTAGGATTTTTTTTCATTTAAATATTTAACTAACAAAATTATAAGGCAATTTATAAATTGGGAAACTAGTTGATACACAGAAAACAAAACAAAATAAACATAGCTTGTATCCAGGGTATACAAACAATTTCTACAAATTAGTAAGAAAAGGCATATAATACAATCAACAAAACAACTGGCAAAAGATTCGAACACAAAATAGAATATCAGTATAGTAAACAAACATAAAAATTTTCAACAGCATTAGTAAGCAGGGAAATGCAAATAAAAACCACACATCAAAATGGCTAAGAAAAGGAAAAGATCAAGTGTTAACTAAAAAGTGGAGTAACCTGATATCTTAAAATTGTGTATAATTTGTGTGTAATTTCGTATAAAAGAATCTAGACACAGCAATTAAATGAAATGAGCTATATCATATATGCTGACATGAGTGGATCCCTAAAACATTATTGGGACAAAAATATGAAAAATAAAGCATATGAAAAAATGTTATTTATATAAATTTAAAAATCACCCATAGATAGAGAAGTCAATATTATATATTGGTTATAGAAGTATATGTTTGTAAAAATATAAAAGCAATGACTGGTGTTATGATTTGGATCTTAAATGTCCCCCCAAAACTCATATGCCAATGTCTTCCACTAGCCTGTGGTGCTAGTGGAAAGTGGTAGAACCTTTAGGAGGTGGGTCCCAGCAGAAGGCAGTTAGGTCATTAGGGCCATGCCCTTGAAGGTGATATTGGGATCTAGTCCCTTTTTTCACTCTCTCTGCTTCCCAGGTACCAGGAGGTGAGCAGCTTTGCTCCTCCATGAGTTCCCTGACATTATGCTCTGCCTTACAACAGGCCCCAAAGCAATGAAACCAATTGGCTATGGTCTGAAACCTCTAAAACCTTGAGCCAAAATGAATCTTTCTTCTGTTTAAGTTGATTATATCAGATATTTTGTTATAATGACACAAAGCTGATGAACACAACTGGAAAACATGTGTCATGCTAATAGTAGTTGCCACAGAGAAGGGAGGTCAGAAATGAGAACGAATCTGGTTGTTATAGATTTTTGTTCATTTGGGAATGTTTGCTCCCTTTAAAAAGGAAAGAATATAAAGTATATCCCCTAAGACTGGGGTGGTGGAAATATGTTTGTTTACATTTTGATTTTTAGGACTCTTCTAAACTTTGAACTTTTTTTTTTCACAAAATATATCAATGAGCAATACCTAGCTCCAGTTGCCCTGACATTTACAGAGTACCTTTCTTCCATCTCTCCCTTCATAGTGACCGTCATCACAACTCCTATTTGAAAATTCTGTTCTTGTCTTTTCATTCCATGTGTCCTCTGTATCATAGTGGGGTTCTCTCCTTCTTTGTCCAGACCTGTGATGAACACTTGGTTGGATGGTCCAGATAGTCTCCCCTACCTGGCCTGACCTGGGCTTTTGTGACATCTTGCCCTTGCTCAGACCCTGACTTTACTCTTTCACTAGATGATATGTCCCCAAGGCTCCTACTTTCTGGAAAAGATATCACTTTGACCAAGTGATACTATCCATAATTCAGACACAAGAGAGCCCAAGGGGGTGAGGGCCAACTACAGATCAGTGCTGTCATTTTCATTAGAAACCAGTTCAGATTGAACAAAATTGAAATTTCGGGTTACCCAGATCCAAATCCTTTTTTGGTTCAATGCACAGTTCATGTATTTCTCAACTGTGTTGAGGAATATTTCCATTAGAAATGAGTGAAGTTTTCTGTTTGCCTATTTCATCTCTGGGTGAAGAAACCAAGGTTGGGTTGGAATAACAGATCCCACCCTATCCCTTTCTTATTGGGCACCATGACAGCCCACCACTCTTTTGTCTTCCATATCCACTAACCAGGGGCATGGTGTGCATTCTATTTCTGACTTTACTCTTTCACTAGATGATATTAGATTTGTTGGGTGTGAAATTTTGGTGCTCATTCAATCCATTGACTCTTGATATGATGAAGGGCCCATGTGAGACCCCTAAAACTGAGTCTTGAGCAAATCTCAGATTTAGAGAATTCAGTAGGATTTCTGCAAGCTATGAGAAGAAGAAACCCTTTTCCGCTCAAGGAGTTCTGGAGGTAGGAATTTTTCCTAGCAAACTTCTAAAAGGAGAAATTTGAGAGCATCTTTGGATCAGAAAGGGATTTCTCTCTTAGTTGAAATCTGAAACTTATGTAAGTGGATAAATGGAAAACATGACCAGAAAGATATGCTGGAAGCCTGTTGTGGAGGCTTAAGAATATTAGTGTAATTTTAAAAGCTACAAGAGAAAGGAAGCAGATTACATTTAGGGGTAAGCCAATCAGGATAACATCTGATCTTTCAACACAGACTCTGAAAGCTAGAAGATCCTGGAATAACATATTTCAAACACTGAAAGAAAATGGGTTCCAACCAAGAATTGTGTATCCAGCGAAATTAAGCTTCAGGATGGAAGATGAAATTAAAACCTTCCACGATAAACAAAAGTT